>NW_026555341.1:18032242-18447490 GCF_029017545.1 Prosopis cineraria | reverse complement strand
TGTAATGTGTTGGCATCCTATAAATATTTCTTCTATATGTAATTTCATGAAGCTACTTTATGGCATATTGTCACAAGTACCAGCCTGAAATTTTTTTCTAATTCTCATATATGGTATATGTTAATAAAGTGACACTAGTTTGTGATTCTCTTAATATTAGTTGTAAAACGCTTGCTCTAATTCTCCAATACCCCTTACAAACCTCATCTAAAATGTACCCATGTTTACATGTTATCACTAGTTGTTAATTGTGTGAGTCCAATTGTAAATGTATTAATAACAGTTGTCACTTTGAGGACAATCATCAAGTATGTTTACAACTTGGCCTAATCTTTCATATCTCATTCATGGGAGACGTTGAACACCACTTGTTAGTCACCCAGTGCTACTCGTTAATTCTCTAATACCCCTTGCAAATCTCATCTAAATTATAGTCGTGTTTACATGTTATCACCAATTATTAATTGCGCGAGTCCAATTGTAAATGTATTATGATAGTTGTCACTTTAAGGACAATGACCAAGTATGTTCACAGCTTAGCCTAATCTTTTAGATCATGTTCGTGGGAGATGGAGAAACACTACTTGTTAGTCGGCCAGTCTCACTCATTAATTTTCCAAAACCCTTGCAAACTGTTAGTTAATACATGAATAGTAATCACTCATAAATGTCATGTTAATTTCATAATACTAGTTGCAAATTTTAGTACTCCACCTAAAATACATTTCATAATGTGTATATATGTATTGAAACTAAACCTGATTGCAAAAGAGCAATTACAATTGTCAAAAATTACAAGTCACAATGATATGAAAGATCTTGAATAAGATCATCGCCTTTTCTTTTGGGATGGCTCAACACTTGAAATGAGTGAATGGGCTTCTACTAATTTTACATTACATGGATGGTCCACAGGCCACGAAAATAAGTTAACTTTTAAGGAAGCTAACTCATCCTACAAAACATTTATGAATAAGGTTAATAAATTTCCAAATTCACTTGCAATAACTTTAATAATATAATATGCACATACATCCTTAAAGCTGTACTTGTGTATATTTAGGCATTGTGTACGTTAGCTAGTCCTTATGCTCTTTGTTAGACTAATATTTTGACCATGTTATGATGTGAAGGCTGCATTCATGTCTGTATTATGTAATTTGAAAACAAGGTGAGGTTAAGATGGTAGACCAATTAATAACAATTTAACATTTAAACTATAAACTTATGCAGTTTCTTATTTAAGAACTGCCCCAATTACGACCTCACAATTAGGGTTATTCTCAAATAGCTCCAGTTTAACCGTTGTCAATATTTGAAATAAATTGTCCTTCTGCATGATAAAATTTATCAGCATGAGTTCAATAAAATTTCATGTCACGAATGTATTAACACATTTGATATTACACAACCTTCAGCCATCATTCTTTTTTCATGAGTTACCGAATCCAAAATGCCCTCTTTGATGTATGTATGGGTTGTTATTTGTTTTCATGCTTCAATTACTTCCTTTCACTTGTTTTAAACTATGGTTTGAACTCAAATATCTTTTTCAAAAAGGGTTTTTTTGGGATCCCAAATCTTTTAAACTTAATTTTAAATTCTTGTATTATGATAACCTTGTATAAGAAATTAATTAATCCTTGTTATCGTAATAGTGTTATGTAATTGTGTTACATGTATTGGTAATGTCAAGACGAATATTATAAGAGTTATATCCAAAAACATAATTTCCCCTTACCCTTGAACAATTAAACCCCCTTGACATACACTTGATTCCGTCCTAATTCTTAACTCAACTTAATTTGTACTGACCTTTTGTTGTACACAAAAAATCTAAAATATTTATAAGCATCATACATGTATACTCCTTTCATTCCCATGTATTAAGTGTTTTTAACCAAATCATGTATATTAATAGAAGTATATTATTTGGTTAAATAACTTATAATAATTTTTCAATTTTACCCTTACTAATATCAATTAATATCATGGTGATAGTGGGTAAAGTACATAACTAACATATCTTCTTTGTTTTTTTAAAACAAAAGTAAAATTATCTAATTATTCAAAAAATATTATGACACCTTGTTACATTTGAGGGAATATGACAACTATTGGCATTCTCGGTCTTGTTGATTTGCTTGGCCGGTCTTGGCCACATGTTTCTCGACGTCTTCTTTTCTTTTACCCCACAGAAGAATATACATGCCAACAATAACAATGCCAGATCCTGCAGCACTGCTTATTGCACACATGGTATAGATATATTAGGGAAAATGCAATTTGAAGAGATACAGCATTAACAATAATGTGATAATAAAAATTCATCTTCATGTCAAAGATGTTTTGTAGATTATTTTTAATTTCTAATTATAATGTTATGGAGCTTTTTTCTTAATTGTCTTTAAAATTTATAACATTCCCTCTATTTCCATTATATAACTTCATAATTTCCTTTATAAGAAAGATTAAATTGAACATTTTAAACTCTTGTTGATTTTAAATAGATATATATATATATATATATATTAAATTTAATTTTTTAAGGGAACGCATATATAAATTTTGAAAAAAGGATTAAAAAATTTTTATTCCTTTAAGCTTGTCTCAGTTATTGATTTGGTTCCTCAAATTTAATTTTTATCAATTTGATTCCTTATATTTTTTAAAACTATCATGTGAATCCTTTAAGTTTTAAAGCATAAATTGTCTCTCAAAATAATCTAATATGTAAAGTACATATATTGATGATTTGGCATATACATGTAGCTAAATGAGAATAAATTAACCCTCAAATTAATTTAATTTTTTAATATAATCCCTTTCACTGTGTTTAGTTCTCTTTAAAAAAAAACATAGTTTTTTCCTACTTAAATAAATATACTTTTTTTCAATTAATTTATATGGTTTTCAGCAATATTCTGTTATTCATTTCAATAAAATTTTAACAGTATATCCTCTTTTTTAAATAATAGGGACCACATTAATAACTAAAATAAATTTAAGAGATTAAATTAATAAGAATTAAATTTTATGAATCAAATCAATAATGAGACAAATTTGAAAAATTAAAAGTTGCTTTATTAAAAAACAGTCACTATAAATTTAGCAAAAAAAAAAAAGAAAATTCATTGTAATTCACTCAATATAATTAATTGGAAAAATAAATGAAATAATGGAGGAGATGAGTTGGGTAAAAGAAATGAACCTTCCAAGCCAGATTTGCTCATGTAAGATAGAGAGCTCAAGAATGGCCACAAATGTCTGAATGAGGGGTGTAAATGCCGCTGTAAAAACCGGCCCTCTTTCTTTCACACACCATGACATTGCCACGTAGCACAAGCCTGATCCCACCAACCCCTGCATCCAAAGCAACTAAACAACTTTTATCCAAAAGGTATATATTAGAAAAAGAGGAGAATTACTTTTTCATATCTCACTTAATATAATTAATTATTTTTAAATTCATTAATAACTAACTTTAGAAGAATGATAAAAATATATATTATTATTTTTTTAAATTCAGTTGTTAATAAATATAAAAGTAATTAATTATATTAAATGAAACTTGTATGCAATTTTTTTTAAAAAAAGTAAGTAAACAACTAGATGATATAAAAGAGCAAATTCATCTATGAACTATTCGTCCAAATCATTTGGGATTCTAAATTTATATATATGTATATATTTCATTTAATATTACTTTTTAACTTTTAAAAATAGTATAATCTAGCATCTATCACTAATAAAACTTAACTTTTACTATTAGTTTATCCAAAAAAATGATATAAAAGGACCTAAAAGTTACAAAAGGTGATCTATAAAATTTTCTTGGTGTTATTCTTAATTTTTTAGATCCTTAATTGTAATTGTTGGTATTTTTTATAAGTTTTGAGATTATTTTATATTATTTATTGGTTAACTAATGGTTAATATTAAATTTGTTGACAATAAAGATCATATATTATATTATTTTTAAAAGTTAAAAAAAATATTATATAAAAAATAAATTTAAAGTTTTTATTGAAGATATACTCACAGAGTAAAGGACAGTCAAGATTTGCAACTTGCCATGGAGAATCCAGATGGCGGCAGGATTATTATTTTTCCTGTTGATGATGAGGTTCAAGATAGCTGATTGGATGGCCCCAAAAGAAGACAAAATGGCTGTGCTTGAGTACTGAAATGGATATCTCTTGCTAATCCTGGCTTGAATAAGGAACCATGAGGACCACAATAAGCAGCCTCCTGTGAGAAGCACTGAACCTACACCCCATTGTGAAGGTGAAGAAGGTGGTGGTGATGAGGACAATAATGTCTTTGAAGAAGAATTATTATTATTATAATTTGGTGGGGTTTGAGATTTATTAGGGTTAATTGAGGTTAAGGGTTCTCCTCTGTAAAGGCCCAGTAATAAAGCGCCACCTATGCATATAAGTGAGCCCAACACCTTGGCATTCCCACTCATGCTCCTCAAATTCACCTTCTCTATTCTGCATGCAAATTAATTCAATCCAAATGGTCAAGTAATGGTTGTATGTATCGGGGGGAAAAAAAAAATTATATATGGTATGCTCATTTTTTGGCTGAACAAACAGAGAATTAAGTAAATGGTATTTATACCTTTGATCAAAACACATCTTATTATACAAAGGTGGTGGATGATAAACATTTATTGTCTTAAGTATTTGATTAATTTGTAATGTTTTTTTATCAATAGCTACGTTTTTCATTAAAAGAAGTATATTCATTCATGGCAGATATATTGATAGACTTTCAATTTGTTTTTGCAAAACGTTGATTTTTAAATTTAGTATTTTTATTTTGTACATAATTTTTTTAAAATTCTTTAAAATTAGAAAATTGTTTTTGACTGTTAAATTATCACATTGCACAACCCTTAAAACAAAATATACTTCTCCATTTCAGTGAAAATCTAAATTTAATTTTTGACAAAAAAAAGCCTCATCAATTGACCTAAATCCATTGTTTTTAATTTGTTTTAAATATAAAAAGCCACTTTGACAAAGTTTAAAGATAATTTTTTTATATGTTATGAAATTCAATGCTAAAACCAATGTTTTCTTTCTTTTACAAAAGTATTGCTTTTTATTAATAAAATGTTACACAACAAACGAGCCCCTTAAAATAAAAGAAAATTGCCACACTTTAGTATAACTTTAATATTTTTAACTAAAATAACTTCAATTAACCTAATCCCATATTTAAAAAAAAATAAAAGCACACTTTTATATATGTTTTATGCAGGGAATTTTAGTTACGAATAAGAATTATTTAATAAATAAAGAACTGCATGTGTATACCTTTAATAAAAATTTTTAAGGAAAAAAATTCCATAATGTGCTGCAAAATTTAAATAAACTATACTAACCTTCCCTATTTAATCTAAATTACATAAAATTTTTTTTTATTTTAAAAACTTGTATAGACCTCTATTAAAAGCAAGGGTTAGTGAGCATCATAATCCTAAATTATTGCGTGAATAATATTCTAAACATTAAATTTTTAAAATTTGTAAAAATTCTCCTCAACTTTTAAATTTTGAGATAAGTTGGATAAAACAGCCATTATTTTTATAGTTGTAGGGCCTAGTCACATATTGATATAGCACTCATTTTAATTCTTAAAAATAATAGCTGTATTTTTTAACTTAATGGCAAGGTTTTAGGCCCTTAAAATTTAAAAGTTTAAAATTTTTTTTATACATTTTAAAAGTTTAGGGTTCAAAATGTTGTTCGCACAATAATTACTCTAAAATCAAAACAGGTATTACACCTGCCTTTCTTTTAATTAAGATCCTATTTTTATCTATTTAACTATTATTTTAACAATTAAAAATAGCATTGATATTTTATTTTGACCAGAAGACCCTTATATCTATTTCATTAACAATCATTTAAACACTTGCTGTGGCCCAAAAATAATTTTAATATATTTTTACATTTTTAAATTTATTAATTTGTATCCTAATATAAAGTTGATTATTTTTATAATTATATATTTTTATTGTTCCAATAATTTAATTATTTAAACTTATTTATTTAATTATCATGTGTGTGTGTGTGTCTGTGTTTGCTGAAAACGTAAATGTAGTCTTTTAAGTATATACATATTTTTAATTATTTAACATTTTTAATAACTAGTGAATGTTAAACAAAGATAAATTAGAGATTTAGTAGGATGAGAGGTAAATTAATAAATAAGATTTTTTTTAATGTGAATTTCAAATAAAAAGTTATACTTTTAGAATATTTTTAGAATATTCTTTAATGGTGTTAATATATAGTTTGGATTAAATATATATTTTTAAAATAGAAGAGGGGTATGGATGATTAAGACAAATTAAAAGGAAGTTCAATGTTCCAATGACTTTGGATAGTATTTGGTTCAATCATGCCATCAAAATAAGATTAAAATTAGAAAATTGGTAAGTTTGGCATTAAGTTTTTGTGCTAATAATGATATTCTAATGAATGATCAAGGAATTGAACAGCTAAAAAACTATTTCTGTGCAACCAACAAATTAGATTACCTATCTATCCCCTGGGACCAAATTTTTTTTTTTTCCCCGTTTCATTTTACCAAAATAACACCTTTTCTTTTTTTGGCTTCACTTACCCAAAAGGCAGAGCCATGATGAAAGTAAATATAGGAACCATATTGAGGAATGCACATGAAAATGTTGCCGACGTGTATCCAAGTCCAAGAAGGAATAAGTACTGAGTGAATGTTACACTGAAAGAGAAATTGATTGATTTCGAATATTAGTGATGAAATAAGCAACACGCAATTTAATTTGAACATATTTAGATATTGATCTAGTAACAGATTAATGTGCCTATGAAGTACTCACCCAACAAGAGCGCTGAGGAAAAGAAGGCATAGTATGTTAATGTCACCCTCGAGCCTGCTTTTCCTGCAAGTGTGACATCCGAAATCACGTTTGCAACGTGATTTTTAAAAGCGATTTATGAGTTGCCATTAAAAAATCACGTTTACAAATTGGAAACCAAATTAACATGCCATAAAGGCTTCATAACAGTGTTTTCTCTGCATCTCCTCACAGTTTAAGGTCACAATCAAGGAGTTCCTTTTTATTTAAAAAAAATTCCTGAAGTATTATCTACGTGAGGATGTAAGCAACAAATACCTTTCTTAAAGCTATGTAGACTAGTAAAAAGAAGGGAAAATATCACCAAAGAATCATTGGAGGTATTTTATATAAAAAAGACCCTAAGATTATAATTTTTCATTACACCCCCTTGGTCCTTAGCAAAAAATATTTTTTTATGAAAAAGTGACTAAATTACCCTAAAATTTAAAATAAAGAGTACTCATCTTGCATAAATAAGTCATTTAGATTTTAATAACGACCAATTTATGATTAATAGCAACACATTCAAAATCTAACAAGATTGAAAAACTGATAGCATATGTTTAATAAAATAAATGTTCACTCTATATAAACAAAACGCCATTTGAGTTTTTGACAACAACATATTCTAATTTTAATAAGATTAAAAAATTGATAGCACATGTTTAATGGACTAAGTTTTCACTTTGCATAAACAATAAGCCATTTGGATTTTGACAATAGCCAATTCGTGATTAATAACAATACATTTATAATTTAACAAGATTGAAAAATTGACAACACATGTTTAATGGAATAATTATTTACTTTGTATAAACAACAAGCCATTTGATTTTTGACAACAACTAATTTGTAATTAACAATAACTTATATTTAGAATTTAACAATATTGAAAAACTTATAGTACAAGACAAGTGTTCACCCTACATAAATAATAAGTCATTCAAATTTTGACAACTACTAATTCATGATTGACAACAATACAATTGAACATTAACAGCCAATTCCTATTTAGTTGTGTTTCTCTTTCATTAAGAGAGGCAATTAAGTTATTTTTCATAAAGATTTATCTAAAGACCAAAGGGGGTGTAATGAAAAATGAACATTTTCAGGTCCTTCTTTGATGTAAAAATCCTCAAGTGGTCCTTGATTGATATTTTTCCTAAAAAGAAAGGAAAAAAATTAAAATTAAAGGGCAAATTTGTCATGAAAGTATTTCATTAGATGTGATTGATATCCTTAACTTTTGATTAGCACAATATTATCTTGGGACTTTAAAAAATGGTGCAACTTCACCATATAATAATATTTGACCAACGTTGACTATTAGTTGAAAAAAATTTGATGAGGGCTAGAGCAAATTTACCTTAGAAGTATTTCTAAAGGGGTAATTTTATTAATTGCATTTGACGAAAAAATTTCAGAACAAATTTATCCTTTTAACCCATGAAAAATTATAGTGGTAAGAGGCACATGTAGCTAGCTAGCCATGATATAAAATTATATTAACAATGAATCTTTTACAAATAAAAAATTCTTATATAAACCTAATATACTACGTCATTCATAGTTTGTTCAATAAATAAAAACATGTAGGTAATTATAAATATAAATTGCTTTTGTTATTGATGATGATAGATAGAGAAAAGTCAAGAAATTATAGAGATACTTTATTTCAAAAATAAAATCATTAAAAATAATGATATGCAAGATATTATTTGGTTGAACTAGTACAACATATCATGTTTTTATTTGACATATCGTGGATCACATGGTGCACCTTATCCATATAAGAATTTCCCTTACATCTAACTCCAACTTGCAAAATTAAAAACTAGACCCGCACAGACACAACCATAAATTTGCGGATGTTATTTGATTTCCTTAGAGAGTCATTAGTTGTTGGAAACAGATCACTTGAAAAGGAAATATTATCTATTTCCTTAAAATTTTTAAAAGCCCGTTTGGACCGTTGAAGTTCACTTAAATGAAAGTACAATACATGTTATATTCTTCTAGAGGCTGGATCGAAATGTCAAATGAGCGGTGGGAAAGAAAAATAAACTTAGCCTCTTTCATCATATAGTTATAAATATATATATATATATATATATATGAGATCAAAAGTATGTGCACTTAAAGAATGAACGGAGGAAAATAAAAGTATGTCTATTTAAATTTTCTTTCTTTAATATACCAAATCAAGTAATTTCTGACAACCAAATCCACGTTGACTTCATATATGTAGCATTAATTTATTAAATGAAGAATAAGATCTGATTTAATAAGATTGTATTTCCCCATCCCTGTTAAGATAATTTTAGACAAAATTACATATATCAATAAAATTTATTAAATATATTTTATAACTTTAATTTTTTAAATAAATTTTTAAAAATATTCTTCATTTAATATTTGAGAAATATTAAAGGAAAAGAATATAATAAATTGAGAGGCAATTGGTTCAACTAATTGAAAAAATTGAATTAATTTATCATGGAGCCTCGTGTTTGAGTTTTAGGACATGTAGTCAAGGGATCAGAGTTTAATCAAATGTCCCACACAATAGGAGTTCACATTAATTTAGGCAGGTAATTGTAGTATTCTCAAGTTTGTTAGGATAACGTAATGACATAAAAAAGTAGAAAGAGTCCAGTAAGGAAATTACAGAAGGGTAATATTAACATATTATATTTAATAAAACTTTATTTTTATTAAATTATCTTATAAATTAGGACAGATGGAGTATCTATCTTTTTGAAAATATTTAAAAATATATATTATTCATAATTCATGAACATTAATACATGCACTAAAATCAAATATGGTTAATGCATATAGTATAGAATTCTTACCTCTCATAGAAAAACGCAATAGGAGACAAGAAAAAGGCTGAAACTAACTGACGATATGTTATGATGGTCAAGAAGCTCATTCCTTCACTGAGAACTTTCTTCAGAAGCAGATTTGCGAGAGCCAGAGCTAAATTAACAAGAATCATCAAAGCAACAGGCTTCCACTTGCAATAATTCATCATCGACATCGATGATCTTCGATCAATTCTCTTCTTTTGAGATTTTGCAAGAGTACTGATCGATAGCTATATGATGTTTGTTAATTTTGTGTCTATGTGCTCTTTCAACTCGCACATACCCTCGTTTTTATACTTGTATTTTAATTATATAATAATATAAAAATATTCCTTTCGCAGACATGATAATATATTCTCATATCACACATCTCCGACTTTACAGATTTCTTTTTCTTTTTTAATTTGTGGTGGAACTTTACGACATATGAAATATGATTCACGTATTAATTACCATTTTCTTATTATAAGCCACGTCCATACATCGTCAGCAATCGACCTCATTAATTAACGAATCAAAGGCAGCATAGTACAATTTTTCCCTTGATGATCTCAACACTAGTTTAACATTCCAAATTTAACTCTATAATGTTCATTATGCTTTCTTTTTCTAGAACTTTTGGCCATGAGATACTTTGAGAATCTATAGAGTGTAAATCATACTTCTCTATATCCCTCCCCCACCTCTATTATGATTTAACACTACATAAGAATATAATTGATTTTTACTTTTTGATGTGAAAATATAGTAATTTTAATTAATTCAACCTTTAAATGAAATGTAATTAGTATTTTAGCCATGTCTACAAATTCAATATAATCAATATCAATATAATGCTATATCATGAATAAGCTTTATTATAGTACACTTTTTTTTTTCAATTGAGCACTTTAAATATAGTCTATTTGATATGGATCCAGTGAATGATATGTCATAGGAACCTAAAAAATACAATTGATTATCACACCAAAAGATTGATAAAAAAAAAAGGCGCTTCAAAAGGAGCAATCAAGTTTTTGAGAGGGATGATTTGATACTATAGGAATATATAATTGATTTTTATTGTTCATTAGAGTGAAATATAGTAATTTTAATTAATTCAACCATTAAATGAAATGTAACTATTATTTTAGCCTTGTACACAAATTCAGTATTATCAATTTCAACATAGAATATAATGTCTAATGCATGTATGATAGCTTGTCATATGCTTTATTATAGCATACATTTTTTTCTTTAAATCAAATTTAGCATTTCAAATATAGTCTAGTCTCTTTGATATGGATATATCCACCGGGATCTGTCATATATCGGAACCTAAAAAATGCAATTGGTTATGACACCAAAAGAATTAGAAAACAACAACCGACGAACAAACAAATTAAAGTGATTAATAAAGGCTTCAAAATGAGTGATCAAGTTTTTGATCAACAAGGCATGTGTATTATTACAAGAACACACAGAAAAGCAATAAGTAGAAGTTTGATTCTAACATCATAAAACTCAAAGCCCAAGTATCTATGCACTATCCGTAAATCTTCTTCCTAATATTAGTCAGATTAAATCATGCTTGGAAGTGCTTTAGGTGTTAAATCATGTGTTTTGATGATTACAAAACTAAAAGAGCAGTGGCAGAGCCAAGACCTTGGGTCAGGGGACAACGATGGGGCTAGCTAAGATCCTCGATAAAAGGAAGACATTTTTATCTCTTTCAAATCAACTATTTCTCTTTTCTTCTTTCTTTTTCTTTGTTCCCTATCCACCTTTCAATTATAGATTTGTAAGTTTAGCAAGTTAGTGAAAAACATTCACTTAATTTACTCTTGAGTTTTGAATCTTCATTATTTATTATTGTCTTTTTTTCTAACTAGTCCCTGAGTAGTATTCAGGACAAGGAACGAGTCTATTTAGTCATATTAAATTTTTTTATTTTTTAAAAAATTAATAAATAATATTGGTATTTAAGTATAATGAAATTGTGGGCTAATATTCATGAGGCTGAGTTAAAAATTTGAATAAATCTAAGCTAAAAAAGTAAGATTAAAATGGATTTAAAGTTTAAAATGTAAAAATAAGGGGTACAAAGTATAATAAATAAAAGGTGCAAATTACAAAATATAAAAACTTATACTCCCAAACATGTCATTTTTCCCAAGTGAGGGGGGCATATGCCCCACTTCAATTACATGTGGCTCCGCCACTGCAAGAGAAGGGTTTTTTTTTAATAGTTCAAAGGTTAAAATCCAAGTGACATAACCTCAAAACCATGAAGAACAAGAAAAAGTGTAGCTAATTAAATAGGTTTATTTATTTTATCTTCTCTTATATTTAATAAAAAAACTATTTGAGAGAAAAATTCACTTCGCATGGTAAGAATGCTTATATTAGAATATGTCATTGCTTTACAAGTCCTAGAATTTCATTGTCAAACACTTAGAATGTATTTGGTATTCTATGTCTTATAATACATACTTGTCTTGGATAAAGCATACACGTGTTTTAGCCTTATATAATGTATTATATGACTTTGTGGATCTAATTTCGGCTTGTGTTGGAACCAATACTCACTTGTTTGAGTGTTCAAAAGCTTTTCTTCTCATTGATCTTCAATTGACACTAATCTTAGTTAGAATGCATGCATGTATCAGTGTCCAATGAAGGAAAATATTCTAAGGTTGCTTAAAACTTGCTTGTCTTAGGTAGAGCACATTGATCTAGTGCCTACCCAAGAATTAGTGTCTATGATCTAATTCACCCTTGAGTGCATGGCTATACACGCTTGAATTAGTCCCAGTATGTCAACTTGAACCTGAGCTTAATCTAATCCATGCATGTTTCCTTGGTAATACACAATAGTTTGAGTTTCATAACTTAGAACTTTCAAGCTAGACTTAGAGAACCTTGAACTTGAACAAGCCAATTCAAGCTTGTTTTAGTGGTCATATGTGTGTATTTTGCATTCCAGATAGCCAACATCTAATACATGAGTGTATCATATAGAACCCATGCATGTTTTGAGTTCATACTAGAAGCTAGGTGCTTCTTACTCCTAATACACACTTTCCTAAGAGAGACTTCATACTTGAAATTGCTAGAAGTGAATAAAGCCATTTTTCCTTAAGCTAATCCACACATGTCTCTATCTCATACATGTTTAAATGAGGTTTTAACAGTGCATTTAATGCTTCATACAAAAAGTGCTTTTTTTTCTTTTTCTTCTTTACTTTTACATTTCTTCAATGGCTATAATCCTCTTTTTGAGTGTTTCCAATCTCTCTTTTCATCCCAATCTATAAATAATACCTTATTTAAGTGAGTGGGTAATGATTTATTGAGCATTAAGGACATCATTCAATTCTTACCAACTTGTATCTATTTTCTGTAAAAAAAAAAAAAACTCACAACTTATTTATAAGCTTTCAAGTGTATTCATATACATTATTTTAGAGAGTTATTGCTTTAAAAAGCTTTTTCTTATTTGATTAAAATCTTAGGAAGAGATTCTTTTTAGTGTTAATTGCTTTCAGGTGTTATAAGTAATTGTTTATATGAAATCAAAATTGGTGTAGTTTTGTGGCTATATTGAGAAGACAAGTACTTACCTAAGTTTGTTATTATAGTGAAAAATATCAAGTATGATCTTAAGGACTAGAAGTAGGCCAAATGATTGGGTAACTAGGATAAATTCTTTGTATTAAGGTTCTTCTTCTCTTAAATTAATTTATTTTAAAAAGCCATATGCATTAAATATTTATTTTGTTCATCTTTCTTCTTAGGTTGAGAAAAGTTTTTAGAAAAATTTAAGAACACTCAATTTACTCTCTCTCTTGAGTGCCAACCTCATCTAACATTGGGGATAAAGAAATGGGATGATATTATGACTTTTGGTTGCCTCTTATGAGATTTTGAATTCTCAACACTTGAGGAGTGTTTTAGTTTCAAGCCAGTTGGGTAAGCTTTTTAACTTTAATTAATACTCATTAAATCTTTGTATTTTGGGGATTTGAGGGAGGTTTATCCAATGGCCAAGATTGTTGGTTAGGGTTTGTCTTAATGAGAATTTTGACCTCTCTCCTATAACACTACTACCAAACTCCAACAAATGTCCCTTACAATGGTAGAAAAGAAAACAACATACACATATAGTAGTCTACCATGGTAGAAATGTTTAAAAGTCATTTTAGAAAAGTTTTCAAGTATGTAGTGGCTACCATAATAGAATAGGAAAAACGTAGGTTTACAAACTATATATCAAGAAAATCATACTCCATTTATACTATGATAGCAAAGGAACAAACCCTTCTAGTGCACATACCATAATAGGAAAGAATAAAACTACACAAACAAAAGTAGTCATGCAAGCGGCAAATAAACTTATCATGTGATGCATTATACGATTTCTAGTACATTTTATAATTTAGAGCTCTACCCTCATACAATCTAAGTAGGCTCTTGCTACATTAAGCATGTTTAAAAATCAACTTATAGGATGGCTCCACCCTTTTCTAGCAAATTTCACAGTGGAAAGAAATAAAAATTTCTCATCAAAGTAATTATACTAGTACAAAATTAGCCATACTAGACATCCTTTCTTAGATGATTATTTAGCTAACCATCCAATACACAAAGGCGGAGCAGAATACTGGATGGTTTTATGAAAAACTATCCAATATGTCTCTTTAGATTGGATTGTTATTCAAAAAATTGTCCAATATGTGTTTTGAAATTATAATTTTTAAATTCTTTCTAAGCAAAATGCATATTGGATTGTGCTTATCAACTTTGACCAAAGTATGCATGGTAGAGAACAACATGATTTGATCAAGGTCAAAATGGTCTATAAAGTCTTCAAGCATGTTTTAATCAGCTAAAATGTAATCCACTTTTATGAGGTACTTAATCTTTTCATGACCTTCTTTTATATTTAAACTTATATACTAATATGTTTTATTTTTTTTCCTTTAGGTACCTATACGAAAAATTTATCATCTCAGTAGATCTTGCATTGAAGTTTGTCTTTGTATGTTCTCATGATATCTCTACTCATCGCGATATCACTCCTAAGGTGTGACAAGAGCAAGTGATGGCATTACAAAATACTTCAAGGTAAAAAACCCTACTGCAGGAATGTTATTTTTGGTGCCTTATGTGTAAGTGTGAGTTTAGTGGTGTCCTAATCAATTTAATTTATCTTTTCTTTTTAAATTTCATGACACTTGCTTTTAAATTGTCTTATGAGCCATTGAATGTTAATCACCGTTATGCCAACTTCTATTAAAACTGTAAAGTTTTACTACTTGAATTCTGCTGGTAGGCAACTAGATAATAGAAAGGAGATGATGAAATTATTTAATATGGAAGTTTATATTTTAATTAATTTATATATATATTTAATTTCTAATTAACTTCAACTTATTTTCTTTTTTATCAAAACTGTGATGTTTTATCATATCAAAATGAGCTTTCCTGTACATATGATCAATCCCATAGCAACTAGAAGATAATAAAGGTATTTATTACTACTAATTTAAATAATCAATAATAATTTTATAATTCAATAACATTTATTGGTTTCTTTATGCAATGTTCATGATGAATAGCATATAGTGAGGATTGTGGATACTGCATGATTATGTTTCTTAAAGACATTATCACTCATGGGCTGACTTTAATCCTCACCATGGTATGTATGTTATTCAACTTCAATTATTATGTGATAATGAATTTTACTAAACTAATTAACTAACTTTACTGTCACATTATAGTATTGTAGTATTATATTGACTTTTATTGTGAAGGGTTTAGGGATGTTCATGTCAATGAAGTCATGGAAGAATAATGTGAGCACATTTTCCAACTATAGGCAAAAAATAAGTGAGCAAGACATTTTTATATGGTTTTTAGAATTTAGGCTTAAGTTAATTAGTATAGTTTTGAGAATTTAATTTGTACATTAATTTATTTTGGTTATTATATTTTTAATAAAATTGTTAGTTTAATATAATTACTAAATATTTGGACTAGACTAAACTAGGTTATTGTACTTGCATTATACTATTGTAGGGGGTTGCTAGAAATGCAGTCCCTTGTTATTTAAAAAAAATGACACAGTAGATCCATAACCGTCAAATATATCCATAATTGGTCAATATATTCCCCCTCCCACGAGAGATGATATGTTGGACCACATATTGGACATTTTCTAAGAATTGTCTAATAGTGGGCTCAAATATTTGATGATTCTTGTAACCATCCAATATTGAACTTTTGAATATATGTCGGCCATATAATTGTTAATTTAAGCTAAAATAACTGTCTAATATAGCCCCCCTCTTTTTTTTTGTAGTAGTAGTACTAGTTCATTTTCATGAGAAGCTCTAAGGTCAAAGTAGGAACTCCACAAACAATATATCGATCAAATCCCCTAACTAGGCCAAGTGCAAAAACATAATTCAGATAGTAAAACAAAAACAAATGGAACAAAATCCTATTTTCATAAAGGTTTTAACTCATTAAACTTGCTTTGAAACTATTCTAGCATAGTAGTTCCTTTAATTTTCACATTAATTTAATTTTTTTTATGATAGTAGACTTCATTTATGATTAGTTTCTCCCTTTTTTACTGGTAGGGTATTTTCTTGGATTTTAAAGTTATAAGTCAAACTTTTTGCAACTATAATAGACTTTAATTTTAAGTTTTATTTCTTTTTTTCTATGGTTGGCTTATTTCAAATTATGGCCTAGTCAATACTTTTTTACCATGATAATCCTTTATTATGTTTGGTTGCACTATGGTAATGTAGTTAGTATGTGGTAGTGAGGAGACATCAAAAAATTTGTTACTTTGACTACACAAATTAAAGCAAAATAATTCTCAATCATCTCATGATTAATTTCACCATCACAATAGCTAATAGCATGCCTTCTCACAGTGCATAACATTTCTAAATCAAAACATAACATTTTATCAAAACTGGGGATATATGAAAATATATATATATATATATATATATAGGACGGAATAATAAGAGGAGAAAAGAAGAAATTCATTTCTTAAAACATGAAATTTATTTTTTTGAGAAAAATATATTAAATGAAAGTAAAAAGATTATAGTACAGCAACATTTTGATGAAACAATCACGACAAAATTCATAATATCAAATATATATATTTATTTGAGTTTATGTTTAATCTTGTTATTCAAATTAATTTAAATAAGAAATTTTGTTACTACAAAAAAAATGACTTTTGATGTTGACTCCAAAAGCCAAAAGTCACTGTTAAAGGTTTTTAGTTGAGACTTTTCGCCATCAAAAGGTCACCATCAAAAGAGGCAAACCTTTTAGCAGCAACGACTTGTTGCCACCAAAGGTTTTTTGCCACTAAAAATTACCTTTTGGTAGTGACAATTGTCATTGTTAAAGGTATACTCTTGGTGGCAACTATGTCTATTACTACCAAAAACTTTTAGTGACAAGATTTTTAGTAATGACCCTTTGGCAGTGAAAAATTATTGCTAAAAACCTTTAGCGGTAACATTTTGTCGCTGCCAAAAAGTCATTTTTTAAAAAAAAAATAGAAAAGCCACCTTATGCCATATCAGCGCCTCCTTATGCCACGTCAAATGACATCATGTGTCATGGCACTTGCCATGTCACCCTACCATGTGTGTGCCACATCATGTCATGTCATGTCAGCTAATAACTTGTGCTAGCTCATGCCACGTTGCCACCACATGCCATGTCACATATTCATTGTGAAACATGCCCAAGTCAGGATTTGAGTCCTTGACTTCCACATCCCAAGTCTTAAGTCCTTCTTTATTGTCAGTTGAGCTGAAATATACTTACAATTATTATATGCGAAATTAAATATATATTATTTAACTATATACACATATATCAAATAATATATTATTAAAAATATATACATATATATTTTATTTTATTTTCATTTATATATATATATATATATATTATACTTTAAAATAATTTCTATGTGTGTGTATGTATATATTATATTTTTTAATAAAATATTATTTTTGTTAGGAAAATGAACTTAGGATGAAATAATTTTTAAATATTAAATAATTTTCTTATAAACATTTTTACCAATTTTTAAATGAAAATAATTAAGTATATAATTTATTTATAAGTATGTATTATATTAGTTTATGTTAAATATCTTTTACTTTTTTTCCATATTTTTCTCAAAAATTAATAAATAAGTTAGTAAAATTTTATCTTTTTCCAAGTTCAATAGTTCCCATTCTTTTATTAAAAATAAATTTTATCTACAATATTTTAATTATCTTGAAAATATTTTAATAAAAATGTATTTTAATCATATAAATTTTGTTAATAGTCATTTTAAATAATTATTCTTTATTATCTTTGAGATAGAAAATGGATGGACATGTGATAAACTAAAGGTAGATGCTAAATAAAAAAAATTTCAAATTAAAAATCTAAGTGAATATTTCATAATCAAAATAGAAAGAATCTTGTCTTGACTTGATCTAAATTAATTTAGACTTTCATTAAAGTCTCTTTAATAGAGTCAATCTAAAGTTAATAGAAAATACTTTTCAATAACTTTACAATTTAAAATAAATAAATTTTAATAAGTTTATACATAGTTTTATCTATAATTCAAAAAATCATCAAGTATTCTCTACCTATTTTATTTGTTGCTTATTTTAAATAACTATCAAATATGGAGCATCTTATTTAAATAATTATGTGGCAATGAAAAGTAGAGTTCACCAAACAAAGTAGACACCATTTGCATACCAAGTTAAGTATCAAGCGTGTAATGTATTAAAGTAGTTTGCAATGCCATTTATATCTCACAACATCTATACAATTTTAACATTTTAATGTTTATGTTTAACTTTAATATTCTAACATTACATTAACATTTTAAAGTAGTCTGCAATGTCATTTGCATCTCATAACAAATTATTTTTGATTTTTAAATTTTTTTATGAAAATGCTTTTGGCAGAGACAAAATGTCATTTTTAAAAGTAATTACATAAATTATTTTTAATTTTTTAAATTATTTTTTTATAAAAATACTTTCGGTAGTGACAATTTTTCACTGCCAAAAAGTAATTACATAATTTTTTTAATTTTTTAATTATTTTTTAAAATACTTTTGGTGGCAGCAATTTGTCGCCATTAAAAGAAATAACATAAATTATTTTTAATTTTTTAATTATTTTTTATAAAAATATAAAAAATAATTATATAAATGATTTTTATTTTTTTTATCAAAATACTTTTGGCCGCAACATTATATAAATTATTTTTTTATGAAAATATTTTTAGTGGCTATAGCTTGTTGCCGTTAAAAGTAATTTTAGTGATAACAATTAAATATTACTATTAAAATGAGACCTTTGGAGGCAACAATGAAAAATTGCTGCTAAAAATTGACTTTTAGCGGTAACTTTTTTTTATTGCTTTTAAAAGTTTTTTTTTTTTGCAATGTTTAGCTGATCATTGTTTGCGTTAATTAAATTTAAATATTTATTATTTATTATGTAAAGGTTAATCGTCATTGGTTGGACTACATAATGGAGTAGCCGTCTTGAAGTGGCATGGAACAATTTCCAACTTCGGGGGAAAGGAAGAAAAACAAAATTTCTAGTCCCCCTCCTCCAAAAGTTTGTTTTAATTAATTTTCCATTGATATATTGACATATGGGAATCCATTTTCCAGAATATTATTAATACAAGTTTTTTTTTTAGTTTTTTTACTTATAATTCAAGCAATTAAGAATAAGACGTCAAATCTGGGCAAAGCATGGAGATCAGCTGATAGAAACTCGAATGATGCTCCGTTGTTGGGTCTGGAATTCCTGTCGTGGAAATTATTGCTCAAGCTTCAACACTTGACAGCTAATAATGTCTGGGTAAAATAAGAATTTGGCTTTTGAATTATAGATTTAGAATATCTGAATCTTAAACTCTTTATTTTTTCACCCCTAGGCATTTAAGGCCGTGACAATCTCTCATTGTTGTTAACTTATACTGTTAGTTGATTAAAAGTTTATAAAAAATAATTTGAAAAATTATAAAAAAGGGCCAAGACCCAAAAATTATAAATTTTATTTTTTGTCATTTTTTTAATTTTCAAGTCCTTTTTTGTGATTCTTTTAATCCTTCTCTATAATTTTTTTATACTCTTGAGGTTCTTTTCTGTAATTTCTAAACAACTAACAATTAAAATTAATGATAAGAGATTGCCACGATTTTAATTTTTAGGAGTAAAATGTGTTGGCGGTACCAGATGCAGACGTGAACAACTTCAAATTGCTTGAGTCATGCCCGGAAGGACACTATCCTTAAGAACTATTCCAGCACACTTGGACGACGGACCGGCAGTTCCCTAGGATTAAACAAGCACTTCCTGCGATGGAGCAAGGGAACAGAATAACGGAGACTAAAAATAAACATAGACGAATAGATGAACAGAAGACAGATGGAGGAGAGAATACTGACACATTGTTCTGTTTGCACCCATGGCTATATATAGGTTGAGGAAGGAGACACAAACGCTGGGTTATAATTACCGGTTAATGCTTCGGTTACGCACACATTAAACAACGAACGTTCATGGATTAATGTTTCAGTTACACACACCTTAAACAGCAAAAACATGCACGTCCATTAATCCGAAAACGTTTAGCGTTTATCAATCTGGAGACATTTGGCAGACAAAACATTAACCTACAAAATTCGATTTCCAGAAGAGTGCCTCTTGAACTCACCCGCAGGGGGGCGAATCGGCTGATTTCAACTGCGATTGCCTTGAATTGGCTTGTCTCATGTGCACGAGGCCACTTCTCCTCCAAACCCATTTTACTAGCCTACTTCATTCCTTAGTATATATACACTAGGAGATTTCTTCTTTTAGTTAATGTGGAATTTTGACACACACACTTTTGACACACATATGACAAAATGTACCAAAATTAAATTTAGAGCCTTGAATACTTTTAAGCCTATAGTTTAAAGACTAAATTATCATTTTACCTTATGTATTATCCCAAAGCCCTTCCATTCTATATTTGACGATTCAAGGAAAGGAATAAGGTTACGACTTGGCTTTTCTGCACTAAAAGTCTTGTTATTCTATGTTCATGGTTTCTGCATGTTATTCTTTTCAACGCCAACACTATTCTTTAATTAGGAAAATTTATTTTTTTCCTATATAAAATGTTATGTAAAGAAAAATATAAACACTTGGCATAAAATTAAAGGGAATATAATTAGATATTTAATACTTTTTGCCAGGGAATATAAGAAATTTAATAGCACCATAAAAATACTACGTTCTATAAGATTCTTTTGAGTTTTGATACGTTCATGGGTCTTAAGAAATTCAGTTAAAGTTAGATATGTTTCTAAATTTGCCCATAGGTTTAAGAGTCTCCAATATTATCCTTCAGAGGCCGAACCGGCTCTATTTCTATTGGGGATAGGGCGGGCGGGGTGGGATTTTAAAATTTAAAATATATGTGTGTGTTCATATTTTATTTTTTAAAATAATTTTATAACTTATATTCTCTCTATTTAAAAATATAAAATATTTTTAATTAAATTTTATCTCTTAAAAAAAAGTTACCTACTTTTTAATTAATCATATCTTTTTATATTTGTCCTTATTAAATACCGTACAATAGATATAAAGTTACTATCAATAAGTATACTTTTTAAAAAAATAATAATTATACTTCAAAATACTAAAAATATTTTACATCTTTTAACATCAAACTTGTTAAAAAATATTTTATATTTTTTAATCGAGAGAGTACAATATCATTCCCTGAAAAAATAGTTTGATATTATATAAGTATTTTAAAAGTGATAGTTTTAAATTTACAAATTTTTTAAAATACTTTAATATAACTTGCCATTTTAAAAAATATATTAAAGGATCTAACTAAAATGTATTTGAATGGAAAGTAAAAATAATTATAATAACAAACTAAAAAATTGAAATGATCCCTGATATATGATATCTTTGTAAATAAATATGATCATACGTCAAAATAACAATATCACTTCCCACAATAAGCTTTTAACTTTTTGGGCAATAATAATAAATAATAATAATAATAATAATAATAATAAGCTTTTAACAGGGCCCCGCATCTTTTTTCCCCCCTTTCACGTACTACTTCCTTCATGTGTCATTGATGACAACTGTGATCTTCAGTAACATTATGCTCGCCGAACTAATTCCTTCAATGTTCCCACATGCCTCTCCTCTAAATCAGTTCACTTCCTTTCTATTGAAAATTCTTAAAAATAACGTAGTTTTGCCCCTACTATCCTTGATACTTAGGGCGCATTTGGATTTTTAACATTTAGCATTTCAGGTCTCCTTTTAACATTTCAGATGTTAAATGTACTTTGGATATTTTTTTATATGAACAAAATAATTTTTTAAAAGTGGGTTGAAATATGATTAAAATATAGATTTGGCAACTTAATTTTTTGTTAGATTTAAAATTGTAAATAAGAGTTGGATTATACCTACTTTTATAAATGATCATGATACTCTTATTGTGTTTTAATTTTTTAAATATTAAACTATATATTTTTATTCTTATTATTTAATATATTAAATTTTATGTTATTTTATTTTTTTTACATTTTTTAAAAATTTTTAATATATTATATTTTTACAACAAAAAAGTATCAATTGTCATTAATTAATTTATTTTTTAATTATTATATATTTAAAAGTATATTTTAAAAGTATAAATTATTCATTAATCTAAATAATTTTTAATTTATCAAATTAATTTTTAAAAAAATATATCTAAATTAAGGTATTAAAAATTGAATCAGTGATTAAATCTAAATCAAGAGTCAAGAGTTAAGAGTCCAATTAAATTTAAATTGAAAGTCAAATCACTTATAATAAAATAAAATAATTTAAATAAATTAAATTTAAATTGAAAGTCAAATCACTTATAATAAAATAAAATAATTTAAATAAATTAAATTTAAATTGAAAGTCAAATCACTTATAATAAAATAAAATAATTTAAATAAAAACTCATTAATCTTTACAACATTCATGCATGTCAATGATTTGGGAATTATTTTAACTGATTATTAATATTAGTTTATTTAAAATTTTAACTTTCCCTTTCTTTTTTTTTCACTTTTTTTAATCATTTTTAAGACTGTAATCACGATTTCCAACACTGATTTTACATGTCATTAGACTTGCCACTCTCCCTCCCTTTCTTTTTCTCTTTCATTGTCAATCACTCCATTATCTTTTCTCTTTCATCCTCGTTCACTCCTCCATCCTCCCTTCCTCACTCTCTCTCTCTCTCTCTGTTTTTTTTGTTTTTTGTCTCCTTCAGTCCTTCCCTCTTCCTTCTTTCAAATGCCATTTTGGCATTTCAGCTCTTTCATCCTTCACTTTTTTTTTACCTCCACAGCTCTTAACCTTCCTTTCAAAAGCAGAAGACAAGCTCGGAGATGCAGAACGCCGTGAAGCTCGAAGGGTTGAGAAAGCTTGCTAAAGCCAGGAAGCTTCGAGGGATGGCTAGTCTGACTCATCACTCATCTCAGGGCGAGAAGGCGAGGGAGAATGGAGGAGAAATGAAGTTCGGTTCTGAATCTGAAGTCTGGTCTCAAGTCTGAATGCTATCTGAAGTGATGGGTGAGATTGCTATCTAATTTTTATTTTTAAAAATTTTTGAAGCCCTAAAACTACGTGGTTTTGGGATTAAAAATTTTTTAAAAATATAACCAGCTTGACTTGGGGAGTTAGACAGGTTAATACCGGTTAATTTTGGGTCATTCAGATTAATCGGAGCACATAAAAAGCACAAAACCAAACCGAATACATGATCGGATCACTAATTTGACTGGCTGATCTGATTTTACAAACAATGATTCAAACATAAATTTTGTTACAGTAATTAACTTTTATTAAATAAATTTTTAATAAATGAACTTTTAATAAATTAAAAATTAAATACATACTTAATTTCTTTTTATTGTATTGGTGTAGACAGGGGAGAACGTCTAAGTACCAAATGGGCATTATGGAAAGCAAATAATAAATGCTCGGGACCAATGAGAGGCATGAGGTAGTAATTTACGAGAAATTCTTGCATGGGAACAAGAGTACTATCTCATTTATACTTTATTCAGTAGAATCAGTGGCAGGGTCCCACGGTGGTAAAAGTGGCAACTGCACCTCTTCAGTTGAAAAAATTACATGTAACTTTTGCAATTTTACATCCCTCAATTTTTGATATTTTATACCGTTTGAACGAAATAAAAACTATTTAAACTTAAAAATTTATTAAATATATAATATTATAATAATTGAAATAAGATATAAAGAACATATTTACATAAAAACAATCATATTGACATGTTTAATATAATTTTTATAAAGAAAAATAATGATTAATTTACTTATGTTATTGTCACGCCCACTTTGGAATTTCCTGAGGAGAAAAATCAAATCAAAAATAAATATTTAAAATTTGCCACTAAAATTTTAAAGGATAATTTTAAAAATATTTTTGACACATGGTCTATGTATAAAGAAAATGATATGTGAGTCAATTATGTGCAGGAAAAATATTAGGTAGTTTACAACACCCATTCATATAAATGGTTACTTTAAGTTAATTATTAAATTTATATGACTTTAAAAATATTTTAATTATCCTTACTAAAAAATAAGATAAAAAGGTAAGAAAAACAAAAGAAAAATTTTTATTTATTTATAAATTAATTTAATTTAGGATAAAATCTTAGAGCCTATACATCTTTTTGAAGAATCAAAGCTTATGTAATTTGGGATAAAAATGAGTGTCACTTGGTTGAGAATTTTTTAAGAAAAATATGGTCATTAGTTTTTTTATAAAATAATTTTAATGTTGGTTTGTGTTTTTTATTTATGAAAATAATTTTTCTTATTTGTGACAAAATTCTGAGAAATAATTTTGAAAAAATATTTTTATAAGATTTATGAAAATTTTATGTATCCCAAAATCCATCTTCCAAATATGATTTATTTTATTTTTTATTTTTAGGAAAATATTTTACTTTTAAATACTTTGAAGTATATACTCATGATAATTTATTGTTATGTAGGATAATTTAATTTACTTATAAACCTATGAGGACTTTAGAAGTCTTACGCAATAAATAGAATAAAATTATATACATGTGATAATTTATTATTATATAGGATAATTTAATTGATTTATATACTTGTGATGATTTTAAAAGTCTCACACAGTTAAAAAAATATAAAACACTTTTATTCATACTCATGTGATAATTTATCACCTTGTATGACACATTAATTAACTTAAGCACTTATGAGGACTCTAAAAGTTTCTCAGAGCAAATAGATTATGATAGATATAATGAGGAATCAATTAACAATCACTTGAGATTTATATCTTGAAATTTCTTATGAATACCTTCTCACATTATATATTTTCAGATTTAATCATGATACCCACTAGATTTCCCAGATATATATTACAATAGGATATGTAGAGAGGTTCCAAATTATTATTTTCTATGTGGAACTTCATCAAAGAATCATATTGAAATCTAATGCTCATATCATGTTATCGCAAACTGCACAAAAGAAAAACTCAAGGAGCAAGGCTCACACATGCATGAGGACGAAAGATGGAGGAGAAGAACACAAATAACATGCGCACTTTCCTCAATCATATGAGGACAAAATATTGCCGACGGAGTTTTGGCCCAAAAAAAAAAAAAGAATTGAAGGACGGAGAGGTACAGGATCTTACGTTCGGCTAACATTCAAAGGTTCAATACTTTAGTTTTAAAACTTCACTTACTGAAATACTTTATTAATGTACAAGCATAAATACCTAAAGTTTAAGAGAATGTGGATTTACCTCTTTGAATCTTTTTCAATTCCGGTCTTCTATCCTCTCTCTCTCTCTCAGTTTTATTGAATCTCTCTAACCATTCCTCTTCCACTCTATTTTTGTTTTCCTTTATATAAACCTCTACACTACACCTAAGGTTGCTTTAGAATCACAAGTGTATCATAATCATTTTTATCTATATAAACATTTTTATATATTCTTTGATTATTATTATTTAGATATTAAATATTATTTATTATCTTATCTATTGTTATATCATGATTATTATATTATTTTAGAATCTTCAAATCTTAATATTAGATATTAGATGTTAGATTATATCATATTCTAAATATTATATTATTTTGAAATATTCAAATCTTTATAGCTTATACATTATTATATTATATCAGGATCTGATTTGATTATATTTGTGTTATTTTTTTAATTATCTTTGTATCAAAGACCTATTTTCCTTGTTTTCTTATTTTCTTTTTATAAAAACATTTTCCTATTTTCATTCTTATTATTATATAGAGATTGATTTTATAAAATGTTTCCTATTTCTCATTATCTTTTTTTTTTCATTTTTATTACTTTATTATAGATGTTTCCAATTTTTTATTATACTTATTTATTATTATTTTATAGATGTTGTCTTACTTAGTTATGAGGCTTGGACAAAATACGGTGTTCACAGTTATTATAATTTTAATTGTAGTGTCATTATTATTTTTTTAAGATTAATAATTTTTAAATTAAATTATTTTGCACCTCTTGACTTCTGGTCTTGGACTAGCTTCGCCACTAGATAAAATTATATCAATTCAATTAAATAAAATCTTATATATTATTATTTTTAATTTTATTTTTAGAACAGAGTATCTTTTTAATTTTTTATCTTTTCACTTTCTACCATCATCAATAATATAATCAATTTATATTTATAACTATCTAGCATGATATGTTTTTAGTGAATAATATACAAATAATATGGTATACTGGGTTTATGCAAGAATTTTTAGTAATTTACAGATGCCAACATAAATACTGATTGACGTTAGTTTAATTTTCTTGATTAGATATTTGTCCCAAAATACAATTTTCTTCACATGTGCCCCTATGATCAATGGCCTTTGGCTAGTGAGTCTAAGTCTTTGCCATACTTTTGAATGACTTTTTTTTATTCTCTCTGTGGAGATTCGTATAGTTAGGGATAACATTGAAAAAAAGATTAATGCAAAAAAAAAAACTCTCAAATTAATGTATTATATTGTGGATTAAAAAAACCATTTATCTTGTGCTGCTAATACAATTACTTTTAATAAAAAAGGACCCGTGATTAATAAAAAAAATAATATTTTGTTCATTTAGAACATCAATACAAGTTTAGTTTCTTCTTCCCAATTCTTACCATCATTCATATCTCTACCCTTTCCCTAGATCTTCACTCTCTTCATACTTTATTAATTCTGGATCGCCACTCTTTATATCAAGAATCATTCTTCAAGACTGGGAAGTGGAGTACATTAAATTTGCAGCCTTTGAATTACTGCTCAGCAGTCTTCTTTGGAGTCTTATAGATTCTTCTCCTGGGACCCTGTCATAAGAAATTATTGACCAATATGGGACCCTTCCATTCGAAATTATATTCTTCCATGTTATTCACCCCTTCCTTCTACCATTCCTTCAATTTTTCAAGATACTCTCAAACGTACTCAAAGCACTACAAAAAACTTTCATTCTTCCACTACTTGCTGAGTATAAGTTCTCCTTCAATATCCCATATGTACTCCAAAGACGCATGTGACCTAGTGTCCATACAGCCCATGGTTTTATGAATTGATAGATAGATTTATGAGTTGCTGTATTGTTACTTATAAATTTAAGGATAGTCACTTGTGAGTGTTAGTAGGTCAATAGTGAATCTATGAAACTTTAGATGCAAATGAATAGATAATTTTTGTGAATATATTTTGTGTTTGGTTTAAGGAAAAACTAGGAGGAGGAGAAAAGTAGAGGAGAAAACGGGGGAGGAGAAAAATATTCCACTATTTTGATTGGAAGGGAAAATAGGAGGGAAGGAAAAGTAGAAGAAAAAAAGAGTGTGGATTCCATATGCTTTTACCTCCAAATTTTCTCTCCAAAATTAGAAAGATTTTGGAGAGAAAACCACCCTCATAAATGGAACTGGCTTCTCTCCATTTCTCCTTTCTTCACTTGCTCTCCACTTCATATATCAACTCTTAAATTTATTAAGATTTAATGCTTCATAAAGCCATACGAAACAAGAAGAACGAGTCTTGATTTCAAAAACCTATATTTGGTTTCGTGTCATCAGATGCACGTAAATGTGCACATACCTAGCGTTTAAAAAATAATATAGTAGGTATGAAAAATATGTTTCATTTAACAGTGCGTGCAAACTGTTCACAAAATGGGCATTTAATAAAAATTTATAAATAAATAGTTGGCTTATAAAAATTTGGCTTGGATGTATTAGATAAGTTGACATCTAAAAGGAGAGTGAATTGAGCGTTCTTAGTTTTTTTCAAAATCTTTTTTCCCAAGGAAATAGTAAAGTAGGTCTTTTAAACTGGAGAATGACAGATTGGGTCCCAAAGGTATCAATTAATTCAACTTAAGTTTCAAGTACTAAACTTTAAAAATTTGTAAGTTTCGCTCTCAATTTTGTAACTTCATTGTGATGAATTTGTGACTCATGATCCAAATTTTATCAAGAAAAATAAATTTGTTTATTCTCCAACCATATTAAAATTTGAAAAACAAGTTACTAATTCATTGCAATGAAATTGTAAAATTAAGAGCCAAACTTTCAAATTCTTGGAGTTTAGCACTTGGAACCTAAGTTGAATTAATTAATCATTTTGGGACCTCTATGTCATTCTCTCTTTTTTAAAAAAGCACTTAGATGGGGACTTTAATGCAATTGAGATTAAGAGAGAAAAGCTTGACATAAAAGATTTATATTGGTTTAGCTCAATCACTTGAGCTACATCCAATCTTCAAGATTATACTTGAAAGTTTTCATTAAATCCACAGGCTTAAATTGTGCATGTAACCTTAGTACAAAAAACAAGCTTGCTAGTCTTGAACTTACTCAATCAGTTATAAAACCTTTGTAAGAATAAAGAGCACTAGAGGAAAACATTTCTTTAAGATTTCAAAATAAAATATTGAGCTAATAAAATCTTAAAATTTTCTCAAAAGGGTATAAATAATACACTTTTAAGTTTATAAACTAGAATAGAAAGATTTTTCAAAAACCATGAATGCAATAGGTAATTTTTTTTAAATCCACAAGTATTAAAGTTTTAAAATATTTGGAAGCAAGGAAAGCCAATAGGATTTTAAAAGAAATCAAAATGAGGCCCTAAAGGGTAATTTTTTCACAAAAAATGACAAATTTGTTATAGCCAATGGAGCATTTGCCATTGTAAATGACATAAAGGTCATCCGCTATGGTGAAGCATGTGTGCACCATGGTTGTTCCTCTTTATATCATGTACCATAGTAGTGAAGATGCCATCCACCACAATGCATAATATAGTTTTCATGATAGCATTTTGTTGTTATGAAAAATAAGGATGAACTTCCAACGCGCCATAATTCTCCGTCTAGTATTTGATTGAAGTAATATGGCTTATATAGGTGTCTATAGAAAGTTAATTTAGTTATCTAGTTAATGACACATATTTCATTTCCAAATTATATCATATCACAAACTTGGACACCCAAAACCAAAACAATACTATTTTCACACTTACACAATTCCATGGAGCCCAAAACTACAACCACATGCCAAAAGTATATCATAACATCTAGACCACATTTGATGAACCCAAGACAAATTGTACATTACACTGCAATTATACAAATCACTACCTATCAAAATTTGACCATCAAACCCCATTTTTTAACATAATTTAGGGGTATAATTCTCAAATTCACATTCCATAAATTCAAATGAAAGTTTTATATCAATGATCAATTACATACTTACACTAGTATTTTGGCCCAACTTAGATACATAATATCACCAGACAACATTGTGGGCCTAAAATACCATACTTCACAAGTTTAATAATAAATGGTGCAAGTATATAGTTGGCAATACTATCTTTACACATAATAACATTCAAAATAAAGGCATTACAAAGAAGGATGACTAGTCCTTAGCCTCTTCCCTTTTGTCCTACCAATACTTTCACTTGTAATATGTTATTAGAGGGGTGAGCACAACCATACTCAGTAACCAATGTCAACAAAATAAAACACATGTAAGTCAAGTCAACATATAGGCATGTAAAGTGGGCAAATAAAACCTATCATGTATAAATATCATGCAGGATTGTTAACCTCCCTTATGTCCTCATGTTACCTTTGGTTAAATCTGTAGGCTTTAAAAAAATAGGGCTAAGTCTATATGAATGGACTAACTTAAGTTCACTAATTGTGATAGTGTAACCTAGTCAAAGGAATCATGCTCACTCTTATGCTATGAATTCTCCCATCTTGAATTATGGGTTGTGTGAGCCCTACCCTATACCCAATCTAGGATGATCTTAAGAGTTATTAAATCAAGACCAAATACTAGGGTTGTAGCATCATGAATTCTTAACCTTAAAATTAATTTCTAATTAGGGGTAAATTAGTAAATTAGTGAATTAATTACAGAATTAGGATTTTAGATGGGACACTATTGTTTAGGTATGTTGGGGTGTTGAATGAATAGGATAGATTGGAAGAATGGTGTTTTAGAGTGAAGTGTGCAAGCATGGTGCATGTGTCATGACGTATGGCATAAAAATTTAACTTTAAATATGTGGATAGCTCATGAAGTTCAGAGGAAAAAGGAAAGAGAAATGTGAGGGAGAAGAAGAGAAGGAAGCACTTTGCTAGGGTAAGAAAGTTTGGAGCCTTTGAAGATATTTTCAACCAGTCACTTATCAGGGTAAGTTTTATATTACCCTAAGCTCCAATTCTACCTTAATTTTTCTTAGTTTAAGTTATATAGAAATTGAATTAGGGAGTTTTAAGGAGCTAATTTCTTACCTTTTGATAATAAAATGATTCTTGAAAATTAAACTAAGGTTTTATAACTAGTTTGGGAAGTAACGATTAAGCTATAAGGCTGTAGGCTGAGTTTTAGCCCTAATTTGATAACTAAATAGGTGGAAATTTGGTGTAATATGTGTTGAGACTTATAGGAGTGATAGAAAGATTAGAAAGGGTGATTGAGACTTGGAGTAATTAAGTGAAAGGAATTGAATAGTTAATTATGAATAATAGTGATAATTAGTACTTGTAGTCAATTTGGTAATTGACTAATGGTGCTAATTTGTGTAGATTGACATAGTGACATGTAGAGAATTGGATTATGGAAGTTAATTGCTTATGAGAAAAAGACAACCATAAGTAAAGAAAGAAGGGTTAAGGTAACTGAATAATTCACTCTATTTGATTAATTTTCTTAGCTATTAGTGAATAATTATGCATTATGTGTGTGTGTGTTTTTTTTTAAATTGTTGTATGTTTGTGAAATTGGCATATTGTGTAGTAGAACTGATTTTAAAGAAAAGGATTTATGAAAATGTGTGTGTGTGTGTGTGTGTATGAGTTTTTCTTACTTATAGTTATTCCTATTAATTGATAATTGTGAGTTATTCTATTACTAAGATATTTATTTCACGCTATGGTTACATTTTTACTAGTTTTGATAATAGGCAAGGCAAAGGAAAAGATTCAAAACAAGCATAGTGGTGCTATCGCCTTGCCACAAGAGTTTTGCATAATGAATTTGTGATATAGATATTTGAGGTTATGAATTGCCATAAGATTGCATATGGATGTATTGTGTATCTTAACCCTAATGTGTGTAAATGTGATGAAATATGACTTATTAGGCTAAGATAGTGGTGCAAAGGTTGAGTTACATGTGACATGTGGTAAATATGTGAAAATTTGGCCAGGAACATTACATATAAGAAATTGTGAAAATAGGCCCTATTGTGTGAGAAATGGTAGTTTGTTAGCTAGATTTGTGTAGATGTGTGATTGCAATGATATTGATTCTTAATCAGGTATAATATATCCTATTGGATGTGATCAAGCCCTTAAAAATGGCTAATGATGCTTGGGTTAGATTTAGGACACTCAACTCGGGTGAAAATGACAAGAAGTGTTCATTGTGCACTCAAGTGTTCAGTTTTCAAACTAAGTATAATATTGAAATGAAACTCAAGTCATTAATTAGCCTGTTTAAAGATGTTCGTGTAGGCAATTGAATCATTTTAGTTGAACTTTGTATGAAGAAATGGTGCACATTAGGACCAATGAGTTGTCATTGATAGCAAAATCTAATGTGCATACCATGGTGCATAGTGTAAATGCTGCAACACATGTCATAGAGTGGGGGCTTGTAGTTTTGTACCACATGCCGCAGCGCGTGTGTCACATGCCATGGCACATTGTCCTTTTTTTTTATTGAAGTCAATGTTTTTTTCTGCATCCATATCATATGATGCTTATATAGCCTAGAGGTTTCTACTGAGTAATAAAATATACTTTTGAATGATTTTTAATGATTGCCGAAAATTTTTAAGATCCCAAACATTTTAAAGTATTTATAATTAATATTTTTGAATAATTATTATTTTGATAACATATGAGGTTTGTGGAACCTTCATTTGGATCGTGGGAGTTAAGTGTAATAATTTAGTAATGTCGAGTGGACATTATAGGGGCCAACCATGGTGTTAGTTAGTACTGCGTGGAATTTAGATTTACTTCTCCTAGGGTGAACTCCTACCCATTACTATGATCATGCCAAGCCAATCATGCTCATATTTATATTCAATGTATAATATCACATTTCTAAATTAACATTGTAGTTAAACATATTCATTATACAAACAATCATACCATTTTCACAAATTTGATCCTACTTGTATATAAATTTTCCAAACATATAAACATGATATAAGTCATTTAGAATTACATTTTATAATTTCACAATTCCACATGTCAACCAAAAAAGCATAAATACAAGACTTAGTCTCCCTTAATTACCTCAAAGATTCAGTCACCGAGGGCTTACCCCTTGATAATTTGCTTCCTTGATTTTAACTTTAACTCAAATGATGTCTAACATGATTAATCTACAATTTCCAACAATTATCATCAATATCTAATACAAACTTACATATTTACAACTATCTATAACTATCCTTAACTCACATTCTTCATTTTCTTCATCACCTAATCATCTATAAACATCTATTAGCTTCAAACAACTCTTATTAGCTTAACCAACAACAGATTTATAACTTCGACATCTCAAATCACTATTTATGCTTCTAACATTCATGCAAAAATGAAGACTCACACTCATATATCTCTATTAAATGACCAACTCTAGGTTTATAAACCTAAAAGAACTCCCATTAGTCCTTATACAACGAATGGATTTAGTTAAAAGCCCCTCTAATTTGAAAGCATCATCATCAACTACAAACCCTAACTAAAAATCATGGTAGAGAGATAGAGGAAAGTGCTAGAAACTTACTCGTGGTGGTAGCAAGCCCCAAATTACTCCTAAGAGTCATGGAAATTAAACCCTAGTACCCTTCAGACTCTCATCTATTGATCCATTCTCTTTTTTTTCTTCCTCCGTTTGACGAGCTTAATCTAATTATATCAAATTTTTGGCCATCTATCATGGTGAATGTTACAAAGAGCTCAATTATGCTTTTTGATTCTTATCTTGGTCCTAAGGTAGCCCAATAGCCTATGGGTCATGATTCCAAGCTTGTTAAAACATTCAATGAGCCTGATGGTCATCCCCAATCCATAATCCAACACAATCAACTTAACATTTCTTATATTACCCTTTATAGCCTTAATTAACTTGGTTTAAAATTTGGAAATTCACACAAGCTCTCTATAAAGTTTTTTTAACATATGAATTAAAAGAAATAGAGATTAAACCTATTGAATCTAATTATTCTCTTTCTCTTGTTCATTTTCCCTCTTTGGATGGTTTTGTCATTATATTATCTGCACATATTAGAAAACCTTTGATTAAGTTTTGCAATCATCAAAACAAAGATATATCCAATACAGTGTCCTATATAACATCCTGAAAATTTTGATTGAGTTTGATAAGGGTCAATTAGGGGCAGAATGATGAATTGATAATTTAATTTAGGTAATTCAAGGATGATGAATGACTATTAGACCTATCAAACCCTAACTGAGGCTTAGAATAAGGTTATTTAGGTCATTAGGCCATTTTGTGCCCAATTTAGATAGCTGAAGTCAGCTTTGCCTACTGTTTCATCCACCATGGTGGATGGTACACATGTCATAATAGATCTAGCCATTTCCAAATTATAAAGGTCATAATGAAATAGTAAAAAAAATAGAAGAGAGGGACAGGAGAGCACCTTTAAGGCGACATTTCTCTACTAGGGTTAGAGTTTTTCAACCACTAAAAGTCCTTAGGAGCTCAATAACTTTGGATTAATACTACTTTTAGAGTGTTTGAGCTTGTTAGAGGCTCCATTGGTCTTTAAAGTTCATTCTTGGTTTGGTAAATCAAGAGTTGAGGTACCAGAAGTTAAATACTAGTATATGATTGTTGTTGCATCTTGAGCTTGTATTATGATTGCATGATGAGGGCTAGAAATCGTATGAGTATGCCTCGTTTGTATGATATGGATTTTAATGCACTACTAGAAAAATTAGATATAGTGACAAATAATTTGTGATAAGTTAAAATCTGTCACTAATTATAATTATTTGTGACAAATTAGTGATGGATTTTGAAATTCATCACTTTTTTTTTCAATATTCACAATTTTAGTGACGAATATGGTTCTGTCACTAAATAGTGATAGATTAGTGACAAAAAAAATTTTTTTATATAAAATAAAATAAACTACCATATAAAAATATAATAATAGACAAATGTGTATACACATACACAATGTTTTAGTATAATTTTTTATATTTGTAAAAAATATAATAATATAAATAAAATTTGTATCATATTTAAAAGAAACAAAACACCATTTTTATTATATAATTTAATTAATAATTAATTAATTTATGTATATATTATAAATGAAAGGTATAATATTTTGTTCAATGATAGCATAATAGTTATGACAATAAAGTGGCTAACAATGTATATAAATGTGTGTGTATTTTTACTAAAAGTTGAGTTTTAAAACTAAAGGTTGCTTATAGCTTAACTGGCAAAAAGTAAAATGTTAAGGGTTTGTAGTGTTAGAGGTTGTGGCTTCACACCAAGGAGGGCACATTCTATGAAATAAAAATTCTAATCCACAATATATAGCACTTGAGGTCATGGGGTTCAAGTTGTGGGTGGTTGGAGAAGGCAAGAATTCCAATAATTTTTTTATCTTAAAAAAGATCTAAAAAATCAGTGATGGACAATTAGTGATGGGCAATTCATCACAAAATTAATGACGGACATATATCCGTCATATGAATTAGTGATGTTGTATTTCTGACAGATTTAGTGATGGAAATTTCTATCACTAAATCAAAAATTAGTGATGGAATTTGTTGTTTAGTGATAGATTTGGCTATCACTAATGTCATTTTTTTTAGTAGTGATGGTTCAGTGCTCATGTTGAAAGTAAATGATTGATTAATTGGTATGATAACTAGTATGTTAAACTTTGCTTAGTTATATGAGTATGAGAATGAGCTTGTGACAAGTTGAGAATACTTGTTATCATAACATGATATTAAGCATGTGATAAATTAAATGATCATGGATGTGTGGAAGTTCTTGAGAGAGAGCATAAGGAGTTGTGAAAATTTCATACGGTGTGGCTTCCATCAAGAATTGTGCACAATGGTTGTAGTGCTTAGTATTGCCATTGTCCTTGAGAAATGGCATGGGCCGAGAACGATGCTTAGTATCATCGATTTTCTATAGGGGATAGTATGGGTTGAGTAATTATGACATTATAGTAATTTAAGTTAGGTAGAAAGCCAAACCAGGTCACCAGTTCATGGGTTGACTCGGCTGGTCTTGTTTGATTTTCCATACAATGCATATTGCCAATATTTGGGGTCATATGTGTAGAATTGTATTTCTTGCATTTAGCCTAGTTTATTGACTTAGGAATTTTTGACATTAACCCAAATGCAATGTGGGTATTGGCCAATCTTGTGCAAGTATGTGATTAAATTATTGAAGTGATATTTTGGAAAAGATTGTTTTTACCTCCTATTTGATATTGTTTTTAGGAGGTGGATTATTGAATATTTAATGATTATGATGTATGAATGGTTTAAGCATGTTCATCTATGCATGTTGAGTTTGATTAAATGATTGTGGCAGACTAATGGCCAAGAATTAAGTCTTGGAGGCATTTAGTGGATTTTGAGATTATAATTTGAATGTTTTTAGCCCCGAGTGTCCAAAATTCTCATACTGGATAGTTGTGAGGTTGGAGCCATTAGCTAGATTTTTTTTCTTTATCTTTGTGTAGACTATGCTATTTCAACTAAAATTACCCTTTTGACCTAATTTTTACTTGTTTATTATTTTTAATGTTTTCCATGATGATCTTTACTTTGATTTTGCTATTTCAAAGGGCCTCTAATACTTGATTTCAAATTTAGTTTTGATTTGGGATCCCTTTATTGCAAAGTTCAATAATTAGTCTTTGGATTTTGTAAAACTAACCAAGGTTGATCATATCATCCATTAGTATCTTTATCTTTTTATTATTTGGTTTAACTGGAGGTTAATGTACAGGGCATTACATCCCACACTTATGATATTTTCAAATAACCTAATTGCTTTACTAACAATCCCAAGAACACATGAATTGGAATCTTATAACTCTATAAATGAATTTTCTAAGGCAAGAAATCTACAATGCTAGAAAGAATAAACAAATTAAAGCAATCTAGCTAAATGATTCAACTATATTAATTGTCATAGTCATTGTCTAGTTTACTAGTATGTCTTATTAGATATGGCAAGATTAAATTTGCTATTTTTTTGAAACTTTTTCAAAAAAAAAAATAGTGTAAGCAAAAAGTTGAACGAATTTGAGTTTTAAATTTTGTTTGTAAGAGTGCTAAAGTGATATTTGCAAGCTTAAGAAGTGTAAAAATGATTTAAAAAAGTTTCTAAGTGTAAGGTAAAGCATAAACTATAATAACTAAAAATATAAAGAGTTGAGGGAAGAGAAAAAAACAAACTTTGATTTATTCTAATTCAGCTCTATCACTTGAGCCTACATCTAGTGTCACATTCTAAAAATTAGATGTGACTGGCACGGGATATGTGTACAAACATACATCCCTTAAGCCGTAGTCAAGGAAACTTTAATTTAATTTTTAATATTTATTTCTAAAATATAATTAGATTTATACAGAAATTTTTAACGCTTTTAATAATTTTTTAATAAAAGTTTCAGCAATTTTGTAAAAATTTTGACAGAACCTCTCCAATAAATAGGACCTCTTGAAAATTTTATAATACAAAATTTGAACCAAAAATGTCAAATTAGTAGGAGCAAAGCTCCTTCTAGCTAGCAGACAATATATATATATATATATATATGAATAAAAATAATCTATCCACAAATTATGTAGAACACCTAAAAACAATTTTACAAAATAAAATTTTATAATTAAAATTTTACATCAAAATAAAGCTTAATCCTGCACTCCTCCACTTCTGCTTAATAATAGACTCCTCAATGTTTGTCAAATAGTTTAGTGTCGGCTACACTACCTGAGATCAAAATTATTTTTAATGAACAATGTCTCAATAATAAATAATTAAACATGAATAAAAGAAAAGTTAAAAATAATTATGTAAATTAAAGAGACAACGATTTCCATAAAATTTTAGTAAACTTTAGAATAAAATGGCTCTATATAACTTTAAATAAAATTTTGAACCATTAAATTATTAGATTAAATATTATCGTTACTTGATTTCAAGAAAGCAAATAAAATAAATAAATAATTATAAATAAATTACTAAATAAAAAAATAATGAGATGTAAAATCACCAAATAATTTAATTTATGATTATAGGGACTTATCAGAACAATTAACAAATGTGGACACATAATCCATGAGGGTAAGTAACTAGACGTAGCCGAGGCCATGAAATAGACATGGACATATAGTCCACAAGGATAACTAACCAGATGTGGTTGAAGCTATGAAACAAACATAGATACGAGACCCACGAATAACAAACGTGAGAACAAAGTTCACAAAAATCAAACTAGTTAGTCATTGACCATGGTACATCAAGGGCTAATGAAACTATCGTTAACAACTAATATTCTATATAAAGTCCCTTCCAAATTTATTTTTAACCATGCAAGAAAATCATCACTATTAAAATACAGTTTGCATTCTTAAAATCAAACTCACATGAGTTGTTTTTAAGCATCAAAACGTGCCAGAATAAGATTTCATAACTAATTTTCATGCTTGTATTACTAAGAAACCAGAAATTGCTAAAGCTAATAAAAATAATTTCACAAGATAAAGAGATTCAAATTACAAAATATCTCATACTTAACAAAGTTGCCATTAAAATAATCTATATAAAAATATAATATTTTAGAAAAATAATTTTATTAATAAATCAGTTGGAATACTGTCCACTTACTTGATAATTTTTCAAATAAATAATTTACTCTTAATGGATCATCTTGCAACAATGTTTTCTCTGTAAATCCTAATGTCCAAATAATAACATTATTATTTTATTTTAAATATTTGTTTTTGTACCTTTTCAATCCAAATTAATTTGGAAAGTAACGTAGACAATTCTTAACTTCAATATATATATATATATATATATATTGTTTTCACAATACTTGGATCATAAGACTAAATGATTTTCCTCCTCAATTCCATTTCTCAATAGTTCCCTAACATAAATATAATTAATCAGTTTTCCAAATTTCATTGTTCAATAGATAAAATCAATCTTTACTCAAGAAAATTAAATCTTCATCATCTACATCCTTATGGCAGCAAAGAAAGAAGAAAAAAAAATTCACAATCCCAACCCAAAACTTCTCAACTCAATAATTCTAAAGAATTCAACTAGTTACACATTATTTTTATAATCAAATTTTTATATAATGTCAATTTCAATTTGCAAGATAACAATATCCAAACCATTTATGTTTTTCAAGGAAATTTCATGAAATTTTAGGAAACACACAATCAAATAATTCCTTCTAACAAGTATTTTAACAAATATCTTATAGTCACCAACCTACAAGTTTCATATCTAAGTTCTTCTATCCCAATCTCATCCTAATCAATTCATTAATCATTAACCAATAAAAAAATCGAATTAACTCTAAAATTTTGGTTCATGTATATCATTAACAAACTTTAATATAAATTTTCTAGTTTAAATTTCAATTTCCTTTTTCCATATATAGCATGGGCAGTAGAAGAATTCCAGAAAAATTTGCAATTTCAACCATTCCTCATGCATACACATAGGTTCAGCACAATTTCACCCACTAACACACCCATACTTGCACAAGATTTTCAAAGAGAAGGAAAAGGGTTTAGAGCTTCTTACCACATAGCAACAAGAAAGCAAGAAAATAAGAGGAGAGAAATATCCATCCCATACTCAACAATAGCAATTCACAAAGTAAAGAAGGAGATAAAATTCATGGCTAAATAAGGAAGAGAAGAACCTATGATTCGTACCACAATATGGTGGTCCACAACAAGCACAGAGTAGGGAAGAATAGAGGATCTCAATGAGGCCGCAGCAGTGACAAGCAGAGCTCTAGCTCTTATTGATGGCATGTTGAATAGAAGAGGTTTGAGGTGATGGGATTGAGGATTCAAAACTTCTAAGCAATAATTTTTTCCTCTCCTCACAATCCCTATGCAATCTAAGATGAGGGAGGAAAAGGTAGCCCCAACCTAGCAAAACAGTGGAGGATTGAGTGGCAACAACATCAACATCGGCGACATCGGGAAAATGAAAAGGAAGAAGATAGATGAGAGGATTTTTTAGATATTGAATCCTAAAACTTTTAGTCCTCTATTCAATCAAATGAGAGAGAAGGAAAAGGGGAAAAATATCACATAGAAGAGGCGCACAATGGTAATTTTGAAAAGGAGAGCAACAAAATAAAATCTCACTTTATCTCTTGAGATTCGAACCTAGGACCTTGGAATTCAAGAGCTATAACTATTACCACTACCATTGAGCTAATAGTTCACGCTTGATAAGTTTACTCTAGAAATATAAAAATGACAATAAATTACCTTGTTAGAAATTTTTAAACTAAAGTTAAATTTTGGGTTATTACATCTAATCCCCAAGAAAACTACTTGAGATTTCTCCACTGTCTTTCACAAGTTTGAATTGGGTACTCATGAACTACTATAATTGATAAGTTTAATCCAAGCACTTGTAAGCTATTACAATCACTCACTACACTAGTGAGCTTTTCTTCTAATAGAACAACATCTCTTGATTACAAAGAAAATATCTTCCTCACCTTTATAACATGTATAAAGATCTATTACACTCATATAAAACTCTCTTTAAGAGTAAAATGAGTACAATTAAGCACTTAAACTCAAATGATGAAGATATAGAAGATATTGAATTAAGAATAATGGCTTTCATAAAGTAAGAGCAATATGAAAATGAATTTCATAAATTGATGATTTATAAGCTTAATACCATGTTAAAATAAGTTTGGAGTATTATATTTATAGCCACATAGTGGAATAGCTATTAGAGATACAATATCATTGTTTCTAGCTATTAGGAATGGTAGGAGTAACACAAAGGTGAAAAATAACTTTTTCTATAAAATGTATTGAATGCACTATTATAGGCCAAAACAAGCATGTTTTGGAAGGAGTTATGTATGAATTGGCATGTCTCATAAAAGATTGATCCCATTCAAGTGACTTTCAATCAGGGGGCAAGCTTGAATTGGATTACATAATAGCTTGGTTTACTTTTGGCTAATTCAAGCTAGTTTCAATAAGGGGACACGCTTGAATTGGATGACAAAAGAATTTGTTCTCAATCAAGCTTGTATGGGTCTGATTCAAACATGTTTTAGAAGGGAGTCATGAAACATCATCAAATTTTAAACTTGGAATTTAAGTGTAAATTAAGGGTAAAATGATAAAATTGAGTATTTTTCAAGCTTAGGGTGTTTTTAAAATACTAATAAGGTTATTGAATCTTTGATTAGCTCTAGAAGTGGCCCAAGATGAAGTTCAGGTTAGCCGGGCTCATGTGGATAACCAAAATTGGCATATTGGCCTACTGTGCCATACGCTACAGTACATGACCAATTTTTAAGTTATAATAGACGTGAACAGTGTCTAATAAGGAGAAGAAAGAAAATGAGAGAGGTGACGAGGGAGAGCTTTTAGGCTAGCAGGGCTTTGTTATTTAGTCAATTGAAGGCATTCTACACTTGATTAGCACTTTGGTAAGCTTTCTTTCCTCTCTCCTTCCCCTACATTCTAATTTCTAAGATTGTTGGCTAGGTTTAGATGTTGTTTTCATCCTTCCTTAGGTTTTGACTAAACAAATTGCATTCTTTAGGTCTTTGGGGAGTTAAACTAAGTTTCTACACCTAGATTTGATGATTACATAGTGATTTGGGATTTTTAACTAGGGTTTGGAAGGACCTTAAGTGGAAATCTGAAGATTAGGAGAAATGTGGATGCAAATTTGATGTTATCTAAGTGTGTGGATAGTGAATGGGATTAAGAGAATGTGTTGGAAGTGTTAATTATGTTAAGGAAGGAAATTTAGGTAGTGTAAGTACCCAAATTTAGGCTCAAAGTAGGTTATTTAAGATAAAAATGATGATTAGTGTTTAATCTTTTAGATTAAAGACTAATTGAGATTTCTTGAGCAAGAGGACTCTTAATGAGTTGTTAATTTGCCATGGTAACCCTTTTTGTAACAAAAGAGTTGTAGTAATTAGATAATTTAGTCCTTTTACTTGCATATTTGAATAGTTATGAGTTTTATGAAAGTGTGTGTATGTGTTTGTATAAAAGCTATTGTAAAAACTAGTAATTTAATTATTTAAACGTTTGGTGTTTTAGAAATCTACGTGAAGTCGTATTTAACTATAGTATTAATTTTATGTTTAAAACCTATTTATACTCATTGGTGGATAATTGTGGAATTGGATGTAAGTTTGAAAAGTTAGTAATTGTTATATGAGCATCCTTAATGAGTTAAACATATGAGACTGGTATTGTTTGAGCATAATCATTATGATAGGGGTAGGAGTTCACTTTAATATTGTAAGGATTTATTATTTGAAATTCATATGGTACACTAGCATCGTGGAGGCATGGGTACTTAGTTTTTCTTGTTTGGAAGTCCCAATACTATCTTGGTGATAGATTGGGCATACAACAACTTAGACATTCAAGAAAGAGGAAATTTATGGTTTGAAAATGGGTGAAGGTGTCTTTAGCTAGGTTTCCTCCCATGATTAGTGAGCTTGGGGAGGTCCAGTCACATAGACTTGGTCCTATTGCGTTGCCAGTCCACAGATTCATTCGTAAGAAATAATAAGCATATAAAGCGAAAAGTGTTGATCATGCATTGTATGGATGGAATTGCGTAATCATGTATGTTATGCATCCAATAAATTTGTTTTACATGCCACTTCACACACTAATGTACTTTTCTAGTATGCTTGCGAATAGATTAGATTATTTGGTTATTAAGACATTATCTCACCCCCATGGTTATATTTTTACAAGTGAAGGCTCTGATAGAGGCAAAAGAAAGAAGGATACTACCAAGGATTAAGAGAGCTATCTTGTATAGTACTTTCCCTTTTAGTAAATCATGTAATAGGATATATATATATATATATATATATATATATATATATTTATATGCTAACTTAGGACAATGCACTGTTTTAGGTCACTCACATGAGAATATGATATTTTAAGAGTGTTTTGGCCTAGAATTTTGTGATTGTAATGAATGGCACTAGCTTTACAATGTATATGTTTGGTAATAAATGTTACCGCATTAACTTATCAATTATTTTATAATAAATTGAATAGCGACTTGAATGTTAATTGTTATGAAGTGTATTATTTTGCAAAATTTTTGGGAAAAGTATAAAATTTTAGGCATTAAAGAAAATTATTGAGTTTTTAAATATTAAATTCCTACACTAATGATGTCATCTAGAGACTAGAGACAAGTTAACAACTATGCAAGTAGTGTTAAAAATAGGACAAGAGGTTTATAGAGTTGACGTTTCCTTTTCAGGATAGTACATGGGGTAGGTTTGAATTTGATAAGTGGTGGGTAGTTCCCATGATTTAGAGGACTTGAGAGGGAGATTTATTCGAATAAGGAAATATTGGCCATGATGCTATCTAAGGATGTTGGGGATTTTGGAATCGGGATAATTTAGAAATCAATATCCATAATATCTAAAACAATATAAATAAGTGTCGAGTAAGTATAGCCTATGATAATACAACTATAGAGAGTTCAAGAACTTATAGATTTAGAGGAAATTAATGCATATATATGTGGAGGTTAAAGTATGATAATATGATGTATCCAGTGCTAAATCTTGAGGACAAAATTTCTTTAAGGATGGGAGAATTATAATATCCTAAATTTTATTGGGCCTTAAATTGTTGATAGACACCCTAGAGAGGGCATAGAATTGAGTCTAAAATAGTAATACAATAAAATGTGCGTGTGTGTGTATATATATATATATATTAATAACTAAAGTAATTAAATTTAATAAATGTTTGAAACTAGCTTTTATATATATAATAATAAAAATTAGATAATCTTGTTGAGTTTTAAAAGATATCAAATCATTATAAAATTATCTTTAAAGATATTATAAAGATAACAATAATTAATGAAAAGAAAATTGGTTTAAGTTTATAAATTTATGAGTCTAAAATATAACCTAGTAAAAACCCTACCTCTACATTCATCTAGTTTTCTTCATTCCTATCACGCGGCCACTAAGTTCTTTCCACACAGGTAACTCTTTCTAGTTTCCCTTCTTCCCCTTCATTGTTTTCTTTTCCCCATGTGTTACTAATGTATATATCAATATATGTTGTATGAGCACCACCAAGTTGTCAAACATTTGTCATTTTCCTTGGAAAGTTTTTGTCCTTTTTCCTTCTTCACTACGAGTCTGCACCAAACCTATTGCTCTCGATAGTGTGATGCTTAAGATAATAATAATAATAATAATAATAATAATAATGTTTCAATTGCTTTTTGTAGGCATATCATTGTTACGTATTTTTTTCAGTGTATACATATATGCAATATAATATTATGTGTGTGTGTGTGTATAGGTAGTTATAAAATAGAAATTTAGATTAAAAATGGAAACTTATAAATTTAGGAACATGTGTAAATGGGCTTTGGCATGAAACTTGACTACTCTAAATAGTTAATTAAATTATAAAGTGATATGAATTTTAAAAGAAAATTTTGGGCCCTCAAGAGTAGCACTAAGGTTCTAGAATAATTTTAAAGTAACTTTAGGATAAATGTATGGTAATTCTTAGACACTTTAAATTTTTATTAATATTTTTATATGTATGTGATTTTTGTAGACTCTCACTGAGAGTTCTTCTTGATTGGTTTTGCTTTGTGGCTACTTATTAGCTTAAAGAGAATAGGTAACTCAATGTTTTTTTATATGTGTGCAAACTTTGTGTTTGGTAACTAATATGTATAATCATAAATTTAATTGTAAAAATTTATATATTACTTAAATCTTGTCAAGCATGCTTGTAGCTCGGCTACATATTATAGTTAGTGTTTCTTTTCAAGCATGCTTGTAAATGCAGATTAATAAATTTTATTTGATGAAAATGGTATGTATTATTTAAGAATGGTTTTTGTCTTTCAAGCATGCTTGTATATTGAGTTTATTGAATGAGATATTTTTATTTCTTTTCAAGCGTGCTTGTATATGATGTAATTGTTGTAAATGTGTGGTATGCATCAAGAAATGGGTTGATGAGGAGATGATGATGTTGATGCATATATGATTCAATAACCACATGGTTTGCCTTTACTACACGCACAATGATTGGCCTCTTGGAGCCTCGTTCCTTAATACTTACCTGGCTAGGTTTGTAAAGGAGGAACGTGGGACAGTGACACCTCCTAGATGGGTTCTTTAGGGAGGGGAGGCATAGTCTAGGCTTGGGCTCTATACCTTAGGCCGAGTATATCTTGAGCATCGGAGAATCTTGGTCAGTTCAACATATGGGCCAGACCATATTTAAGCCTATAGTTCCAATCAGCGAAATAAGGATGGACGGAACAATAAGGGGGATTATTAGTAATGCATATTGACATGTTATGAGCTATATCGTATGAAATTCTTATGTTATAACTAAATGATTCTTATGAACTCACTTGTATATTGGTTGTAAAATTGTGTGGTTGAAGTTTGTAAATGTATGGTTAAACTTTAGGTTATTAAGACATTAGTACTCACCCCTCTCTTTAACATTTTAGGTAAGGTTAGTGGAGCAAAGGGGAAGCATATGGAAGCTTGGGTTTGAAATTTGGGTTGAGTTTTGAAATTGTTTATTATTTATTGATGACTGGAAAGGGCATTGTTAGTTGAGGCCTAAGGTCATAGAAGTTGCTTAATGGATCTATTTAGAGTAAATATTTTAATATAAAATCTTAAGTGATGAGATATCTATTAAAATGAATATTTAAGTATTTATAATAGGGTGAGACATGCATGTCTGTAGGCTTTAGTAAGCCTAGATTTTTGTTGAATGGAATATTTATTTTTTTATATTCTTTTTTCTATCTACCATGGTAGACTCTTTTCTATCATGGTAGGGTATTATTTATGATTTTAAATAGCAAGTGCTAACTTTTATAACTTTTGTAGTCTTTTAACTAGTTTATTTTTTTCAACTAAGGTTAGATTTTAAATATCTCTTTTGTAGATGAAATTTTTGTAACTATGGCAATTTCATAAAATATAGATTAACTCTTTTCTGCCATGATCATCTTTTCAAAATAAAATTGTGAATTGATTTTAAATCTTTATACCATGGTATTATTTTTATTAGTTGAAATCTTTTTATTATCATGGTATTTGGTTAAGTTTTTAGTTAATAAAGTTAAGGTGTTACAAGAACCCTTTGAAGATCATATCTCAATACACACCTTAAAGACTTCCACTAGTATTCAGAGAGAGAAGAAAGCTACAGAAGTAAAAGTAGACAGTGATCTGCAAATCCCTTTAAAGATTGGCAATCTCAAAGTTGGGCCAATCTCCTCTACTAATTCAGAGCTCAGAGCCATGTTTGAAGACAACTTAGAAGAGGTAGAGTCTCATCCACCAGAAAATAATGAGCTTGTATTGGTAGTAGCCAAGGTTGCCAAGAGTACATTGAGATATCAGATGATGAAGAGGAGCAAGAGTCTACCAAGAAATCTCCTCCTTCTACTTGTTTCTTCTTTGGCATCAACTATATCAAGACATTTAAGGACTTGATCAAGAGGAATCTTGACTTTGTGCTTTCCCCTACACCTCTTATTGCTATTTTAGAATCGGGGGATGTGTTCAATCCTTCAAGGAAATTCAGTCCTTGGCTAGTTTGGGATGATAATGGTCCTAGCTCTACTTATTCTCCTTTACCCAACTTGTTTATTCTTGTCAAGTTATCTATACCCCCTGCTGATAACAAAAAGGGGGAGAAGAGACAGGATGTAAAAATTAATACAGAAAAGGGCCAAGTTATAGAGGAAAGGGATATATATCAAAAGGGCTCAGAGGAAGTGGTTGAGGATTAAGGAAGTGGCAAGTATAAGGTTAAACTTGTTGTGATAAGAAAGAGGAGTACTTCGTCTAGACCTAGCAAATTCAGACCTAAGGTTGTGAAGGACCTTGAGAATTTTAACTTAAGACCTCTAAGCCTTAGCCTTCATCTAAGTCTAATAAGCCTCAGACATCTCAGCCTTAAAACTCCCCATCCTTCATCTCCTACTACCGATAAATTTCATGAGTTAATAGATATCTTTAGGACCATCTTCAAAGATTGAACAATGTGTTTATTTCTATATTGAATGTTCTATCTTTATATTATTTAAATTAACTCCTATAAATATCTCTTTCTTATACACACTCAGTGCATTACTTTTGCATATCTCTGTTTCTATCATTACCTTGGATATTGTTTCTATTTAAGGAGAGACCGTTGTCTCTCTAGGACTACTGAATTGCATCTTAGTTTTATCATCATAAAAAAGGGGAGAAATGTTGAACCCTAGTTTTGATTATACAAAATAAAGAGAAGATTGTGTTTTTTATAGGATTAAATGGCTAAAAAATAACTTAAGAGGTAGGTTAGGATCCTAAATTGTGTAGCCTAAAAATATTTTCCAATACCTCATCCTCTTAATTAAGTATTTGACTTAACTATAAGTCTTTTGAATACTTAAGTATCCTTGTGTAAGATTTCCAATTGGACCCCAATATTAAAAATTACTTTCTGGAACTTAGTTTTTGCTTAAGTATCTTTAGCACCAGTGTTGTGCCTTAGCACTGGTACTACTTATCTTTTTTCTTCATTTCTTCTCTTTCAGTCTTAATCCATGTTCTTTAACATCGGTACTAGTGTTTTAACACCGATGCTACCCTTGTTGCTTTCCTAAAAAACTTTATCTCATTCACTCTCTTCTTGATTAGCATTGGTATCTTGTATAACATTGTATTGTTATCCAGTTTCTGTAATGGTTCCTTTCTCTGAGATGAGTTAACACCTGTGCTAACTAATTAGCCACCGGTGTTGTGTTCAAGTTTCTCTCTTAACACCTGTGCTAGAGACATAGCATCGGCACTTCTTTTAAACTTGACCCCCAGGGTCTCTATCTTAAATGTTTTAACACCTGTGCTATTTCTTCAACACTTGTGCTGCCTTTCTTCTTGTGAAAATCACTTTATTTCCTAAAAAATGATAAAGATCTTCAAATTTTATTAAGAAACTTAAAATCCGGTACTATCAAAGTAACACTTGTGCTATTTGTCTATGTGTTGTGTCTTTCTTCTCCACTGTATCAGTACTATATTACTTCTTCATGCTCTTTTTTTATGTTCAAATCTTAAACTCTTTGAAAATCTTTTCTTAGCTATTCTTTTCATTTGCAATCAATTATGTTCACTTTATAATCTTTCTAGAGTCTATCTAAACACAATTATTACTTGGATCAAGCTCTATGTCTCTATTTTCCTGATTTATAACACCTTTGCTATATTGTTACATTGGTATAATAAACTTCACCTAATTATGTTAGAGCATTTAGTGTTTATAGCTATTATGTTGCATAAAGAGAAGCCTCTACTATAAAGTATTGTTACATTGCTTCAACTACTGAAGGAAACTCAAATAAGCTCAATTATCTAGGAAAACTTAGAGTAAAGAAGAAGACAAAGCATAATTGACTTCGAACAAAAAGATTTATAAGTCTAATAAATTATTTATGTCTCTCAACTATAAATAGAATCATTTATGAGGATTGAAGTTAGAGAACAGTAGAGCTAACAAGAACGAAACTCTATCATTATTTGTGCATTCATTTACCAACTTTTTAGAAAAACATTTATTGTCTGTGAGCTTCATGATTATATATTCACTCTTAGAAAGAGTTTCTAATAGAAGTAGTTCATTTTTTGAACTTACTCTGTTTATTTATCCCTGTTTTACTTCATCAAATAAAGGAACTTAAGCTCGGGGTTTCGGCACCTTTTTGAGGGGGAGAGATTCAGACTTATAAAAAGTTTGCTAATATACAGAGGCAACTAAGACCTAGTTTAATCTTAGTAATATAGTTGAAAATTTCAAGAGATTTATAGGGATTGAAAGTAGACTCAAGTGGTAGGAGTCAAATTAGGATAAATCATTTGTGCAAAGCTTTTTCTCTCCTCTCTTGTATTGGTGATTTCATTCTTAAACTTCTCTACTTCTTCTACAAATTTGCTCTAATTTTTAATTAGCCAAATTCACCCTCCTCTTAGAGTCATTTACAAGATATTGTATTTTTCATGAAAAAGAGAGAAGATTAGAACAATATGCATTTGTCTCAAGTGCTAAGCAGTCAAAATTATGTGATGTGTTACCAACAATTTTGCCTTGCATTTCAAATGTACATCTTAAAAGCTCCAAATATTTGAGTTGGCTAAATTCACTTTTAAGCTATTTGGATGTAGTTTCAACAAAATTCTTTTAAACAAAAAAAGTATATCCAAAACACTTCTAGGATATAAAAGCTAGAAAGTACTTCCAAAAGTGAGATGTTGAATTTCCAAACGGACCTTTAACTCTTTGTCAAATTATAAATAAGGTCAAAAAGTATATCTACTTAAAGAATGAGTAGTGAAATTTAAAAGTATGTCTATTTAAATTTTTTTTATTTATTACTTCCTCTATTAAAAAATGTAAGCTGTTTTTAATTAAATATCACTGCTCAATAAAATAGTTGCTTGTCTTCAAACAAACACCATCTTTTCATATTTACCCTTATTTAATAGAGTGGTTTCACTTTAAAATAAATATAGAATATATGAATTATTCATTTAGAGTACTCTTTGAGGGAAAAAAATGCAATGATTATATTATAAAATATTAAAAATACCTTAGATTTTTAAACATATAAATGCTCAAAAAATGTCTTATATTTTTTAACGGATGGAACAATACCAACCAATTAATTTCTAATAACAAAATCCACATTGACTATCTATATATAGCATCAATTTAGAAAATGAAGTATTGAGATCTTATTTGATAAGGTATTACTCCTTCATCTCAGGTTATAAAGACAATTTTAAACAAAATTATGTCTACCAATATAAAACTTATTAAATATACTTTATAATTTTATTTTCTTGAAACAAAAAATATTAAAATTTAAAAAAATATTCTTCATTTAAATTTGAAAAATACTAAAAAGAGAGCAAATTAATAAGGAGGAGGAAGGGAAATATTACAATTCTATAATATATATTATATATATAATGAAACCTTGCATTTAGAACACCAATTTTCCTATAATATTATTCTATAAACTAGGACGGAGGAAGTTGTCTCTTTGAAAATATTAAAATTGTATATTATTTATAAGTGATTGAGTAGTATTTACATGTGTGCGATACATGGATCTCATCATTAGTTCTACATGCACTAAAATGAAATATGGTTAATGAAGTATATATATAGTTTTTACCTCTCACTGCTACAAAATAACTTTATAAGTACATTTATTTTTTGTCTCCAGAAGTACTTTCAAAGCACTCTTGTATCTAGCACTCTCATTTTTAAGAGTGCTTTGAAAGACCTTATTACGGGAGCGTTTGTTTTTTAAGAGTGCTTTGAAAGACCTCTAGTATGGAGCGTTTGTTAGAAAAAGTGTTCCAGTATATTCTGCCTCAATATATAGGAACAATTTATTTTAAAAAAGCTTCTAAAGGTCCACTCTGGTATATATATTTTGTAGTAGTGTCTCGTAGAAAAATGCAATAGGTGACAAGAAAAAGGCTGAAACTAACTGTCGATATGTTATGATGGTCAAGAAGCTCATTCCTTCACTAATTAAGAACTTTATTCTGAAGCAAATGTACAACAGCCAGAGCTAAATTAACAAGAATCATCAAGGCCACACGCTTCCACTGCAATAATTCATCATTGATGTCGATGATTCGATCAATTCTCTTTCCCAAGAGTGATTTCTATATGATGTATGTTAATTCGTGTGCGTGATCTTCTCCACTCACAAATCACCAAAGTTTTTTTTTTTAAAGCAAAGAGACAAATTAATATAGATAATAACATTTATAATTTAAGTAAAAATGTTCTAATGTTAGGCAAAATGAAGTCTAGGTTTGACATGTATTAAATTTAAGAGTGGAAATAAATCATATAGTAAGCAATACTAAAGTAGTGGTAATTTGTTTTTGCTGTTGTGGCAGCATGTGACGAAATTTACAACTTTCTCCATGTTGGCAGTTAGAAGATGAATCAAATGAGCCAGAACAAAAAAGGATTAAAAATATCAAAATTCTGTGAGAGATATAAATTACTTCTAAAATTATCGGTCAATACTCAATATAAACTTGATTGCATAGATGATAGCAACATCTCCAAGACAACACAAAGTAATAGCTTATATGAGTGCACAAAAATATGGAAATGAATCTATTGAGTGAACAAATTTTTAAAAAAAATTTCTGAAATGGAAAATGGGAATATTCAAAATTTAATCGTATTTCTCACAGGACTAAACACTAATATGTACATGCAACAATTGAATGAAATATTTTAGTTATCAACATTTAGATTTAGAAATATTTGAACAAAAAATTAATATTCCTTTTAATGCTGATGTGGAACATGTGAATTGTATATTTTTTTTAGTATTTGTAATATATTTCACATAGTTAAATTTATTATTTCAATTTCGTATGTACAGCGTATCTTTAAGAAAAATTATTGCACAAATTTCTTTCATCAAAATTGTTTATAATTATATCTTAAATCTGAGAGAATTAATCTATGTAAATTGTAATAATTATATCTTAAATCTGAGAGAATTAATCTATGTAAATTGTAAATTACTAATTTGAGTATACTAAGTATTGTTACTAAGACATAATATATTAATTACACATTCTTGTGATGGAACGTTGTTTGTCTTTAAAATGTACATTCGATATAATTATGAATTGACCAAAAATTATGAATTATGAAATAATTTTTTGCGGATTTAAAAAATGTAGATCGGATCACATGCTTGTGACGTAAGAAAATTGAAAGAAATAATATAAATAAAAATATTAAAAATTCCAATTTAAGTAATAATATTTTCTTGCTAGACAAAATGAAGATTTATTAACATACATATAAAACTTTAAGGTTAAAAAATAAACGAACGTTAATTTTTTAAAAAATTAAACACGTCCAATTAAAGAAATAATAGATGTTTTGGGTCACAATTTATGTTTACAACGTGAATGTTACTCTCTTTCAAATTCTAATAAAACAATAAAACTGTTATAATACATTTGAAAGTCATAATGTAACACTATTTTCCAAACTATTCATTCCCACAAATGGTGATTATCCCAAATACTCAACATTTAAAATGCTTATTATAATAGAATAGTATCTACCATGATAATTAATTACGTAATTAATAGCTATTACTATTAAAAATTAATATTTTCTTGATCTTTAATTATTTTAGTTTATCAAAAGTATTATTGTTAATTTTTGAGTTGACTTTGTTGATTGAGTTTTATTGTTTTTTATGTTTCTACTTTAAATTATATCAACTCTTTTATAAACTCGAATTAAATACAAATCCGATTAATTTATGAGTTTACTCTCTGATTTATTATTTTTTATATTTCTAACTTATAAATCATGTTGCTTACTTATAAATTTAAATTAGATATAACTCAATTAAATTCACTAAATTTATTGACTTTTTATCAAGTTGAGCATCTAATATATATCAATTCAAAGAAAAATATAAGTAAAAAAAAACTAAATTAATAAAAAATACCAAAAATAAGTTTGTCCTAGTTTAAAATTTTTACATTGAGTATGAAATCTATTCATATAGATGGATTTAATTTCAATAATTTTATTTAAAAAATATTTAAAATAAATTATGATCATATGTTATATTTTTAATTATTTAATCATATACTTTTAATGATTATTTATTAATAGAGGTACTTAAAAAATAAAAAAATAAAATAAAATATCTATAATTAAATTAAAATTTAGAATAATTTGAATAGAGGTCCAGAGTTTGAATTTTACTAAGCAAAAGTTTGGTTTTATTTGATTTTTAACTATGGAAAAAATTACCAAAGTTGACCCGGGCTTTTGTGCAATAATAAAAAATGTTGGGCCCTTTCTTGTAATTTTCCCCAAACTTTTTGACCAGCTTTTAAGGAGCAAAACAGACCAGAAACGCAGAGAAAAGAAAACAAGGAAAGAAAGGAACACGGAGAAAGAGAGAGAGAGAGAGGAAGAAGAAGAAAGAGAAAGGGAGGGAGTTAGGCTTGGATCTAGGAGTCTTTGCGACCGTTGCGAGCTCGGCTACACGATAGGTAAACTCCCTACTTCAATCCTCTTCTCTCTCTTGATTTTCTTCAATTTTTGGAAGAGGAATTTTTGGATTTTGATTCCAAAGGCTTTATTCTTGTAAGCTTTTGTTTCTTTGGATCCTAGGGAGCATGTTTTGAGTTTCTATATAGTGATCTAATATTTGAGTGGATAATTGGATGAAAAGAGGTGTTTTGGGCACAAAATAAACCTTGAGAAATTGGGTTTTTGCTCTTCAATGGTTTAAGCTTATTGATTTAGTTATAATTTTGCTATTTGAGCCCAATAAGATTTAAATTAAGGTTTGGTTTTCATTATAAGGGCTAATGGTGAAAGTTGGTGGTGGCACTAAGTGAAGGTTTTTAATTGATTAAAAAAATTATATAAATTGAAAATTAGCCTAGTGATGGCTAATAAATGGTTTTGGTGGTTAAGTGATACTATGTGAATGGTTGGTTTAAATATGGACCATTAGGTGGATTATGACTCATTGACCCAAGTTGTGTGGTATGAGTTATAGTCTTCATTAATGCTATTTGTCATGATAAGTGATGTGGATCACTTATATGTTGTAGAAAATTGTTGGTGGAACTTATTGAGAAGTAAGGAACAAGCCGAGCCCTATTTTGTACAAGGGGAACCCTTTTGGTACCAAAGGGTTGAGGTAACAGGGGAATTTATATTTCTTATTACTTTGTTTTAGCTATTTTTGAATAAATATTACTAGTTATCATGCATTACATGTTTTAAAAGATTAAATGTGCTTTATAAGGGGTTATGGGGTACTACTTTGATTATAGTGCAAATATGTTTTCTAATTGTTTAATAACAATGTTTTTATGGAAATGAGATTTATAAATATTATACTACTTTAGAGTGTTGAATGGTCAATACTCAGGAAAGGTAGACAAGAGTAAAAGGCATGATCTCGGTGGGAGTTCACCAATGAGAAGGTGTGGATTTTTGATATTCTATGGCACACTGTCAGTACTCAGTGTTGTCTTACGTATTGTGGGCTCAGTGCACTAAAGTGGTTAGTGTATTGAGTGTTCGACACCTCTCAGTGGGGGAGGGAATCCGACATATGAAGTGTGAGGTTGAGTGCCTAGGCCAAGGTAGCCCTCACATGGAGAGTAAGTCGGGCTGGCTCTGGGAGGGAGTTAGCTTTGACTGCTCAGGATTCACGTCGAAGGGGCATAGGCGGTTCGGTGGATTAGATCATGCCTTAGATTATGTTTTGTGCCTGTGGAGGTACAAGTAGGTATAAGGTTTACCTGCGAGTTAAAGAGTGCCAGGGGGCATTCTGTTGGTCATGAAAGGCCATACCGGCCTAGGTCATGCATTCATGCATTTTAAATGGCTAAATTATATACTATGTTGAATTTATTATTCATTTATTTGATTATGGCTTACTTTGTAATAATCAATATAGATTTCACTGTTACTGAGACTGTGGTTGTCTCACCCCTTTCTTTTCAATATTCTAGGTCCAGGCGAAGGATCCAGTGGTGGACGGGGAAAAAGAGCAAAGCTAGGGGTTTGCTTGTGATTTGTAAAGAACTGCAACCCCTTTCTTTTGAGCAAATATATTGTAATGTATTTAAGATTAGGGTGCCAGTAGGATATGATTATGTGTGTGTGTGTGAATATGTGTGGATTGTGTGCTTGTGTATGAATTTTTGTCTGTTTGCAGACTTGTGGCTAGGAAACTTGGTTATGGTGTGTGGTTTTGATGGATTTACTTAGTAGACCAAGTTTCTATTACAAGCAGATCTTTATTTTGATATATATGTGATTTTATAAGCAAATGCAAAGTGGTTGCATTGCAAGGTGTGTGCTATGGGCAAACATACAGCTTGGATAGAGAGAGTGGGTGCGTGGGCCCCACAAGGAGCTCTGAGCCAAGTGAAAATGTTTAGCATATGTATTTATATAAATACATGGTATTTGGATTGATTTGTGACCACTCTTGTATGATTTGTGCATTTTGGGGGTTTAGGGTCCATTTTGGGAAATGGCACCCGGGTGGTCAAATTTTGATGTATGGGGGTTTTCCATCATTTGAATGTTCTATCAGGTTTTTAATCTTATTTGACGTGTCCAAAGTGTTCCACAGGTTTGTGACCATTAGGATGAGATTTGGACAATTTTGAAAATGGTTTTTACCAAAAAGCTGCACTTTTGCATCCGGGTGTCCAAATCTTAATCCGACCGTTGGATTTCTCTAAAATTTGGGTCACAAGTAAAACCTTTTATAAGCTTCGTGTGGGCTTTGGAATCACGTCGATCGGATATCGGACGGAGAAACGACGCACTTCGGAATTTGGTCTGGAGGTGCTGTCATGACAGCATTAAATTGCTGTCATGACAGCTACAGTGTTGATTTTGTAACCTGCACAAAATTCAATCCGTCCGTTGGATCTTTTCAAAATTTAGTATGCTAATAGTATTCTTTAAAAGTGACATGTGGGCTTTGGAATCACTCCGATCGGAGGTCAGATGATGAAATGGTGCACTCCGGAAGTTGGTCCGGAAGTGCTGTCATGACAGCTTTTTAGCTGTCATGACAGCAAAAATAGTCAATCTTTTAACATGTCTAATTTTTAATCCGACCGTTGGATCTTTTTGAAATTTGGTACACTTATAGTACCCTTTGAATGTGACGTGTGAGCTTTAAAATCACTTCAATCGGAGGTCGAATGACGGAACACCGCCTCCTGGAAGTTGGCCCAGGAGGGCTGTCATGACAGCAATAAATTACTGTCATGACAGCATCTTTTTATTCCATTTTCGTCTAACTTGCTTCCGTGCGCTATAGGTAGAACCTATAATTATTTTTAGGTTTTAAATGATTTATTTCTTAAGTTGGTTAGAGGATCAACTCCTTAACCACACTTAGTTTGTTTGAATTATGTGATTTTTGGTGATTGTTTGGATAACACTCGAGGCAAGTGTTACATTTGGTATCAGTTTTAGGTTTATGATTCCTTTTTCCTACTTGGCACCTTAAATACATTACTTTTTTTGCTCTTTCCCTTCTACCACTAACCTGGACTAACATTGTTTTTCTTTCTTTGGTTTGTTCCTTTAGGAGGGGAGAAAAGTCCGTACTTGTGGGGCCGTACACCTTTCAGTTCTAATATGGCTCGAAGGGGAAGGGGTAGATCGAGGAATGAGGAACGACCACCACCTCTACCTCCTCCACCTCGCCTCTGCCTCCACCCCCTCCACACCACCACAGGGGACAGATGCAGTCATGGCTAGGCTGCTTGAAGTTATGGGGATATACAGCAAATCTTAGAAGTCATACTGTTCTAGGTCAGCATGTTGACCTAAGTGGCTGGACAGGGATCTTCTAGTACTAGAGCTCATGCACCAGTTGTTAATAATCGAGAGGATGACATATCCGAATCTGGAAGGATTCTCTCGTTCTAATCCGACCACATATGATGGTAGTATGCTTGATGGGAAACTGAGGAGTGGTTGGATCGGATGGAGCAGTTATTTACTGTTGTAGGTGTACATCTGAGCAGAGGGTTATCTTGGCTACGATGCAGCTTGTTGGTGAAGCCAAGCATTGGTGGGATTCTGTTAAGCCCACAGATGGAAGATCTATGTCTTGGGCTGAATTTAAAGAAAGATTTATGATTTTCACTTTCCACTAGCTTTCAGAGATGAGAAAGAGGCAGAGTTTCATGCATTTCAGCAGGGGACTTAGACGAGGAGACTTTTATGAGAAAATTCAATCAGCTGTCTAAGTTTCAACATATCTGAAGGCTTCTAATGATAGCAAGTGGAAAGCAAAGAGGTTATTAGAAAAAGATGAGGCCAGAATACCGCCAACACTATCTTTGTTGGGTGAGGCGACATATGATGAGATGTGCAATCGTCTGAGGATTGCCGCTCGCCGAGGCCGAGATACAGAGAGTAGCTGGAGTGGGATACACGAGGTCAATTTTCTTTTGGGTGGCTCCTACTGGTGGTGTATCCAAGAGAATGGGTTTTAGCTCTGGTTCTTCTTCTAGTGGCTCCTTTAGAACCGAGTCTTCTTCTGCTTCTGGTAATCGAAATTTAAATAGGGGTTCAAGATTTCAAGGTAATCGGGTTGGTAATATGAGATCTGGGGGTTCTCGTTTCTCTGGGAATGCTCCAGCACGTTCTTCACAGACCAGTCAAGCCCCAATTCTAAGCACAGCGAGGTCACCCCTTGCAATAGATGTGGTAGGGTTCATTTTGGTCACTGTTTTGCTTGCTACAAGTGTGGAAAGTTAGGCCATTTGATCCGTGACTGCCCTGATTTACATGAGAGCTCGGATCGGAGGAACGTGATTCCTGGTAGAGTGTATACAGTATCTCAGGAGGAGGCTAGGAAGTCATCGAACTAATCACTGGTATGGTTTCTATCTGTGGCCTCGATTTAGAAGTTTGTTTGATTGTGGTGCGACGCATTCTTTTATTTCTATCGAGCGCTTAGATAGAATGGCTATGCCTGTTGACCAGTTGCCCCATGATATAGAAGTTTCCTCTACTTCTGGTTTGGTTGGTCGATCCAGTGTGGGTGTAGGACTAAGATGACTTTTAATGGGCGATCAACTTGGGTGAATATGATCAAATTATCTATGCAAGGGATTGATTTAATTATTGGTATGGATTGGTTGACAGCTTATGGTGCTGTCTTAGATTGTGTGGCTAAGACAGTGACTTTGGTAGAAGTACCAGAGGTGATCAAGGAATACCCTGGTCATTCTTGTTTTCTTTCTTCTTTGCAAGTTGAAAGATTGATTGAGCAGGGTTGTGAGGCTTATGTGGTAGTGCTCGCTACCCAAGGGTTTGAAACAGGTATAGTGGATGAAATTGAGGTTGTTAGGGAGTTCCCAGAGGTGTTTTCTGAGGATGTATCAGGATTACCTCCAGAACGTGAGGTTGAATTCTCGATTGACCTGGTAACCGGGGACTCAGCCAATTTCAAAGGCTCCCTATAGAATGGCTCCTTCAAGTTAGCTAAGTTGAAGAAGCAACTTGAGGAGCTGTTAGATAAGGATTTATTAGACCTAGTGTTTCTCCTTGGGGATCTCCTATCTTATTTGTAAAGAAGAAGGATGGTAGTTTAAGATTGTGTATCGATTACAGGCAGTTGAATAAGGTTACGGTGAAGAACAAGTACCCACTGCCTCGCATCGATGATCTCTTAGATCAGTTGGTTGGTGCCACGATTTTCTCTAAGATTGATTTACGTTCAGGGTACCATCAGCTGAGGGTTAGTGAGAAGGATGTGGCAAAGACTGCTTTTAGGACTCGATATGGTCATTACGAGTTTTTGGTTATGCCATTCGGGCTGACTAATGCGCCTGCGGTTTTCATGGACTATATGAACCCGCATTTTTTGACCTTTCTTGGATCAGTTTGTGGTAGTTTTTATTGACAATATACTGATCTACTCTAAAGATGAGGAGCAGCATGCCAGACACTTGAGGACTGTCCTAAGGTTTCTGCGAGATCATAAGCTATATGCCAAGCTCAGTAAGTGCGAGTTTTGGATGAGAGAGGTTAGGTTCTTGGGACATATTGTGTCGGCAAATGGTATTGCAGTTGATCCATATAAGGTTGAAGTAGTCATGCAATGGGAGAGACCAAAATCAATAACTGAGATCCGTAGTTTTCTGGGATTAGCAGGTTACTACCGGCGTTTTATCAAAGGTTTCTCTCAGATTTCTATGCCTTTGACTAGACTCACAAGGAAGGATAGGCCATTTATCTGGGATGATAAGTGTGAGACAGCTTTTCTTGAGTTGAAAGAAAGGTTAACAACAGCTCCAGTGTTGGTGATTTCGGATCCTCAAAAGCCCTATGATGTGTATACTGATGCCTCTCATAAGGGTCTTGGTTGTGTTCTAATGCAAGATGAGAGAGCAGTGGCATATGCATCTAGACAACTTAGACCGCATGAGGAGAATTATCCAACACATGATCTTGAGTTGGCTGCGGTGGGTCTTTGCGTTAAAGATCTAGCGTCATTATCTTTATGGAACAGAGTTCAGGGTCATGAGCGACCATAAAAGTCTCAAGTACCGGTGGATCAAAAAGAGCTGAATATGAGACAGAGACGTTGGATGGAGTTTCTTAAAGATTATAATTTTGAATTTAAGTATCATTCGGGAAAGCAAATGTGGTAGCAGATGCTCTTAGTCGCAAGACCTTACATGTAGCCTATTTAATGGTTCGGGAGCATAGATTGATGGAATCTTTGGTTGAAATTTTTTTAGGTATGACTAAGTTCTCTTTGAATGGTCTTAATACTATAGTTATTTCTAATGAATTTTGGAAAGAGATACGAGATGCTCAGCTTCAAGATCCGATTTTGTTAAAAATAAGTCAAGACATCGAGAATGGTGAGATAATGGACTATTGGTTTAGTGATGATGGAGATAATGGACTATTGGTTTAGTGATGATGGGTATGTGGTTTTCAAGATAGGTGTGTATTCCTACAATGAGTCTATTCGAAGAAATTGTTGGATGAGGCACATCGAAGTAGCTACACCCTTCATCCCGGTGCTACTAAGATGTATCATGCATGCAGCGTCATTGGTGGTGGCCAGGCATGAAAAAGGATGTCACAGAGTATGTTAGTAAGTGTTTGACCTGTCAGAAGGTCGATAGAACACCAAAGCCATCGGGGTTATTACAGCCTTTGGAGATTCCTAAATGGAAATGGGAGAGTAGTTTTCAATGGATTTTGTATCTGGTTTGCCAAGGACCCAGGCTAGTTTTGACTCTATCTGGGTAATTGTAGATCGTTTGACTAAGTCAGCACATTTCTTATCGGTTAAGACAACCTATACGGTGGATAGGTATGCTGAGATCTAGATTAAGGAGATTGTGCGACTACATGGGGTACTGAGGGATATTGTTTTCAGACCGTGATCCTCGATTTACATCAATTTTATAGCAAGCTATGCAAAAGGCTATGGGCACAGATCTGAAGTTCAGTACGTCTTATCATCCACAAACGAGGGACAAACTGAGCGGACGATCCAGACATTAGAGGATATGTTGAGGTCGTGTGCCCTAGAGCTTCAGGGAAGCTGGATAAGCATTTACCTCTGGCAGAGTTTGCTTATAATAACAGTTATCATGCCAGTATTCAAATGGCTCCTTATAAAGCAGTGTATGGAAGACGTGCAGATCGCCTCTTTGTTGGTATGAGTTGAGTAAAGGATAATGAATGGGAACGGATGTGGTAGATAGACCACAGAGAAATCAAATTGATCCAACAAAAACTTCTTACAGCACAGAGTAGACAGAAAAGTTATGCAGATAATCGTCGTAAGGACTTGTCTTTTGAGGTTTGGGATTATGTCTTTCTCAAAGTTTCCCCATTGACGGGCGTTGGATTCTCAATTCGGGCTAAAAAGTTATCTCCTCGATATATGGGTCCTTTTGAGATTTTGAAGAAAGTTGGGCCGGTGGCATATCAGTTGGCATTGCCGCCTTTATTAGCGGGTCTACACAATGTGTTTCATGTGTCACAGCTGAAGAAGTACCAGCCAGACCCATCGCATGGTGATAGAAACCTGAAGAGTTTGAAATTTAAGAGAATTTAACCTATCAAACTGAACCAGATCGTATTGTGGATGCTAAGGATAAGCAACTCAGAAATAAGACAAGCAGGTGTGGTAAAAGTGTTTGGAAAGGACGGCTCCGGAGATGCAACCTGGGAGACTGAGGATCAAATGAAAAGGAATATCCACAGTTGTTTCCCTAGCATGTTTATCTCTTTGGTTCATGTATTAGCTTGGATTTTGGGGACAAAATCCTTTTTAAAGGAGGGGAGAATGTAACATCCCGAAATTGTTAAGACTCAGATTTATAAAAATAAAATAAATAAAATATCTATAATTTAATAAAATTTAGAATATTTGATAGAGGTCTAGAGTTTGAATTTTACTAAGCAAAAGTTTAGTTTTATTTGATTTTTAACTATGGGAAAAATTAACCAAAGTTTGACCCGGGCTTTTGTGCAATATAAAAAAATGTTGGGCCATTTCTTGTAATTTTCCCCAAACTTTTAGATTAGCTTTTATAAGAGGAAACCAGACCAGAAATGCAGAAAGAAAATAAAGAAAGAAAGGAAACACTAAAGAGAGAGAGAGAGGAGAAGAAAGGAGAAAGAGAGGGAGTTAGGCTCGGATCTAGGAGTCTTTGCGACCGTTGCGAGCTCGACTACAACGATAGATAACTCCCTACTTCAATCCTCTTCTCTTTCTCTTGATTTTCTTTAATTTTTGGAAGAGGAATTTTTGGATTTTGATTCAAGGCTTTATTCTTGTAAGCTTTTGTTTCTTTGGATCCTAGGGAGCATGTTTTTGAATTTCTATATAGTGATCTAATATTTTGAGTGGATATTGAATGAAAAGAGTGTGTTTTGGACACAAAATAAATCCTAAGAAAATTGGGTTTTTGCTCTTCAATGGTTTAAGCTTATTGATTTAGTTATAATTTTGCTATTTGAGCCCAATAAGATTTAAAATTAAGGTTTGGTTTTTCATTATAAGGGCTAATGGTGAAAGTTGGTGGCACTAAGTGAAGGTTTTTAATTGATAAAATTATATAAATTGGAAATTAGCCTAATGATGGCTAATAAATGGTTTTGGTGGTTAAGTGATATTATGTGAATGGTTGGTTTAATATATGGACTATTGGGTGGATTATGGCTTATAGACCCAAGTTGTGTGGTATGAGTTATAGTCTTCATTAATGCTATTTGACATGATAAGTGATGTGGATCACTTATATGTTGTAGGGATTGTTGGTGGAATTTGTTCGGAAGTTAAGGAATAAGCCAAGTTCTATTTTTGTACAAAAGGAACCCTTTTGGTACCAAAGGGTTGAGGTAACAGGGGAATTTTATATTTTTTATTACTTTGTTTTAGCTATTTTTGAATAAATATTACTAGTTATCATGCATTACATGTTTTAAAAGATTAAATGTGCTTTATAAGGGGTTATGGGGTACTACTTTGATTATAGTGCAAAATATTTTTCTAATTGTTTAATAACAATATTTTTATGGAAATGAGATTTATAAATATTATACTACTTTAGAGTGTTGAATGGTCAATACTCAGGAAAGGTAGACAAGAGTAAAAGGCATGATCTCGGTGGGAGTTCACCAATGAGAAGGTGTGGATTTTTGATATTCTATGGCACACTGCCAGTACTCAGTGTTGTCTTATGTATTGTGGGCTCAGTGCACTAAAGTGGTTAGTGTATTGAGTGTTCGACACCTCTCAGTGGGGGAGGGAATCCAACATATGAAGTGTGAGGTTGAGTGCCTAGGCCAAGGTAGCCCTCACATGGAAAGTAAGTTGGGCTGGCTCTGGGAGGGAGTTAGCTTTAACTGCTTAGGATTCAAGTCGAAGGGGCATAGGAGGTTCGGTGGATTAGATGATGCCTTAGATTATGTTTTGTGCCTGTGGAGGTACAAGTAGGTATAAGGTTTACTTGCGAGTTAAAGAGTGCCAGGGGGTATTCTGTTGGTTATGAAAGGCCATACCGGCCTAGGTCATGCATTCATGCATTTTAAATGGCTAAATTATATACTATGTTGAATTTATTATTCGTTTATTTGATTATGGCTTACTTTGTAATAATCAATGTAGATTTCACTGTTACTGAGACTGTGGTTGTCTCACCCCTTTCTTTTCAATATTCTAGGTCCAAGCGAAGGATCCAGTGGTGAACGGGAAAGGAGTAAAGCTAGGGATTTGCTTGTGATTTGTAACGAACTGCAACCCCTTTCTTTTGAGCAAATATATTGTAATGTATTTAAGATTAGGGTGCCAGTAGGATATGATTATGTGTGTGTGTGAATATGTGTGGATTGTGTGCTTGTGTATGAATTTTTGTTTGTTTGCAGACTTGTGGCTAGGAAACTTGGTTATGGTGTGTGGTTTTGATGGATTTACTTAGTAGACCAAGTTTCTATTACAAGCAGATCTTTATTTTGATATATATGTGATTTTATAAGCAAATGCAAAGTGGTTGCATTGCAAATGGTGTGCTATGGGCAAAACATACAGCTTGGATAGAGAGAGTGGGTGCGTGGGCCCCACAAGGAGCTTTGAGCCAGGTGAAAATGTTTAGCATATGTATTTATATAAATACATGGTATTTCGATTGATTTGTGACCACTCTTGTATGATTTGTGCATTTTGGGGTTTAGGGTGCATTTTGGGGGTTTAGGGTCCATTTTGGGAAATGACACCCGGGTGGTCAAATTTTGATATATGGAGTTTTTCCATCATTTGAATGTTCTATTAGGTGTTTTTAATCTTATTTGACGTGTCCAAAGTGTTCCCACAGGTTTGTGACCATTAGGATGAGATTTGGACATTTTGAAAATGATTTTTACTAAAAAGCTGCACTTTTGCATCTGGGTGTCCAAATCTTAATCCGACCATTGGATTTCTCTAAAATTTGGGTCATAAGTAAAACCTTTTATAAGCTTCGTGTGGGCTTTGGAATCACATCGATCGGATATCGAACGGAGAAACGACGCACTTCAGAATTTGGTCTGGAGGTGCTGTCATGACAGCATTAAATTGCTGTCATGACAGCTACAGTATTGATGTTGTAACCTGCATAAAATTCAATTCGTCTGTTGGATCTTTTCAAAATTTAGTATGCTAATAGTACTCTTTAAAAGTGACATGTAAAATTTAGAATCGCTCCGATCGGAGGTCAGATGATGAAATGGTGCACCCCGGAAGTTAGTCCGGAGGTGCTGTCATGACAGCTTTTTAGCTGTCATGACAGCAAAAATAGTCAATATTTTAACATGTGTAATTTTTAATCCGACCGTTGGATCTTTTTGAAATTTGGTACACTTATAGTACCCTTTGAATGTGATATGTGAGCTTTAAAATCATTTTAATCGGAGGTCGAATGACGGAACGGCGCCTCCTGGAAGTTGGCCCAAGAGGGCTGTCATGACAGCAATAAATTACTGTCATGACAGCATCTTTTTATTCCATTTTTGTCTAGCTTGCTTCCGTGCACTATAGGTAGAACCTATAATTATTTTTAAGGTTTTAAATAATTTATTTCTTAAGTTGGTTAGAGGATCAACTCCTTAACCACACTTAGTTTGTTTGAATTATGTGATTTTTGGATAACACTCGAGGCAAGTGTTACATTTATTATCCAAATTTACAACTTAAATTTATATTTCTATCACAAATTTACTGAAATCAGCAAGTTTGAGAACCTTAATCAAAAGACTATAAATTAAAATATAATATTCACTTACTTATCATTGTAGTTATTATTGATCCTTTGACATAAATAAATTACTTTTAAAAATAAATAAGAATTAATAGTAACTCACTATAATGCAAATTAAACGTGCATTGCATGACTTAGACATTATATAAAAAGTAAGATGAATTCTGAATAATACTACCTTTGAAAATAAAATAATATAAATTGAAATATAAGATTCCCTTATTTATGATTGCAATTATTATTGATCCTTTGACATAAATAAATTAATTTTAAAATAAAAAGAAGTAATGGTGACTTACTATAATGTTAATGGAACGTGCATTGCACAATTTAGACATCTTGCCTTTTGTAAAGCTAGATTTTATTCCCATGCATGAAAACATTAATCCACATTATTTAAGAGAAACAAAGAGAAGAGTGAAAGTTGAATTTTATTAATTTTTAAAAAGATGCAAAAAAACAACTATAGTTTTTTATTTCTTTAATAACTTCTATTAATTATATTTTTTATTTCTAGTATAATATTAGAATTTTTTTAGTTATTAGAATAAATAAATATAAATAATAGTTTATTTTATTTTCAAATAATATAAAAAATATTACTAAAATTTTATTTAAAAAAATATAATTTATTTTTAACCGAATTTTGCCCCTAATAAAATAATTAATTATCTTCAAACTAATACCATTTTTATACATATACTTATATTTAATAAGATATTTTATTTTAAAATACATACAGAGTGATTTATTTATTGTGAGCATTTAAAAAGAAATACATTAATTATATATTAAAACACTAAAAAATTTATATTTTTTAACATCTAACTTCTAACTTCTAAAAAATGCTTTATATTTTTAAATGAGAGAGTACAATTTAAATTTTAAAAAACTAAAACATGAAATATAAATTTTTATTTTTAATTTAGATTATTAAAAGTTATTATTTTAAAAATAATTTTAATTTATAAAAAACAACAAAAGCATTTGCGCTACAGTGCCAATCTAACGCAAATTAGAAAGGAGGAGGTTTAATCTTTGTTACTGTTAATTCTACAGTAAAAATAACAGTAACAATTTGATGCTTTAATTTTGTTGGAGTTAGATTTTCCCTTCTAAAAACTTGAGCAGAGAGAAGCCATCACAGATCTAAGTCATTAAATTGAATTTAAAATTTAAATTAATAATTTTAAAAATATAAATTTAATTTGAATGGTTCAGATTTATTGTGGAGAGATAGTAGAAAAAAAAATAAAAGAAAGAACTCACCCTAATTTTATTGGTTGGTATAATTTTTTTTTCATTTTCTATCTATTTATTATCAATTTTTTTTTGGTTTATTATTTGCTCATTACATCTTTAAAGAAAACAGTCCATTCAAACACTCCCACTTCTATTCCATTTTGTTTGAGTGTGAGTGGAGGATCTTACGGGCTGAAGATCATTTGCCGCCTTATACCTCATTCTTCATTTCTTCTTTTTATTTTGAAATCTTCTGTCTTTCAAATTTTTTCTCCGTCCTCTTTCTCCCGTCGAAGATTTCATCTTGTTCCCCTTCAGATGGCTTCATCTTTCCCCCAATCTCAATAAGGAAGAAGAAGCATGGGAGAGGATGATCGATGAGAGGTAGAAGATGAAGATTTTCAGGCGCAATGCGAGCACGGGTTGGAATAGACAGAGAATATATCAACCTAACAGATTTTGGATCCACTTTATTCGAGGCACCACTGAAGGGCACATTTCAATTTCTCAATCGAAGGATGAGGCTTCTGGGACTCATAACAGTTAACCGTGAGTTGAAGGACGCACAAGTGAAATTGCCGACTGATGATGTGCTCGGAGGAGGCGATGGAGGGGTTTCATTCCAAACTAATATTGTAAGAGGTTTCTATAATTTCTCCTTGTAAAGCACGCACATTCACATTTTCTCTTTGAAAAGATATTCACTACTCTTCCTTGCAAAAAAATGATATCGTATTGTATTCTCCATTTTTGATTTCGACAATGTTAACTGTAGAAGCTAAATACTGTCACCTTAAGGATGTCTCCTGCTGTCGAGGGGATGAAGTCCTTATCATGAAGACTAAGCTTGTCATCGAAATGGTCATCATCTGCCTTCTTTATTATCATATTATTGAACTATTATGATTGTTTGAGTTGTCATTCTTGAGTTTAACTTTAACAGCTTTGCAAGAAAATTTGTAATTTTGTAATTTGAGATTCTTTTATATTTTGATGGCTTATTTTATTTTTCCATTCATTTTTCTCTTGCGTACAGGAGTGGTTCTGAGTTTTGAATTTTGATGATAATATTTAGTTTACAATAATACTATTTTTGAGGTTGGGTTTATAATAATATTTGCGGGTATCACTTCATATTTGTGTTTTGTAATTTGAAAACTTCAAATGACATTGGGTGATGTTCTGCACCATTGGTGGAGTTGTTCGTTGCTTTATAATTGATAATTGGTTAACAGCATTTAGATTCATTGATGAAGTTTCATCGAACATTTAAATTATAGTTTATATCCTATAGAAGGATTCTTTTGGTATAATAGTGGAGGGTCCCATTTATCTGCAGTTTCTTTAGCTTATTTGATTGGTAGTGTATAGTTAGTATATGAGGTTTTCTGGTGTTCCTAATTGTATAGTACATTAGGTGGAAGTCAATTTTTCTTTTAAAAATGTTTTCCCCCTGTCTATGACATATAGTTTAGCCATTCAATTGGTGTTGGGATGATTATGAAGAAGATAACTAATTATATACTTTGAAAGTTCTGGCTAAAAATTATAACATTAGCTGTATATTTGTTGGGATTTCTAGCTTTCTATTATTAATGTGCATTGTGCAAATTGCATCCTGCATTATACTTTTGGTACAATGCAGAGCAGAATGCATTGTGCAGAATGCATTGAAAAATCTCTTATATGTTCTTCTATTCTTTTCTGAAGCCACATGATTTTTCCCTCTATGCTAATTTGAATTGCCTAATCTCAAATGTTTCTATTGTTGCTTTGGTGAAATTAACTTTGTTCACTTTTTATACTACTACCTTTTTCTTACCGTGCAACTTAAGATATCCTTTTGTCAAATCTTGCCACCATATATAAATTTTCTAACTACAGGTGATGAATTTTGGTCTGGTAAGAAAATGGTTAGGTATGTCATTACTCTTCTTTTCTTTTTTCAATAGTTCAAAGCATTTAAGGTTTTTAAATTCTTTTTTTGTTTTACTTTATCTCCATGAACTGAACATTAATTAGATGCCTCTCTCGCATTGCTTCTGAATGTGTCTTTGCATTCTCTTCCTCTCGATGCTTCGGAACATAATTGTAAATGTATGCAATGGCCTATAAGCTTTCGTTATGCTTTTTGCATTATTACAGATGTGGTTGATTCATTTTCTTATTCTGGATGAGTTTAGCTCCACTAACAAATCAATCAAACATTTGATGGTTCTCCTTTTCTTTTGTTTTTAACATTTTAAAAAACTTAAATATTTAGGTGTCTTTTTGTTTCTGTTTCTCCTCGTAAACCGGACATTAAATACCTTTCTCCCACCGCTCTTGAATCTATCTGAGCATTCTATTGGTTTAGATTACGTATGTTTGCGCTGTCGAAGGTATGTGACTACTGATATGGGTAGAACCAATAATTTGAGCAGGTCGAGCATATTTGGATGGAACTCAATTCAGGTCGGGCTTATTCAGATCAAGTTTAAAGTATTCTAACTTCTTAAAAAAGCCTATATATTCAAACCCAGCCCTAATTTTTTCTGGCCTGATTCGAGCTAACCTGTTGAGTTTGGCCAAAATTACCAAATCTATATATATATATATATATATAAAGCTAGAAATTTCAGCAACTAAGCTTATTTGGGTCAGCCTCAATTCTGGCCGACTTATTCAGATCAAACTTAAAATATCATACTCTTTTAAAAAAGTCTATATAGTCAACCCTAGCCCTAACTTTTTTTGGGCAGGTTCGGATTTAGCTCAAATTATTGGCTTTAGATATAAGTGCTCTTGGTTTTTTTATCCACTTTATCTTGGAATTGAAACAACTAGTTCTCTTTGGTATGGTGTAAAGATATCTCTTTAGCATACTTGAAAGATACTTTTATCAAGTGGCAAGAGAATTTCGGTGAAGACTTGCAGGACACTTGAGGTTTTGGTCATGGCTGTAAGAGAAGGATTTTTTTGATAGTTTTGAAAGCTTAATATTTACAAGTGTCTTTATGTTTTCTCTTTCTCTATGAATTGGACATCAAATGCCTTCCTCCCACTATTCTTGAACCTGTATGCTATGAAAAATTAAGATATATTAGATCTTTTCATGCGATGTTGATGAACGTCTGTGCGATCACAGGGCATAAATATAGTTATATAAAAGTAAGATGAATTCTGCATATACTAACTTTAAAAATAAAATAATAAACTTGTTCTAATACATTTGAAAGTGATAATCATAATATAACAATGTAATTTTAAAAATATCAACTATTTTTACTATAAACTTTTAATGTTAAGATTCAGATTCTTTTAATCAACTAATTTACGTATCAGTTGGAACTAATCCTGTACATACGATATTTAATTATAATGTTTCAAGTTTAATTAAATTAAAAAATATTAATATAAACTTAAATAGTTATTGACTAAGAAATAGATAAATAATAAAGAATTTTATTGAATTAAAAAGAGGTTGATGAAATCATACTTGATGGCCATGACCATAACGGTTGGAAATTAAAAAGTTGTCGTTCCCAGTATAAACCATTCCCATCCTTCCTAGTATATTTATGGATGATAACGAGGTAAATGTTTTATAAATAATTAATTACTTAATAGTTATTACTGATAGAAAAATTAATTGGTTAATATTTTCTTGATCTTTAATTAATTGAGTGTATCAAAATAATATATATCATAATATAAGACCCACTTACTTGCAATTATTATCCTTTGACATAAACAAATAATTTGTAGGAATTTTCAGTAGCCCACTATAATGCTAAGTGCAAATTGTAACCCTCCTCTTATATCAATGTGATATAAAGAGAGAATTAACATAATCATTATATGCTCAAATCAAACTGTATTCAGATACTTTTTTAGGAAAGTTTAGGATTAAAACTTGTTTTGAAAATCATCAAATTTCTCAACTAATTCAATACAAAATAGAGCATAGCATAATGAAAAAATAGCCTAGGCATTCATTAGAGTCCATGTATACTTTCAAAACAAAGAATTAAAGTGAAAAACTCACATGTGCATAGAGCCACAAGCTGACCCTGTTTGTACCATGCAGCATGGTGTGGCGCACAATGTGTTGCGGTGCACGTGATAATTTTTGCAATTGTCATATGATAATTTGTAGGGTGAACTTTTGATGTGAGCCATTTTCACATATGACTTTGATTAGAGTGATTTAAGCGCCCATACGAATCTTATTTTATAAACTAACTAATGAGATAAGTTTGGACACAATCTAATGGTCCCATCAGAATTTGGATACTCGAGGTGCAAAAAGCTACTTTTTTAAAAAAATTTTACATACCCAAGCACTCAAATCACTCACATTATCTCATTAGACCATTCTAGGCCTTGAACTACGTCTAAAAAAACCTAATACACTTGATTGACCACATTTTATATCATATATACACATAAATCAAGATTTGGCCAATCAACAGCCCATTTTCATAAATACAAACTTCCTTAAAATATTGCCCCAATAAGGTCTTTGGGCTAAAACCTAATTCATTCATCACATATTCACCACAAACATATTCTCAACATGTTCGCAACTAAATCTTGGCCCCTGTTAATCATTGCACCACATATTTACACATATGGGCTAAGATTTAAAAATCATCATAATTGTCAACAAATCACAACTTTAACATGCATGCAAACTTTATGGCAACTTATTTTCACATTATCCATAAAAGATTAGGTTCATTACACAAACTTTGCTTTCACACGACTTTAAGAACTCTAAGCTGGTCCTAACTCTTTCCTTTTGTCTGGCTCACCATTATGGCCTGTAAAAATGTAATCACAAGGATGAGATAATAATCTTAGTAACAAAATAACTCTCTACTACTAATTGTCACATGCAACTATAAGCAAGTATAGCATAATATACAATTAAACATAGCATATAACATATGTTTCATTTAAGCAAGATTATATTGATCACCACCTTTATATACCATTTTCTTATCAATTCACCACTAATAACATATAGCATTACCACCACTATCCAAATCTCCAAAACACCTAAACTTGAAATTATAGGCTCGCCTCAAACCAACATACATGCTTATCGGTTCTAAGCTTACCTTCAGTGGTAAAATCACCCAATTAAAAGTGTTATGTCTTACTTCCAAACTATGGTTCCCCAATATAAACAATGGAGTATTGTTGACTCTAACATTACATTACATCAATACTAAGGAGTCTAAATCTCCAACACTACATCTTGTCAGGTACTAAAGAGAATATGCTATACGGTTTTTCACTACTTCTCCCAACAGGTGAATTCTGTAACATCCTAATTTTTTAAATTAGAAATTATCACTGTTTTCAAGGGTATTTTGGTTAAATTAAATAAATTATTGATTAATGATATTTACGAGAGGCTAATATAATTTTTGGATCCTTGGACAGCCTTAGAAGAAGGCTATATCGAAGTTTGAGCGGGTCATGGCATGGAGGAGGGTTTAAATTAATAAGGAACTCTCTCTACCATATGACATAGTGGACATGTCAATACACCGTGGTGCACGTGCAAAATTTACACTTATCAGTTCTAAAAAACAAACCCAAAATTAGAAGTGGGATAAGGAAAATCGTGAAGAGGCAATGGGAAATGATCGATGTCTACTAGGGTACAATCTCTACACCATTTTGAAATATTTAGAGCTTGAATCATCATTGGATAAGTTTCACATTCCCTCTTCTCCCTTATTATGCAAAAATTCTAATTTTTAGGGTAATGGAGGCTTTGATCTCAATTTTTTTGGGTTTAAACCAAATCCGTTGACTTATTTAAGGTCTTAGGGAGTTAAATCAAGCCTTTAATCCTAGGTTTATATGAGTTTTATGGTAATTTAAAATTTTTGTTGAGGGTTTGGACGAACCGTAGGCATAATTTAAGAACTTTTGGACAATGTAGATAGTTGGATGGTGATTTTGATATGTTGGATATTTAATAGGATGATTAAAGTGTTTGAAAATGGTTGATATTGTTAGATAAGGAATTTGAGTATTGTGGATACTTAGAACGTAGAAAATTTGGGGTTATCTAGAGTAATAATTGACAATTGTCACTTGATTGTGTAGATTGAGTGTTGCTCGAGCTTTATTGTGCATATAGAATGTGTGGAGCTAACATTGAGCCACAATAATCCTTTTGTGTGATAAAAGGTTGAGGTAATAGAATAATTTACACTAATTAATTATATTGCTTAACCGTTTGTGAATAGATAAACATATTTATTTACATGTATTTTGAAAGCTTGGCATGTTGCGAAAGATAATTTTCTTGGGCATTAGAAACTACTTTCAAAATGATAAATATTTTTTAGTCTTTATGTGAAAAGGATAGTGATTTTTTTATAAATGTGTGAAATGTGTTGTAAAAATAAGCATGATCATGTTAGGGGTTGGGAGTTCATCTATAGGAAGGAGTAGTGAAAGTCCATATGACATGTATCTCCTTTATGTCTAGTGAGGCACGGTGTTAGAGATTTTCTTCTTAGTATCCATGTGGGATATGGCGTTGAAGAGTGATGCTCTTTAGCATTAGTGATGATATGTCATAGTAATAACATCGTGATTCGTGTGCGATAAAGGAGACCATAGTTCAGAAGTGGGACAGGATATCTTTGGCTAGGTGATCCTACCATAGAAGGTGAGCTCAGACCATTACGAATGTGCACTTGGTTCAAGAGCTTATGGTTTCAGTCGGGGTGATATGGAGGCTCAGATAGTAGAATGATCATGCTAGTGGTAAATAATTTTTGTTTATAGAAAGGAATTATAGAGTATGCTAAAAGTGTGTTTTAATTCTTAACAATTTTACTCCCATATAGTTGTACATGTTAATTAATAATAGTGAATTATTATGTTACTGAGATATTTATCTTACTTATGGTTATATTTTACAGGTGAGGGCTTCGGTAGGGGTAAGGGGAAGGAAGGGGTGACTGAAGAATAAGAGTATTGTTGTATAGCTCTTCCCTTTCCTCTTTTTGGGTTTGTAATGAATATGCTATAATATAATGCCAACTTAGGAGCATTTCATTGTTTTGTTATCACTTATATAAAAATATGTGAAGTGTGCATATCTTGGCCCAAGATTGATGTTATTGTGCTTAAATGAGTGTGCTTAGCCAAGATACAATTACAAATGATATATTTGAATGATTTATATGTCAAAATGACTAAAATGATATATGTGTTAAGTTTTATCCACCCTTTTGTGTTCTGATAAATTGGAAATTTAGTGATCATTTTGAGTATGAATGCTTATTTGTGTGATATGATTTATTTGTCATGTTGTGTGTGGTCCATTTGAGGTTATCAAAGTGGTTTCAAAGCTAATGGTATTTGGTAGTGTGTTTTGGACACCCTTGAAAGTATTTTGAGGTGCAAACAAACTGTTTTGGATTTGAGTGTCCATCTTTTTTAACGGATGATTATTTGAATGCGATACTAGTGCCATTAGCTAAAGGACTCAAAGAGCTTCGTGTGGACACTTGAATCGCTCCAATCGGACATCGGATGGCGAAACGATGTACTTCAAAAGTTTGAAGTGCTATAATGATAGTAGGTGCATGCTGCGGTGCAATTACATATGCTTACTAAGGGACTCATCCTTCTGTGCCATTCGCAGGCCACATTTTTTGGATAATTTCCATTGTATCAGTTTGTTTTTAGGGAGAATTTCATTTAAGGACCAAAGAAGCAACTTATCTTCAGGTGGCTTTCAAAGATTTTTGAAATATCAATTTAGTTCTATGGGACTAAATTGAAAATAAGTTGAAAGTGAAAAGGACCAAAATACCCTCAATTCACATATTAAAAAAAACCACCATCCACTGTCGTTGGTAACTGGAGCTTCACCGGTAATGGCAGCTACTGGATCTCTGTCGTCGAAGCTCCGGCCATTGGTTGGACCACCGTCGCTAGAGCTCTGGTCATCGGATGGACCACTATCGACGGTGGCTGAAGAATTATAGAGAATTAATTTCTCCAAAGGTGGCCAAGATGGGTGTAGAACCTAAGACTCCTTAATTCACTAAAAAATTGTAGACCATTAGGCCACTCAACCCATTTAATCATATAATGCATAAAATTATATATATAATAAACCTTGTTTCCAAACCACTTGATTATTATGTTACTTGTCAATTTCGTAATTTTACTTGTTAATAACTTAACAAGACTTATTAATTACTTAACTTTTCTTGTTAACCCCACGACTCCTGCAACAGAAATATATTACTTATTAATCGTGCAACTATACTTGTTAATATTTTAACAGGATTTGTCAATTACCTAACTCTCCTTATTAAATTTGTGACTCCTATAATGGAACTACATTACTTGTTAATCGCATAACTATCATTGTTAATACCTTAATAAGACTTCTTAATTACTTGAATTTACTTGTCAAATCCATGACTCCTTCAACTGAACTGCATTACTTGTTAATTACGCAACAATACTTGTTAATTGCATAGCTTGACTTGTTAAAACCATAACAAGACTTGTTTAACTGTTGTTTTGAAAAAGCAACTAAATTACTTGTTAATTGCATAACTTTACTTGTTAATTCCTCAACAATACTTTTTAATCATCTATTGTTACTTGTTAAATGAATATATAATTTACATAAAAAATTGAGTTTGTCAGATAATAAAAGTGATGACAATTAAGTCTCCCTTATCAGTATTCATCAAACTAGAGGTTTCAAAAATATTATACAATTAAAGCCAAATATATTTTAACAAGTATGCTTAATACTGATAAGGGAGACCCGACTGTCATCACTTTCGTTATATGACAAACTCAATTTTTTATGTAAATTATATATTCATTTAACAAGTGAAAATAGATAATTAAAAAGTATTGTTGAGGAATTAACAAGTAAAGTTATGCAATTAACAAGTAATTTAGTTATTTGTTCGAAACAACAGTTAAACAAGTCTTGTTATGGTATTAACAAGTCAAGCTATGCAATTAATAAGTATTGTTGTGTAATTAACAAGTAAAGTTACGTGATTAACAAGTAATGTAGCTCAGTTGAAGGAGTCATGGATTTGACAAGTAGATTTAAGTAATTAACAAGTCATATTAAGGTATTAACAATGATAGTTACGCGATTAACAAGTAATATAGTTCTTTGTGGGAGTCACGAACCTAACAAGGAGAGTTAAGTAATTAACAAGTCCTATTAAAATATTAACAAGTATAGTTACATGATTAACAAGTAATATATTTCTGTTACAAGAGTCATGGGGTTAATAAGGAAAGTTAAGTAATTAACAAGTCTTATTAAGGTATTAATAACTAAAATTACGCAATTAACAAGTAACGTAATAATCAAATGGGTTGGAAACAAGGTTTATTATATATATAATTTTATGCATTATATGATTGAATGGGTTGAGTGGCTTAGTGGTTCATAAATTTTTGGTGAACTAAAAGGTCTTAGGTTCTACACCTACCTTAGCCACCTTTGGAGAAATTAATTTTTCATAATTCTCTAGCCACTACTGACAGTGGTCAAGCTGGCAGTTAGAGCTTTAGTGATGGAAGTCCAATGGCTGTCGTAGCCAGTGAAGCTCCAGTCACTAGCGACTGTGGCTAGTGTTTTTTTAAATATTTAAATTGAGGGTATTTTGGTCTTTTCTATTTTCAACTTATTTTTAATTTAGTCCCATAGGACTGAACTGATATTTTGAAAATCTTTGGGAGCTACCTGAAGATAAGTTGCTTCTCTGGTCCTTAAATGAAATTCTCCCTTATTTTTAAGTGCTATTTGTTTTTCATGCTTCTATTCTTATATTTGATTGATTTTAAATAATAGTTTGAACTCAAACAATATTCTAAAAAGGGCTTTTTTGGGATTCCATTGTTTTAACTAATTACCTTTTAAACCGTTAGGTTATGATAACTTTTACTTGATATTTTATTTAATTCTGGTTATCACAATGGTATATAAGAGTGTTGTCCTAGTAATGTCAAGGTAGACATTACAAACTCCCACCCTTATAATCATACTTTTACATACACCATATTCCACACATATATAAAACCATATATATATATATATATATATCACAAAGCATGCAATTTCTAAACTCAATTCATTAGAAATCAATTTCATGCATTAAATGTTCCTTTGACAAGCATGCTTATTCTAAAATATTTTTATGCAATAATAATCATACTCCTATACAGTTACAATAGATAATCAAATAGAGAAAGTCATTTGGTTACCTTAACCCTTTTGTCACAAGAAATGTTACCTGTGGATTTTCACAACCACTAACTTGTCTCTTCAATCACCTTTTCTAAACTTACACATGTAACATGCTAATCTACAGACAATTGGTACAATTTGTCAATTAATTCAATTGACCAAAACTACTTAATTGTTAATTAAAGCTATATCTAATCAATCATTCCTTTCTACTTAACCAATTTAGATTCATTACCCCTCAATTATCACTTTTTATCACTTCTATCAATCCTATGTCACCCTTACTTTATTTCCACCCTAATTTCCTTTGATTTAGGGCCAAAATCAAGCTTATAGTTTCAATGTTTTATTATTTAACCCTAAAGCTGTCACAAACCCTTAATTTAATGCTTGAGAAATTTTTTTTATTACTATAGGGTGATAAACTAATCTTTTAAATTTTATCGATTCAATTTCTTTATAACTCAACTAAAAGAAACTATGGTAGAATCAAAGGTAAGGGTTGTACAAGACTTACCCGATAAGCAATCGATCAAAAATGCCTTTCAAGCTTCCAAATCTTCTTCCCTTAGCAAACCTCTACTCTCTTCTCTTCTCCTTTCATTTCTCCCTTTTTCCCTCCTGAACTTCAAGCCAAATCATGACACATTATTAGATTTTCTGTGTCATGTGCTATGACACAATGAAGAAAATCCTCACCATGCTCACACCTTCCTCTTGAAATACTATCACATCACCTATATCTATTCATTCAACACCCTAAAGACTGAAATCATAAAAAAATCATCCAAATTTCTAATCATTTACTAATAACTAATTCACTCTTGATTATTAGATAATTACAAGATTAGAAATTAGGATGTTACACAAATTTACTAGGGAAAATTAGATTGTGAACTCTAAAAAAAAGAAAATTATATTACAGCCCTAAGAGTCCTTGTTGCAATTTTTTTTGAGAGCGAAAGTATAATTTTGCCCTCAGTCAAAATGAAAGCACTAAATTAAAAGTGGTAGAATGAACAACTTGATGCATATGAATATTCAATTGAGAATTTATGAACATTGTCTTGTGCTCCATGAATATTATGTTCTTTATTATCTACATAATTGTAATTTTATTAAACCTATTTATTAACTAGATTCACATCAACATTGTGTTGAAAATTCATAAACACTATGTTAAGAATTCATAAACACTGTGTTGTGCATTCATGGATATTGTGTTAACTTTTTTTTACTGAAGAAATGCATTCATAATTAAAACAAGATTACATGAACGACATATGACTTGCTGAATCACTCTTATCATCCATCGCCTCTTGTGATAATGGTGGGGGATGATCAAAGGTACAAAAGCTAACATCTAATATGTGAGACATCTTAGCAAGATGATCAGTATAGGTATTAGAGCATCTACTAACATAATGAATGAGGATGCTTTAATCCTTGTGAAATAAAAAAAGCATCCTCTATTACATCCTGAAAGGGGTGTGAAGGTTCACATCCTTTGGTAATAAAATAATAGCCTCAATGCAATCACAACATATATCAACTAAACATAAGCTAGCATTCCAACAAAGAAGTAATCTATGAATGATAGTAAGTAACTCCACCATCGTAGGTGAAACATTTGTAAGCTTACAGCTGAATCCTTTGATCCAATTTCCTTGATGGTCCTAAATGATTCCACCACATCCACTACTACCATTTGCAAGCACAGACCCATTGACTTCAAGTTTGATAGCATCACTTTTACTTGTAGGTCTGCCCCTTTTGTGTTTATTCTCATAGACCAATGAAAGTACTAACCTATTTAGATCTAAATCTGCACAAGCTCTAAAAAAGCTAGAGCAAATAGATTGGTAATCTTTTACGTACTCCATATTAAAAACTTTTTTACATCTTTAACCCAAAGATCGCAACAAATGTATCCAAATTGGGAAGCCCATTCTACCTTTTTCGTATACCCCTTACCAGCTTCATGACTCAGGTTTTACTTTAACCAATCCACCCCATTTATGGTAGTAAAAGTATTCCAGTATTCTCCTTTGACAACTGCTTTCCATCTTTCTCAAGCATTGTTGTAATCATGGATGAGATGCATTGAATCTTCAATTGTCTCACATCTAAAGGGGTAAAGCCCTTCAGTTGTAAGACCTCTCTTTTACCTAAAATCATAAGTATGCATCCTTCCATAAGCAAATAGTCACATAAATGATTCAATTTTCTCTACTATAGGCCATCTCCAGATCATCTTCTAAATATTATCTTTTCTCCTTCTTGTACCTATAGACAAAAAAGAATAAGCAGATTTAACAGTAAAACAACTGTCAGTAGATCATTTTCAATAGTGTTTGTCCTCACCTCTATCCTCATTAGGTGGGCAAGCACAGGTCAGGTAGGTAACTGTGTTCGGTTGGAACTAATAATTCAGCTTTTGTAATTCCTAGTGACCTTCTTGATCAATAGAGTCCGAGACTCTCTCATCCTTATTAACCAAACCTTCTCTACCAGCAACCAACTTAATCAAAGGAACATTCATCATAGACCAATTATCAAACCAAAAGCTCATAGTGTATTATTGCCAACTTTCTTCCCCACTTCCTCCTTAAATTTATCCTAGACATTACAAATACATCTCCAAGTAAATGATGATTTTTGTTGTTTGGTGACTTTAGGCATGCTATTATTTCCACATTTATACTTTGATTTTAGAACTTGCACCCAAAGAGCATCTCTGTTATAAATGAGATTCCAACAAAGTTTCATCACAACAGCTTCATTATGTTTTTATAAGTTCTTAATCCCCAAGGCAGCCTCTTTTTTGCTTTCAATAACAATATCCTAAGAAACAAGGTGAATTCTTCTATTCTCATCATTTTCACCCCATAAAAATTGGCGACTTTTCTCTAATTCATTCAAAATCCTTTGCGACAAAATCATAGCTTGCATATGATAAGTTGGAAGAGATGATAAAACAGCTTTTATCAAAGTTGTACATCTAGCCATAGCTAGGAATCTACCCTTCCAGCTAGACAATCTTTTTTGAGTTTTTTCCAATGTCGGTGCAAATAACATATAAAGGGCTCTTTTCTGCATAAGAGGAATACCTAAATATTTACCAAGGTCACTTGTCATGCCAACACCCAATCTTTAACTCATCTCATATCCCTTGGAGAAATGCACATGCCTATAAAAGACACCTTAGTTTTATTCTTATTCATCTTTTGACTAGAAGCTTTACAAAATCGATTGAGGCAGGATAGAATAATATCAACTTATGCTGTAGTTGTGATTAGACACATTATTTACATATTTTATTCATACATTTAGGACCTATTTTGTATGATATATTCCTTAACTATATGCATTCTTGGTGTTAAAAATGATAAAATCACCTAAGGGGTGAATTTGTGCATTAGGGATATTTTGATCTAAATTTGCACTTTTTATGAAAAATTGGATTTTTGTTGGACTAAATGTCATTTTTTCCTAGATTCATAATGGTCCAATTGGCTTTTAAAAATTTATTTTGGTTTGAGACATATTTTATAAAAGTCACACTTTAGGGTTGTTGACTTGGTTGACCTAGTTTGGGCTTTGCATACATGTGTTTATATTGTGCTTCTCACATAGCATTGCTCTTGAATTTCATTTATAAATATTCTCCCATTTAAATAATTAAGTATTTTTTGCAAAAATATAATTTATTTTGTGACACATATTATTGGATTAAATCAAATGTTATTTTGTGACTTAGGTAAACAAGGGCACTTAGACTTATGTCAATTGGCTAAAGGCAAGCAAAGAAGGCTTTTGGGCTTGAGTTAGGCTTACAAGGCCTTGTAAGAAGAGGAGAGGGAGCTGCAAAATTCAAATTCAAATTCAAAATGACAACCATGTAGTGCCACATCACTCAAATTTTTAAATTAGGGAAATCATATTCTCTCTTTAATCCTTGTCTTGACTTTGTGATTTGAAAATCAGATTTGTAGCCAACAAAATCACCTTGAAATCAGCTCATATTCCTTCCTTCTAATCTGAACCTAACCCTCTTTGTGTTCAAGTTCATTCTAAGCTTTATTCACACACTTAATTTTGGCCAACTGACACACACATCACTCATAACCCACAATCATCCATACTAATTCAAGGGGCGGTGTAATTTCGTCCAAGCCATCATCCATTCACTCATCCACTCATTTTTCTCTCATTCTCTCATTTGTTCTCTTCTATCTCTCTTCACAAATTCCATCCATCACCTACATTACATTAAAAAATACACACACAACCCCAGTCTCCATCCATTCATCCATCCAAGGTTTTCATCTCTAATGGTAGGTGAGTTTCATTTTGGCCAAGGCATGAAGAAGAGGTCTTTCATGGAGTTTGAAGGCTAAGAGGCTTGTGGATCTTAAAGGAGGAAGATGAGGATGAGGTCGAATACTCAACATCTCCTCAGTCTTTAATTACTCTACCCTAGTTGTCTTTAATGTCTTGATGTTATAAGGCCATAATTTTATATTATTTCATCATATATTTGAGCCATAATCTTGGTTCATTTGTGTTTATTGTTTAAAACTTGGTGATTTGATTATGTTTTTTGTATTTATTACTTCCTTACATTAGTGGATGTTATCGTAATCTTGAGATTTCCATTAGTATCTCATATTGCATTTTCTACATCAGAATCTTGAGTGGTTGATGCATGATTTCTTTTTTTCTCACCATAATCTTAGGAGTTTGCATGCTTTTTGAGAAGAGCCGAATCATATATGCATAATTCACATCATATTTAGTCAATGCTTAAAACTAACCTAACGAATTGAACTAAGGACCTTAATCTAGAACTTAGGGAGGTTGTTGGAAAGGTTAAGAGGCTAGAGATAATTTTTTTAGTTTTTTCATTTTAAGCTAAGAGGGTAAAGTGATCTAAAGCCAACTTAATTAATTTTTCAGCCAATGACTCACTCACTTCTCCAACTCTAAGATCCTACCATTCCATAAGAAATCACCAAAAATACTTTGATTTACTTTTAAAGCTTTTTAATTTTCAAAAAATTAAATCAAAATCAATTAATCCTTTAAGTATTTTAATTAACATTGGTTAGCTCTAATTAATCATAGTAAGCCTCCTCAAGAGAATTGACCTAGGTTGACTATTATCTATATAGTGTGAAACTTAGTACTATTTTGAGAGTTAACGACAAACTCTTCCCAAGTTGCTTCCCCTAAATAAGATTAGATCATCCGTAAAAAATAGATGAAAGATTTTTTAGACCTCCTAAGGCAAGCTAAATAGGACACCATCGTTGGTCTTCTACTGCATCTTTGATAACATGGTTTAGTCTTTCCATACACAAAGTGAATAGATAGGGGGAGATGGAATCTCCTTGCCTGATTCCCCTAGTAGGTTTGAAATACTCCATCAACCTCTTATTCTAAAGCACTTATAGGGAAGAGTATTTCACACAAGCTATAATAACCTTACATTATGATGGAGCTAATCCAATTAGTTGTTGAGTGTTCAAGATAAAGTCCCACTCCAAATGATCATAGGCTTTTTCTAGATCAGCCTTCACTACCATCATTCCTTTCCTCTTCTTTGTAAGTTTCATGGTATGAATTACTTCCTGAGCAATGATGATGTTGTCACTGCTCTATCTTCCAACAACGAAACTGCATTGGTGATTACCCACAAGTTTGCCCAAAACTTTCTTAAGTCTTTGACTCAATACTTTTGATAGTATCTTATAGCTCACATTACATAAAGAAATAGGCTGAAAATCTTTCATAGTTTTTGGTACATCAATCTACGGAATTAGTACAAGATAAGTAGGATTTACCTCTTTTATTGATGATAGGTTATCAAAAATATTTTTGACCAAGGTGCAAATATCCTTACCAATAACATGCCAAAAATCATGGTAGAAGAAAGCTTGTATCCCATCTGGTTTAGGGGCTTTAAAGGCACTAAATCAAAATTCGCTTCTTTAATCTCTTCATCATTCACCTCAGTGAAGATTTTGGAGCTCACTAGCATTTCTTGTGAGTAATACGTTAGGGTGCTTCATTTTGCCCGTAAAGAGAGCTTGGAAATAACTACCAAGGATTCCTCTTGGTTTAAAATCCAATCCCTACTATCATTCTTAAGTCTATCAATTCTATTTCTTCTTTTAACAATGTTTGAAGCATGAAAGAATTTACTATTTTTATCTCCCTATCTAAGCCAGTTACATCTCGACTTTTAGTACCAAATAAGCTCTTTTAGTGAAAGAAGTTTATTGTACTCTTTCCATAAGTCCTGCTCTAAATCAACTAAGAAGTCATTATTATGCTTCTCCCTTGCACGTTCTACCCTTTTAATTCTATTTAAGATTCCTTTCTTCTTAATTAGAATATTTCCAGCTTTTTGGTTATTCCATTTTACAACATTCTGAGTAAAAGCTTTAATTTTTTCATTCCAGATCCCATTCAACCAGGCATTCTTAACAACCTTACCAAAACCTTCTTCCAAGAGTTACACAGCTTGGCAACAAAATAAGGGGTCTTCTATTAGAAATACTCTGCCAGTCTGTGTTAATCAAGATAGGTCTATGATTTGAACTAAATTGAGGTAGATGATGAATAAGTGTACAGGGAAAGAGGTTTGCCTAAGAGTTGGCAAGTAATGCCCAATCTAATCTTTCCTTCAAAAGATTCCTTTCCCAAGTGAATCTCTCCCTAACATAATCCACCACCTATAAGCAAGCCTTTTGAATAAATTCACTAAATTGCTGCATAGAGTTTAAATTAGGCTTTGAACCACCACATTTATCACTTGGAGATAAATAAGCATTAAATTCTCCTATTACTAGCCAATCACCGTCAATTCTTTGGCTAATACTAAACAAGTCTTCCCAGAGGGCTTTACGTGCAACCATATTTGGTTCAGCATATATAGTAGAAATCCAGCAAAATTTACCATTGTGAAGATCATTAACTTTAAGATGAAGGAGTTAGGTAGTAGATATTTCATACTTCAAAGAGTAAAAATCATCATTCTAGAGTAGCCAAATTCCCCTGACAAAACTAGTTCACTCAACTTGAATCCAATGACTAAAGCCTAATTTTAAACAAATACAGTTAGCCTTTTTTTGATAGACTTGAGTTTCAACAAGAATGAGTAGATTAACCTCACACCCTTTCAATAAATCAATTAATCTTTTAGAATTTTTTTTTAAGGCAGCATCTCTACAATTCCAAGTAACTAAATTCATTAACAAAACAAAAGATAGAGCTTGAAAGAAACTTGAAATATCCACCAAATTGGAGATTCACATATGAACTCCTATTAGATTCCATCACCAAATCCTCTTTAACTTCATCCTGAGTCTCAAACCATTAATTAGATGAGTCCATACCAGTAGTCTCCATATACCCCTTCTTTATGTTGCTTAAGGGATCCAGTGGTTTAGGTGACTTCATTAGTTCCCCCTCACAAAACTATTCAGAGCTGCTCATTATTATTTTAGATAGCCCATTTATTTCATGTTGACCCCCTAAACCTGAAGAAATACCTTTGTTCTCCTTGTCTATATTTTCCTCATTTATTTGTTGCTCTAAAGGGGCCATCTTCCTAATTGACCCATTAACCACATTATGGGCCCACACATATTGTTTCTTCTTTAATAGAGGAGATGCTATTTTGGGTCAGAATCCTTTAAAGTTCCTGGCATATTTAGCTCAATGGGTCCCATTTCCTCTTTTTGTTTGCTAGTATCTCCTTTCTCAAAAAATTTCTTAGCCCCCATATCCTATGAAGTGACACATGAATTTTCTTTAACATGTACATCCTAGCTTTCTTTTTCTTCCATTCATAATTTCCATATTTCTTCCTTAGATCCTGCCTTTTTTATGTACTTTCCTCATCCTTCTTTTCTACTTGTTCAAACACCCCATCTTCCTCTAATAGAACGCTGAACCTCGAGCTAGCTCTTCTTGTAAACTCCTACTTCTTTGATTTGACACCTATCTATTGCTTAACATACTATTTACTTTTAAAATCTTCTCTTTCCGGTCTTTTCTCGAAGGTTTTCCTTACGAGCATCCATCCACCCAGATCCTCATCTACTGGAAACAGTGGGTCACTCATCAAGGGTGCTTGGGTTTGATTATCTTCTCCTATTGATAGCTGCACTGGCATCTTCTTTGATGGCTGTTGGCTTTACGGTTGAGTTTGTTTTAGCAAGGGGCATTCCTCTTTTTTATGACCATACTTGCTGCAATTGAAACATACAACATCTAATCCTTCGTACTCAAATCTATAAATTCATTTCTAATGACAAATCTAGGCTAAAGATGCTTACTCAAGTCTACTTTAAATCCAAGCTCCATCGTAAAATCTTTAGAGTAGTAATGCATCGGAAGTATAGGCACTCTCATCCAAATAGCCAACTTACCTATAATATTACTATATAGATTGAAGTTTGGATTTTAATATTGCACCGCTAAGTAATGCCCTTGTATAAGCCATAGTCCTTCAAATAATAATATTTGACATAGAGAGATGTCTTTTGACTTGAAAGTAAAGTAGTTATTTGGGAGGTTAATGAGTTCAAAATTTGAAATTTTTAGAATCCATTCTAGCCTGTCTCTCATGATCTTCAAGATTAAACCTTTGCTTAACATAGTTATCACGAGTGCATCCTTCCAGGGACGACATAGTTGTTTTAAGTCATTCATCAAATATGCTTATGTTTGGCAAGCTTTCCATCATTTTTTGTTATTCTTAATTCAATGTTAGTGTCAATGTGTTCTCCTCTTTCAACCATTCTTTCATAAGTTCATCAAGATCCTGCTTGAAGTTCTTGGTTTCTTTACCAACTAGCTTCTCTTTATAAGATATTTGGGTTCTCATAGGTTCTTTACTTGAATCCTTCGAATCTTATGTCCCTTGCTTAGGACCAAGTTCATCAGCCTCCTTCATCTTTTCATCTCTCACATTCCCTGTTTTTCTTTTCCTTTCTTCATGCTACCACTTTATGTTTCTTTCATCTGCACATCAGTATCTCCTCCTTGATCTTGCATGCTAACATCTTGAGTTCTCTTGCGTATATTCTTGCCTATGATGTCCTCTTCCTGCTTTGATAAACCATTTTGCATATCTTCATCCAGCTTTCCACTATTGCCCGTCGCTGACTCATCTCTCTCTTATGTTACCTTTTTCTTGCCCTTTTGTGTTAACTTTTCTTTACATCCAAACGGAGGGATAATGACACCATTTTTACCACAGTTTCAAAATAACTATAGTAATAAATGATATAGTGGCAAGCAAGTAAATAATTGGAAAAATGTAGATATTATGGCGATAGTCAAAATTCTCATCTGTCGTTGGAAACAATTTAAAATAAATTGCCAAATTTAAATTAAAAAATTAATTAATTAATTTAATTAGAAAAATTTATTAATTCATTAATTAATTTAATATTTGTTAAATGTGTTTGAGACACATATGACAACAAGCTACCTAAAGGCATTTCACCATAAATCCACATTAAAAAAATAATTGAATAATTATTAATTAATGAAATTTTAATTAATTAATTAATTAATTAATGAACTTAAATATAATTAACTGATTGTGGCTGTAAATGCGTGGTACTCTTTGCCACAAGTCAACCTCTGACTTGCGACCGTAATGGCTAGGTTTCTCCCATAGTTCTATTATCACCTATGATAAAAATTCTATGTTTACTGTCACATTCTCTTCTAATATACACCATCTGAAAAATATAAGTTTTTAACTGTGAAAAAATTTTTTTTTGCACCAGTGAGAAATGAAAACTTTGAAGTTTATATCCTAAATTCATTTTGGAGATGTACACATAAATGTTTCTAATTTATAAAAAAGAGATAGATAGATCTCTTCATGACTTTTTTCCAAAAATAATATGCAAAAAACTTTCCTTAGGTTGAATCAATTATGGTGTTGTCTAAAGGGGACACTGCTTTATATTCTTGTCTTAATAAGAATACTATATTTTTATCACATGAAAGTATACTCAGGGTTGATTATCCCATTGAGAATATTGGATTTGCATATGTGTCATACTAAAATTTCCATTATCCTTTTACTTAGCAAATTAAGATGAGAAGAGGAGTCCATTTCTACTCACACAAATTGCACTTTAGGTGCTCTTTTTGTATATGCTCATAAAATTGGCCATAAAGTCTGTAGACAATTGCATACAAGTCTTACTAAATCAGTTTAGTCTTTTCATATATTATTGATATCTACAAAAATGAGCAATCCTAGTGCCATTAATGTTAGTTCTTTGACAAATATTAGGAGGTTTTCGATGTCTTCACCAATTAATTTGGTTATAGTTATAGTTTCAAGAGGGAGTCTTATTGTCTTGTAAAGTAAAAGCATACGACTTAGTATTATTAATTTGGTATCATATTGTAGAAATTTTGATGAGAAAGAAGAAACTCACATAATAAGCATGCCAATAGTAATGTCCTTTTTAACCTAGTTTTGATTTATTCAGAAGGTGAAATAAACCAAAGATGATAGGTTGTTCAGGGGAAAAAATCATTACCAAAGAGACAAACACAAGAATACAAATATGAAAAAAATGGAAAAAAAGAAGGTACTTTGGTTTTAATAGCCACAAGGACAAAAAGGATAGAAAACAATTAATAGAAAAACTGATGATTGATAAGGAATCAACACCATTCTAGATGTAGAAATAGAAGTATCACTATTGACCATAGTTAGAGATGCCTTCAAAGACAACTCATTTTACAACTACTCCAAAAAATGCATTTTCAAATTTGCATAATTCAAAAACTTGAAAGAATAACTCCCCCTTCTTCAATTAATCCATCCAAACACAACCTAAAGATTTTTACTACTCAAAACCAAGCTTGCTTTCATTTGGGGTCTACCAAAGTGTCAACTGAATAATATGATAAGCATGATACTTAAAAAAATAAACATATTCATATCCGATATAATACTTTAACATACTATCCCATATTCTAACATTGGTAATATGATTTTTTTTCCAATTTTGTTTCACTATATCACTTAAAAACTTGAAAAATAATAGTTAACATTTTCATTGATTGTTATAAACATCCTTATATTACTTTAGAAATTCTTGTTTAAAAATTAAAATACCTATACCTATATTATAAAATGTTGAAATATATATTATAAATATTCCTGTACCCGTACGACATATTGCATTATTTGCATATATTTTAGATAATATTCTCATTTAATTTCATTTGTGGAGGATTAATTCTTGCATAGTTAGGCATTTTTAGGCCTTTAGAATTAATTAGGATTCATTCATAGCCTAGGGATATTTTGGTCATTTGCTTAGTTTGTGTCTTTTGTCTTTCTAAGATCAATGAAATAAATTTGAGATTAAAACTTATTCTAGGTTGTAAAGAGACATCAAAAGACATAAGTTATAGAATGTTTCAAGACAAAGACATTAATACTAGGTTGTCATATTTTATAACCTAGGAGCTTGAAAATGGCATTATATCTTGCAATTTGTTTTGAGTTTTGATTTGAAATTTCTAATAGTTCTTTTGAGATTCCTTTGAATTTGTTTTGGTGTTTTAAAATATAGAAAAATGGCTTGGTTTGGTGAACATGAAAGATTTAATTATTATTCATCCATGCCTATTAATTTTTCCCTTCCATGAGAAATGATTTTACACCATAATTCTAAGGGTATCATAGATATTCTAATTCTCTCTTCACTCCACAATATGGTGTACCACTTTGTACTTTTTACAACTCTTTTATGCATACTGTAGATGATTGTTTTGATTTAAGGCAATTTCAATTGGAGCAAGAACAAGAAGAAATAAGGTGGTTGACATCTAAAAGTGAGGATAAAATTTTTGTGACAATAAATACATTAGAAGAAAAGCTAAAAGGAATGATCAAGTCTTTTTCATTTAAGCCTTATCCTTCACAACACCATTCAAGCCTCAATTCATGTAACCAAATATTCTCTAATTCTCAAGCTTAACTTGATGAAAATGAATTTCTTGAACTACTTAAAACCCTAATAGGGAGTGGAATGTGACTTTAAGATCCTTATGGCAAAGCAAGTACATTGCAACCCCTTAATGGTAACATTTCCACTCCTAACTCATTCAATGATGGTAAGGAGGCTTCTAACTCTTATTTCTCTTCAAGTCTTACATATTCCTCTTCTTGCATAAATAATTTTATGCTTAAACACATGCAAAGTTATGCTAAAAATTATGATTATTCTTCTTGGCCAAATTTGAGTAATGCATTTTGGAAGGATTTTCAACATCTTTTACTCATTTTCCTTTGTCCTCTCACATATCTAAAAGTCCTATGTATGTGCCTACTGCATCTCATGATAGAATACATGCATTTATTCATGATAATTTGGGAAGAGGACACTTATGCTTTTCTCAACTAGATTTAGAAATTGAGGAAGATAATATGTTTTCATCCATTTTGTCATCGCAATTTGTTCATGATAGTGTTTCTAAAAGTAATATGCATGTTTCTAATGATTTTCAAGTGATTTTGAATGATTTATCTCATGTAAACATGCATGGAAATTCATCTTCTTCAAATCTTGAAATTGTGGACAATGTTGAGAAAGAGGACAATGTTTTAATTTTTTGTGATTTTTCCTTGCCTAAAAAAGTTTTTAAGCATGATGAAAAGGCCCTTAACTCTTCTATGGAAGTTCTTAATGTAATATCCTAGATTTCACACTTTGAAATTCCAATATTTAGGAGAGAAAATTAGTCAAAATAAGAAAATTATGAATTAATGATGTTTTTGAATGACTAATATGGTTTTTGAATTGTCAAACAACCTTAGAAGAGGTCTAGGTCAGAGTTTGAGTAGACCATAACACTAAGAGAGGCCTAAAATGTGTCTGAGCCTTTTTGTGCCATCCGCCATGGCAGATGCACCATGCACCGTGTAGATGTGCAAAAATATGCACAAATCATATTCACAAACTGGATAGAAAAATAGAAGAGGGAAAGAGGAAACACAAGAGGGTGATGGTGAGTAACTCATGGCTACTAGAGCTTGACATTATGAGCTATTTGGAAGCATTTTAGGCAATATTCATCCTTAGGTAAGCTTCCTACATCTCTCCCTCTCCCTTTATGCAAATTTTTATATGTTTAGGGTAATGTGGGACTTAATTTTAGTTTTTCTTAGGTTGTGACAGAACCTATTGCCTTAGTTAAGGTCTTGAGGAGTTAAATTAAGCATCTAAACCTATTTTTATTGATTGTGTAGTGATTTATAGTTTTTGAGTAGGGTTTGAATGAATCCTAACTGGAAATTGGGAGATAAAGAGACATGTTAGTAGAGACTTAAGGTTATTAGTGTGTTTAGGTGTTAAATGAGATTATTGGTGTGTTAAAGTAAGGTTTTAGGTATAGTAGGTACCCTAAATTATGTTAAAAAGGGGTTAGTTAGTGTGTGGATTGATGATTAAATATTTAATCTACATATTTAATCCTGTAAATTAAATATTGATAGGGTGTTTTCATGTTAGTAGACATATATGGAGCTAAGTCTTGACTATGGTAACCCTTTAAGTGACAAAAGGGTTGAGATAACCGGATTTTCTAAACTCTCTATTTGTGTGTTTAGATGGTTGTGTGGTAGTTATTAAAGTTAATACCTTTGTTCTGTATTAGTATAGTATTAATATGAAATGATTATGAATTTAGAAACTTTATGTGGAGTGGAATAGAAAATATTGTTTTGAACATTTCTAGTTTTGAAAACTAAATCCTATATTCAAGTATAAGTATTTGTGAAATTCTATGGTTTTTATGGAAATGATCATCTTAGTGGAAATTATATGTTATGGTTATGTATGGATTCATTGAGCATATGTTTGGTATGATCATTATGAGAGGGTAGGAGTTCACCCTAGTATGGTGTTGGGGACATTGTTCAAAAATTCATATGATACACTGGCACCATAGAGACCATGGTACATAGTTCTATATTTATTTGAAAGTCTTAGTAGTATGTGACATAGATTGGGCATTAACACCCTTTGTATTCATGTACAAGGGGAATTTGTGGTCCATAGTAAGCAAAGGCAATCTTAGCCAGGGCTGCCTCCTATGATTGGTGACCATGAAATAATCCAGTCACATAGATTTGGTTCTATTACATTATAAGCCCATAGATTCAATCAAAAGATATAAGGAGAGTATAAAGTGGTGTGTTGATTATGCATATTATTTTATAATCATATGTGTGTATATATATATATATGTAACTTGTTGTGTGTTTTATGTGCCACTTCACATACTTACTATCTTTTATTACACGTGACTATTAGGTTATTGAGTCCTTGACTTACCCCGTAGTTACACTTTTCAAGTGAAGGCTTCGATAGGAGAAAAGGTGTAATATCCTCCTTATTTTATCCCATAATTAAGACCCAAACTCCAAATAATTAGGAAAATGAGCCAATAGAAATTATCAAATACAGAATTTTTATTGGTTAAAAAATGAGGACCTCAAGATTATAAATCTAAAGTCAAATTAAGTCTTGCAAAAAGTCAAAATAAAGTTCACAAATATGCTAAAGCAAGGGATTATCATATAAGTGGTTACATTGGTGCAGAAATCTGAAAAAGAAATATTCTAAAAATTTTTAAAGCATGTGCCGCGGCTCATTGAACATGTGCCATAGCGTGTTCACCTCTATGACACATGCAGCGGCTCGTGACGCCATGCGCTATGGCGCAAGTGCATGAATTTTGACAGTGAGTTCTGCTGTCAATTTGATAGCTTTAGGGCCAACTTTCGACATGCCCCGAATCTCTGTCTGACGTCCAAATGATGAGAACTAGGAGTCTACAAAAAGCTCTTTTCAGACTCTAACTAATGACATTGGTCTCAAGCTCAAATTCTTTAAAACAAAAATTGGATACCCTTTTCAAAACTTACACCTTTGTCTCCATTTTTGCAAATTTCAAGTGTCCTAACCCAAAATCGAGGACTAATGGCCACCGACACCAAATGACCACATATAACTCAATAAAATTAACTTGTAAAATATAAGAAATATTTTTAGATCAAATTTTTACTACTCAACCCTTTAACAAAATCATAGGAAAGGGGAGTTTATCACAATTTTCATCAAGATTTCCTAAATCATCACATAATATTCACTACCCTCACTTGTATTAGTATTTTGGCCCTATTAACATAACACATAATAATCAAATCTCTCCCTAGGGCTCAAAATACCATTATAATTTACCTTTCACTTAATGCAAGTAAGTAACAAAAACAAAAATCTTAGTTGGGAATCAAAATTGTCATACACATAAATTACCCAAAACAAAGAGGCCTATTACAAATGAATCGTGATCCTAAGCCTCAGGTTATTTTTTTTCTGTCCACACTTTTTGAGCTATTTCTTGAAATATTAAAGATAACGGGGTGAGCACAACTACTCAGTAACCAAGGTCCAATTAGCCCATATTAATGCATAACAATTAGTTTAAATGCAAGTGGCAGTAAATATTATTACTTAAACCCATAAGAAACATTTGAAATAAGAATTCACAACTTAGCTCACATAATGGCATTCACTTGGAAAAACAATACTTTTAGCATCTTTTATATAAATAAAATTGCTCACACAATTTATTGACAAGCCTAATGGCAAAAATTATTGCTCAACTCAACATATCCACATTATAGACTTAATAAAGACAACAAGTGCTTTTTCTCACTATATGTATGATCACACCTCCTTTATATCCTCTTTATTCCTCTGAAACGAAACCGTGGCCTATAACTCAATGGGATAGTCTATGTTTCTTAACTTTCCTAGCTTAAACACTCGTGAGGGGATTACCCCGCCAAGGTGTACCGATCTTACTTATAGATCACGGTTTCCCCCATTTCTCTCACCATGGGGTGTCATACACCCTAGACTAGCTTCCTCATTGAACCAGTGAATAGCGAGCTAGATTCGAGTCTCTCGTTAAACCAGTAGGATAGTCCCTTATTGAACAAGTGGGACAATATAAATAAAATCAATCTAGGCTATCCATCAAACAGATGGGGCCTTACCATGTGGATTTATTATCTACTCTGCTTCCTAGGCGAACTCTCGCCTCTCTAGATCATGCCATGGATATTCATGCGATAATTCACACATATACAATTCATAAAACTTCACATTACACAATTATTGGACTTCTCAACACATTTCATGGAACATCAAAAACAAACAAGTCATTGAATTCCAAATTCACAATTATTCTACCTCATATTTTCAAAATTATTGAACTCCCTATTCTTATACATCATTGAACTCCTTCTAAACAAAGATTCATTTTGCTTCTCAATTTGTAGTAGTCATTGCACTCTTACTGAATAATAATATAAAAATCCACCACTATAGTTCTGAAGGGAAATTTTGCATCATAAGGCATAAAACTCACAAATTTGATCTAGTGAATTTTTTCACAGTTTAAGCCATACTTGCATTTCTTTTATCTTATACACTTCAAATGATAATTCATAAATCAATAGACCAATAGTCACACACAAGCATAAGATACAATTTCTCCAATTACCTCAAACCTTTGAGAGGTCAAAGGTTTCACCCCTCAACTATTTGCTCCCAAAGCTTTCAAGTAGCTTGAATGGTGCCAATGGTAATTACACTACAAGCATTTACCATGCAAAACATCAATATCTATTTTGAGCTATTTTTCACTAACATTTCATCATTTCTTAATACTCAAGCTTTACTCTAAACTCATGTAAAAGTACTTATAAGGTTTCTTAGCTTCCTTTAACTCTCATTTATAACATTTAATTCTTAAATGAAATTAATGAAGCTACATTATTTCCAACCACTAAATTTATGGAAATTTCAAACATTTCATGTCCTCCAACCACCAATCATTATAAAACCATAAATATCAAGTTTACTTAGCTCAATTCACCCCCATTAACTTTATTTAAGTCAATGAGTTTAGACCCATAATCTCTATGGACCAAAAATCACTATTAGAAATCAAACCCTAACATCTACTATCAAGAAAATAGAAGAAAAGAGGAAGATTTAAGATATGAAGCTTACCTTTAGTGTTTATGAGCTCCAAATTACTCCCAACAATAAGTTTCTTTGAGCCCTAGCTCAGCTTTTTCACCACTCTTTTGTTCTCTTTTGTTTCCTCTTTTTTTTCACTTCAGATTCGTGACTTAATACTACAAAATTCTAGCCATGTGCTACAGTGGACGCTCAATGCGCCATGGCACATGGTACAAAGAGCTTTTTCCATGCCTGATGGCATACATACACTGCGGCAAACCAACCACAAGCTGTGGCACGTGGCACAAAATCACTTGCATTAAAATTCTTCCTCTTCTATCCTGGGGTGACCTGATTCTCCTTCAAACCTACATTTAGAACTGAAATCGAGATCAAACCCACCCATTAGGCCTCTCGGCCACACACCTCAAAGATTTACTTTACTAATCTATTTAAGCTTAATTAATCTAGGTTTAAAATTGAGAATGTTATAAAAGGAAAAGAAGGTGTTGCTGAGCATTAAGGGGACTAGTGTTTGTATAGTCCTTTCTCTCTCTTTTGATTTGTAATGAATTAATTATGCATATGCCAACTTAGGTCCATATGTCATTTTGAGTCACTTGCATAAATATTGTTATAAATTATGGGTATCTTGACCTAGAATGTTGTAATTGTGATATGATTATTATGAGGGGTTGAGATACTAGTACAAGTGTTGTTTTGATTATTAATTATATGGTTGTATGGCCTTAGTGATGTGTTTTGATGAATTGTTGTAACCCTTTAAGTTTAGGCTAATTGGAAGTCTACATGGCCAAGTTGTGTCAAGAATGTTATTGTTATGGTTTAATTGTGTTAATAGGTTGTTTGTGGTCTATTTGAGTTAGTTTAAGTGGTTCTACAATTATTGGCACTTGATATGTGAGTTTGGACACCTTAGTTATTGTTTTGGAAGGAAAAGGTATCATTTTGTGTTCAGGTGTCCAACTTTTACTTAGTTTAGTGTTTGGTGTGAGACTATCGCTAATAGTTAGGTGGCTTTAAGAGTTACATATGGATGTTTGAATCACTCAAATCAAACGTCAGATAGCAAATTGGCACACTCTAAAATTTTAGCCTAGAGTACTGTCGTGACAATAGAGGTAAGCCACGACGTAGGGTAAGTGCACCATGGTGCACTACTCAATGAGAGCCTTAGCTCTCTATGCCATCCGTCGTGGCAGACAGTGCATGTGTCGTAGTTGATGGAGTAATTATTGGGGAGATAAAATTACCTCCTTTTGTCCTTATTTTAAGATGTTATTTATTTTTATTACTTTTGTTATCTCGTATATCTTATTTTAAACTATAGTTTGAGCTCAAATGTCTTTCAAAATTAGTTTTCTTGAGATCTTAATTTCTTAAACTTTTCATAACCCTTATGTTATGATAGCTATTTATATGGGATTTAATTAGTCCTGGTTATCATGATAGTGTTTCATGTCTTATTTTCTATGTGTTTGGTAATGTCGGGGATGACATTATACTTAATACTTCAAAAGCTTTGGATAAGGTCCAATAACCACAACCAAAAGAAGGAAAAAAAGCTTGGACACAATATGGAGTAGTTTGAAATTATTTTAAAACAAGGGGATGCGGATGAAAAAGAAAGGCTAGTGCAACTGTCAACCTAAGAGAGAACTTCTTCGCTAGGTAATGACTCTCCAATTCTTATTGAGGTTGATTCAACTTTTCATGTTAGTTTTGATATTTCATCGACTATTGTTTATTTCATGAAGGAGTTAATGAAGAAATCATTTATGAATCACCTAATATTACCATGTCTTATGATTATAGTATTAAGAGTGAACATCCTAGCAATAATCACATTCTAGCCTCTTCTATATCTTAGAAGACTCTTGAGATCTATAAGGACTTAGAGTATGTCCCTTACGATGATGATGAAGAATGTGCAATTGACATTAACTTGAATAGCATACTTTCTTGTGCTTGCATGGATAATGAATATTGTGATAGTTGCATTAACATGGTAAATTTAGATGAGAGCATGAAAAATTCTCTTGAGCATTCTAGCAATGGGTTTTCACTTTCATTATGATCTTCTTATGATCATACACTTGATGCATTGAGTTGGTCTATACTTGATTCACTTACTTGTGCTTGTAGTGATGAAGTTGTATGTGCAAGTTGCATGGAAATGGTTTCTTTGCTTTCTAATTTAAAGTAGAATGATATTCTAGACTCTAATGAGTATCTTACCTCTAATTCCATGCCAATAAATGAAAAAAAAAACATTGATTGCATCTCATGTACATTTCTAGACTCAACATAGTCCACTAGTGAGCAAGCTTCAATTACTCTTACTTCTTTGTATGACTTGCTTGATTTGGATGAGTTTGATAATTTAAGAATTGATTCTGGACATTTAGATACATCCTCTTTTAACTTGAATGATGTATGTGAAGTTGTGAAACATGGTGGCTGCTAACTAAAATGCAATGCCAATCCTTCTTACAATACTCCCAGAACCTTGAATGAATTTGGCTTTAATTTTTGTGAAGATTTGGACCATCTTTATTGTTCTTTTACACATGATCCTCTCTATCATTAGATATGATTTTGTTAAGTGATATAGCAAGGGAAAAAGAGGCTTAAACTATGGCTTTACCTATGCAAAATGAAGCCAAATCTGAGAAGTGTCAAGTGACAAGCATGCTAGTATTTCTTTGAATGGTATGGATGAGAAGAAAATCATGGAAGATTGGATTTAGCTAATAAAATTCAAGTAAAGAAGAACCCTTCTAGCATTTTCGAGCCTCCTCAATTGGATCTCAAGCCATAGGCTTCGCATTTGAAATACTATTTCTTAAGAGAGGGTGATAAATTTTCTATTATTATCTCCTCTTCTCTTACTCCTATTCATGAGTCATTATTGCTTGATTTATTCTTGTAGGATTTCGTTCCTTTCTATTTTAGTGGATTTGAGTCTTCTTTAATGAGCTTTCATGACCATATGCATGATTGCATTATATTTTGTGCTCACACAACTTTTGATGGCATATTTGAGTTCTTAGTAAGATAATTTTCATTTCATATACTTCCACTAATAACATGATTAACCCTAAATGTAGGGTGTGATTTCACTATTGCCTAGTATATATTTCTTATTATATGATAATTTGAATTTATTGGACTTTATTGGTTGTGTTAGGTACTTAGATGCTTCTTTATCACATTTCCATAACTTGAATGTGAATCTTCTTTAAGGAATGAGAGCTGTCACTAAAAAGATCATAAGGAAAATTCTTCTTCTCAACTTGAGGCCCTTCATTATAAAGATCCTTTACAACATTCTTTAAGGTCGTATCTTTCCTCTCATACTCTTTACTTGGTCAAATTGTTCATAAAGCACACATGCGGAGCACTTTTATATGCTTGTATTTTGTACACTTATGCACACAATTGGAGCACTTCACTAGGGCACACATGTGGTTCACTACTTTACTTGTGATTGTGTTTTGTGATGATTATTTTGTTGTTCAAGTATGGGAGAGATATGACCAACTTTATTAGGTTAGGAAAAAATAAAAATAAACTTTTCTTTTTCTTTCTAGGTTGCATATTATGCATTGCATATTTAGACTTTTTTTTCTCTTTCACTTGTATTCATAATTAATCTATCTTGCCATATCATTAGTCTTGTTTGCATTAAAGACAATGCAAGTTTTAAGTGTGGGCGAAGGAATCAAGATTGCATTCATTTGCATTTGCATAGAGGTAGTATTTTTATGAAAATTTTGAAAATATGTCGTACAACCATATCATGCCGTCTCATATCGGATACCTGTAACTATATCTATGCAACCAAGATGATAACTGACATGAAGAAGCCACTAAATCTCTCTTCTCTACATTTCTTTTTCATCTACAAGCATTGGTTCTAATCTCCATAATTTCCCAAAGAAAGTGGTTATAAAACAAGTGAGTCTTATGTTTAATAATAAAGAAACATAATAACAAACTTTAATTGATTAGGAAAGCATACTAATGACATGATGTAGGGATTGCAGAAGACTGCTAGAAGATAGTCACATCTAAAATTTACATTTTCACTTGATAGGAATGAACTGCTATCTAATGATAACAATATTAAATAATAAAGTAAAAGTGTAAAAAATCTAAAATAGCCATGCTCAATCTGCCAAATTTCTTTTTGTATTTACATTCATCTATAGGAGACAAAATTCTAAAAAATCAAGAACATTGATCCATACTAGCTAAGGGAGATGTGGTCAAAATTTTGAAAATAAAAAACAATATAGAATAAGTTTGATAAACAATCCATAATGCAAATCAATTTGGAGTTCAAGAATAAAGTCATTCTAAGATAAACAATCTATAATTTACTCAGATTTCTAGCTTTTATATGTAAAAACCAATTGACAACTAAAAGTTTTTGAAATGCCTGCTTTTGTTATCAGGATGTTTAGATTTTTGAATTTGTCAACATATAGTTAAGCTAATCCAATATAGCTATTTATCTAATAGCATCCAAATAAAACTTCCATTAAGAATTTAAGTTCATCTACCAAAAAGTAGTGGAAAAATTACCAAAATACTTGAAAGAGTTGAGGTTGTAAAGATCTCACAAAATAGAGTAGGCCTTTTGCCCCTTTCTTTTCTCTAAGAAATATACTTGATGTAAAATGGAAGCACCAATAATTTTTCTTAGTCCTTTCCCCTTCAAAGAAAGATGAAAAATCAAACCATTTATCAGTTTCAGTTGTAGCCTTTGAAATTTTAAATTATCAATAAGTTAAGATAATGATTATGAAGAAACAAAAAAAAGGAAAAAGAAATACATAGCATATGAAAGCAGCAGCATATACTTGAGCCGTAGTGATGGGCAATACACCAAGGTGGTCTAGAAGGAACTGATTATCATCCTAAAGATATAAAAGTGCCATGATTCATCAAAGCAAACTATGATGAGCACAAGTTTAAAAAGGGAGCACATTCTAAAAAATTAGCCTAGTAGGAGTGCCCCCAAATCTATAAACTCAACGGCTCCTGTTCCACAATACTTTACTAGGCCACAATAGGTCAAAACTTTTTATCAGCAGTTCTTTTCAAGACCATAAGCTTAAAGGGAGTGGTACCACCACCTGGGCTCTTTACCCTTATAAACCCCATACCACTTGTAAGGCTCCCTAATGTGGGCCTGTCAGAATCCTTTATCGGTAACCCTTCCTATGATATCGGCTTCTTAACGAAAGCACCAATATGACAAGTACAAGTCTAGAAGGAGAGCTCATCCTAAAAGACTATCTTATTGGGTAGGAAAGACTTTCACACTTATAGATCTCATACCACTTGTGAGGTTCTCTGATGTGAGACTTATGACAATCCTACCTCATAAAGAGTTAACGTCCACGATGGCTTCACTTCACTACACTTCACTCGGCCTTTTGCTGATCAAAACCCTATGTGGGTAGTCTTTTTGTGACACGGGCCTCTCAATGAAAGCATTAATGTAACAAGCATAAATATAAAGGAAAGTCTATCATAAAAGACTAACATATTGTGTAGGAGAGCCCTTTATACTTATAATGTAACCTCCTACTATACCCTTCAAATACAGGAGAAGATTACAGTGTTACCATATCACTTACACTAAATAAGAATCAAATAATTTTTTTGAAAAGCTTAGGCCCATGACTCATTTTACAAAACCACTCAAATCACAATGTAATCAAAGAAATACACTGCGAAAACAAATCACACGTTTCTTTAATGCATAGTGGATACCACCCACTAGGATTTTTATTCCAATTACATGCATTAAAGCTAAGAAAAATCAGGTTGGGAATTGATCCATACACCACGACATGCAGTACATGCACTGCGGCATATGGCACAAAGTCATACGCTTAACCTTTTCTGTGTCATGCACTACAGTATGTGTCACCATGCACTATGGCGTGCTTGTTTGAATTTCTGCTATCATTTTGTCAGCAAAAATGATAAACTTTTAGCGTGTGCTGTTTTCACATACGACATCCAATCAAAGTGATTTAAGTGACCACACATAGCTTAGCTCGTAAGCTAGCTAATGAGATAGGCTTGGATATGATCTAATATTTTGATTAAAATTTAGACATTTGGGTGCAAAAAGTCAATTTTTTTAAAAATTTTACACATCTAAGCGCTCAAATTGATCCCTTTCTCTCATTAAACCATGCAAGACATTGAATCAAGTCTAAAAGGACTTAATACACTTGATTGACCATAAAATATCACAATTATATACATATATCAAAATGTGACCCTTCTATGACCAATTTCTACATTTTACATATTTACACACTTCACCTATACTTGGCATAACATAGCTACTTGGCCTTTTTCCAACACAATCATATACATTCACATCTATAACACATACATTACTCAATCTTAGCCCCAAATTACTCATTTCATCATAATTTCTTACTTGAGCTCAAGATTCACCATCATTCACAACAATTTCACACAAACATACACAAATTATAGCCCCTTATCACATATACATACAATTAGGCTAGGATTTCACAAAATAACTGCTCAAGTCATGCATGCAACCCTATGGCAGCTCATTTATACATATATACACAAGATCTTGGTTCATTACACAAACTCAGAGTAGATGGATTCAATAGCTCAAGTTAGTCCAGACTCTCTTCCCTTGCCCTGATCACTACCCGATCTTGTAAACATGTAAGAATGAGGGTCAAATAAAAATTTTAGTAATAGAATAACTTACTTCCATTGACTATCACATGCAATGGTATAGAAGTAAAGCATATTATACCATTTAAAACCTCATTAACATAATATATATCACATATTTACTTAGTATCAATGTTCCATATTTCATCACTCTCTCATATATAACATTCTATAGTATCTCATAGTATCTCTTTGCATGGTTACTATTAATCGAACCTCTAAAACACATCGACACAAAACTATAGGCTCACCTTAGACCAATGTACACTCTTATTGGCCTTGAGCTCACTAGCAATGGTAGAATCACCCAGCCAAAGATGTTCTAAAGCACATATGGACTATGGTTTCTCCTAATACACATAATGGAGCATTGTTAACTCCAACACCATATCACATAGACACTAAGGAGTCTCACATCTCTAACACCGTACCTCAATAGGTACTAAGGAGATCTTCTCTAATATCACACCTTATAAGGCATTAAGGAGAATTGTTTCCAATATTGTACCCTATCGGGTACTAAGAAAACCTTGCCATATGGTCTTTATTATCACCTCCACTCGAGTGAACTCCCACCCCTATGATCATGCTTTTCGAACCATTTAAGGTTTCTATTTACCATTTTACTCATTTTTTCATTTATAGCATATATATATATATATATATATATATATTAACATACCATTTCAATGCTTTTATTCAATTAAAAGCTCTCTCATGCAACATTTACACAATACTATAAATCATGCTTAATCCAAAACAAGTTCATGCACTACATAGCATACTAACACACAGTTACGATAAACAATCAAACAAAGAAAGTTATTTGGGTACCTTAATTCTTCTGTCATTATAAAGGGTACTCGTGAATTTCAATAACCTCTATAGCTTATCTCATATCCAATATGTCAATCTGAACACATTTGACACATTTTAGTCATTTAATTTATTTGACCAAAAACTCATATTTACTACTTAGGGTTATATTCATCCATAAACTCTTATCCATTTATCCATTCTAGATCTATTACTACCTGATTACTACTTTATATCACCTTAACTAAACTTATTTTGCCCAAATCAAATTCCTACCCTAAATTTTCTCTCTCTAAGGGCTAAATTGAGCCTATAGGCTTAAAGCTCTATTGTTCAGCTTTAATTTAACTTTTGAGAACCTTTTTATTACTATTAGGAAGAATCAATCCTCTCAAATTTCACTGATTCAATTTTTCTATAACTCATTTTCAGAGAAATTTGTGTACAATGGAAGGTAAAGAGTTATACATAGCTTACCTAATAAGTTATCAATTAGAAGTGCCTTTCAATGGCCTGAAATAGCTTGCCCTAGCTCCTCCTTCACTTTCTCTCCTCTCCTTTTATGTGTTCTAAAATTCTCTCCTCTGAAATTTCATGACTTATAAAGGCAATCTCTAGTCTATGCGCCGTGGTGCATGCAGCAAAGCCACAGTGCATGGCACAATAAGATTTATTCTCACCACACGTACTTGTTTTAACCCGAGACGTACTTCTTCCACCTGTATCTATTCATACAACACACCAACTAGTCAATTGACTAGGTAATTATCTAAATCTCTAATCCCACACTAATTACTACCTTACCCTCAGTTAGAAACTAATCATAGGTTTAAAAAATTTAGGATGCTACATATAAGCCTCATACCATTTGTGAGGCTCCCTGATGTAGGACTTGTGACACAAACTTAGAGCAATGTTACTCTACAATGATCACTTCCAATTATTTAGGTTGAAAGTTTATAAATTAAAGACACTATGTAACCAAACACCTTTCAATTAAATCAATCAAACACCCGCTAAAGGTAGATAAATCAACCTCAAGAAATAGTTAAACTACAGAATGAAGTTCAACTAAATTGGCCAAAAAAGAACTGACCACTAGTTTGAGGGCAAGGAAAAGTAAAAAAAAGAACTATGTCCCTTTGAAAATCTGTTAAGGTTAAAGAATGTACGATTTCCCACCCATGAGTACTTTTCAGATCATTTCTAGAACGATTAATGCTCCCATGAAGTTTGAACATGAACATAAAGGACGGGAATAATAATACTAGACTATAATGGAGAAAACCACATCAATTAAGGCTCTTGTGAAAGTAGTGATTTATAGATGGGAAATGAAGAAGAAACAAATGAAGTAATTGCACAAGGTAGAGAACATGAAAAGAAGAAATTGAAGAAGCATGGGGAAGTGGAAGAGACAATAATCATAAATGAAAAACATGAAAACAGCTTGCTCTCGTGGAACAAGCTAATGGGTTTGTTTGGCAACATGTTTCAAGAATAGTTTTCTATTCTTCAGAACCAAAAAAAAAAGGAGAATGACAATTAAGGACCTGTTAAGAACATTAATTCTAATTATAGACCATAAAATTTTGAAATTCCAGTTGAGGATCATGGTCCTTAATTGAGATAAAAAAATGTAGTTTATGAGGTGGAATTCATTATTACCACTTGAGAATTCACTAACCCAACTTGAGAAAATTTGTAACGTATATTGTAAAAACATGAAACCATACTTGGAAATGGAATGTTTAACAAAAAGCGTCACTTGAAATTTCACTAACTTGACTTGGAAAAATTTCTAACGTATATTGTGAAAATATGAAACTCCACTTGAGAATTGATTGTTTAATAAAAAACATCAATTTGGACAAGTTACTTTTTATTAATAATTCTCAAGTGGAGTTTCATCTTTTCACAATATATATTAGAAATTTTTTCAAGTCTAGTTAGTAAATTTCTAAATGACATTTTTGTTAAACATTCCATTTCTAAGTGGGGTTTCATGTTTTCACAATATACGTTAGTAATTTTCTCAAGTTGAGTTAGTGAATCCCATTTCACAAATTACATTTTTTTATCACAACTAAGAACCATGGTCCTTAACTGAAATTTTAAGATTTCACGGTCCGTAATTGAGATTAATGTTCTTAGCAAGTCCTCAATTGTCATTCTCCAAAAAAAAATTAATTTGATAATGTGTTTTTAAAAAGTGTTTAGGAGAATAAAGAAAAACAAAATATAGTTCTAAAAACAAAAAATGAAAATATCTTTTAAATGTTTTGGGATAATTGTTTTAGAGAATAAGGAAGAAAGAGAAGAACATTCATTTACTCTTGTGGAACATGCCAATGGGCTTGTTTGGCTACATGTTCTGGGAACTATTTTCTGTTCTTCAGGACAAAAAAAATCAATTTGATAATGTATTTTTAAAAAGTGTTTGGAGGAAAAAAAACAAAATATAGTTCTGAAAAATAAAAAAATGAAAATATTTTTTAAATGTTTTCAAATTATTGTTATGGAGAATAAGGGAGAAAGAGAATAACATTCATTTTCATTATTTTTTATTTTTTCTACAAAACATTAATTCTCAAATAATAAAACAAAAAAAAAATTAAACAGGCCAGTAACTTTTGAAAATTGAAAAGCTAAGGTAGGATAATCGAAACCAAAATTTGCACACGTAATTCATGAAATTAACCAATGCGGTAGGAATATTGACAAGAGACCAAAGTCTTTAAAACAATTAGAATGAAGATTTTTTTCGGCCAATGAGATTGCATCTATGTGATTTGTAAAATATTTGTGATTGTTTGATTGATTATATTAATATAAAAATATTCCTTTTCTGACTTGACAATATATATATATATATATATATATATAAATATTCTCACATCACACCTCCAACTTTTCTGATTTTCTTTTCTTATTTTTAAATTTATGGTGGAAGTCTGCGACATATGATTATTCACGTATTACCACTTGCTAAGCCATAATGTTCATATGCATCGTCAGCAATCCAACTCATTAACATACCAAAAACAGCATATTACTATTTTCCCTTGGTGATCAACACTAGTTTAACATTCTAAATTTAACTCAATGTTCATATATATATATATATATATATATATATATGCTTTCTTTTTCTGAAACTTTTTTCACTACTAGAAAAATGCAAATTAGTGAGGAAATTTAACGAGAGATCATCTATTCCTCTCTAAAATACCAAGTTAGCGAGAAAATTAGCGAGGGATGTTGATTTTGTAGCTTGACTTAAAATTAGCGAGGAAATTAGTGAGAAACTATCAATCCCTCTCTAAAATAAGAGAATTAGCGAGAAAAATAGCGAGGGACTGTCAATCCCTCTCTAAAATAAGATAATTAGTGAGGAATTTAGCGAGGGATTCTATCCCTAGCTAATTACTACAAAAAAAAAAATACCTTTTGACAATGACTTTTAATTATACATTTAATTATTTTCATTTAAAAATAATAATTAAATTTAAAAATTAACTAAAATATTCATAATAAAATTATTTAATATTTTTTTATTTAAGTTGATTTTCATTAATAAAATAATATTTTATTAAAAGTATAATATAAAGAATAATTTAAATAAAATATAAATATTTTTAACATATTAATAATTGAAAATAAAATTTAATATGTATATGTGTGTATTTTTATAATATATTATTTGATATATTTATGTAGTTAAATAATATATATATATATATATATATTTAATTTATCATCTAATGCTTGTAAGTGCCTTTCAATTCAACTGGCGAAAAAGGAGAGTATAAAGCTTGGAAGGTATGAGGTCAAGAGTTCAAACCCCTTGGCTTTGGCATAAACATGATAAATATGTGATATGGTAAGGAGCAAGTGACATGGTGCAAGGTGGACAATGATGTGTCATGAGTTGTCGCACATGTAGTAGGTCCTAGGGCCACGAGATGGTAGGTGATATGGTGGTTGACAAAGCATGAGGTTGTTGATGACATGTCATAAGTTGACATCACAAATGGCGGGTGATATGGTATAATTATTTTTAAATATAAGCATATTTAGCGAGAGATTAGCAAGGGATTCAGTCCCTAGCTAATTTTAGCGAAAGATTCAATCCCTCGCTAAATTCCTCACTAATTAGCGAGGAAAATACAATTTCTTGCTAAATTTAGCGAGCCCTTTTTTAGTTATGAATTTAACGAGGGACAAAATTCGTAGCTAAAATATAATTTAGCTATGAAAAATGACATAAATTTAATTTTTCTAGTAGTGTTTGGCCACGAAATTGTTCTTTCAAAATCTAATCAAAGTGTGTAAATCATACTTCTCTGCCCCCCCCATTTGTTTTATCTTTCTTGGAGGGATGATTTGACGTAATATAGAAATATATAATTGATTTTTTTTTGCTTAAATGAGATGTATCTATAATTATTTTAGCCTTGCATAAAATTCAATGGGAAAAATAATAATTAGGAACCTTATAAAAATATTAATTACAATTACAGACTTTAAATTACTAAAATTTCAATAATAGATCATGTTTCTTATTTGCAATTAAAACATGCAAATAGTCAGTTAGGAAATCAATAAAACATATTTGGGATTATTAGTAATATCGATTGAGAATTTATGAGAGTTAGTTATAAATCTTGATTTTTTGCTGTCAATATATAGGTAAACCACTTGAAAAATATCAATAAAATATACTTATGATTATTTATAATGTCAGTTGGGAATTTAAGATTGAGAGTTAGTTTTGATGTACAAGCTAATCACTTAAGATTTTTTGCTATCACTATATAGATGAATTGCATGGGAAATCTATTAAAATACACTTAGGATTATTTGTAAAGTTAATTGAGAATTTATATTTGTAAATTTAATTGAGAAATTATGATCAAGAGTTAGATGTAAATCGCAAGTCAATTATTTGTAATTTTTTTACTATCTATATACAAATAAATCATTTAAAAAATCAACAAAAGATATTTAAGAATCTTTATAGTATTAGTTGAGAGTTTACAAACGTTCACTCTGAATCTTAAGCTAATCAATAAAAAATACTTTATTGCAAGTAAGGGTAATGGTCTATTATTGAGATTTTAATACTATAAGGTTTGTAATTGTAATTAATATTTTTATGAGGTCCCTAATTATCATTTTTCCACTTCAATGTCATCAACATCAATATTACATGATATTGATCGAAATAAGCTTTGTTATAGTAATTTTTTAAAAAAAAAACAAATTTAGCACTTTAAATATAGCCTATAATTGATATGGATCCGCCGGACGATCTGTCATTGGAACCTGAAAATTACAAAGGTTATCACACCAAAAAAAATTTAAAAGAAAAAAAGCAAGTGACGAACAAAGTAATTAATAAAGGCTTCAAAAGCAGTGATCAAGTTTTTAACAAGCCATGTGTCTTCTTACAAGAACCGAGAAAGTCAGAGTTAGCAATATGATTCTAATTTACATCACAAAACTTAAAGCCCAAGTGCTTATGTGACATGCATAAATCTCCTTCCTAATATTAGTCAGATTAAATCATAACTGGAGATGCTTAAATAGGGATAAAGAAATGGGGTAATAGTTTTATTTTGGCCATGTCAGTCAGACCGGACCAAAAAGCAGAGGGCTCCGTTAGGTAACGGACGTCTACAAGAAGCCAAATCCGGCCTCTGGTCTTATCTGGCCATGAATAAGACCATGAGGGCTGCCGGTTTGACTTTTGTCCGGTGGAAACTCTCAACGTCGAATGTAACCTATTCGTTTGGTTGCTATGGAAAGGGAGGGAATTGTGTGAATTAAAAAAATAAAAATAAAAATAAAATGACTTAAATTTGAAAAGAAGATGAGTCAATCATGTTTTATAAGATTTGCAAAAGGTGTAATAATGATTCCCATATTTATACTTTATAATATATAATATTAAGTTTTATCATATTTACTGTTAGTGATAGGATGATTTAATTTATTTTTGTTCTTATTTCTTTAATTCATTATATTCCTATCTTTTTCCACAGCCAAACGATTCTAAAGAAAAATGTAAGCTTCCCTGATTTTTGGTTAGCTCTTATGTTGGTTTTGAATTCTCAACATTTAAATTGGAAGTGTGTTGATTCTCACCATTTAACCTTAATTCTTTCCCATTAAATCTTTGTAGTTTGAGAATTTGAGGGAGGTTTATAATAAGGGTATGTGTGATTCAGATTTTCAAAACCCCCGCCCCTCCTTTTTTATAATACTCTACTATCTAACTCTAATGTGCCCTACAATGGTAGAAAAGAAAAAACAACATATGCATATATAGTAGTCTATCATGGTAGGAAAGTTTAAAAGTCATTTTAGTTTTTTTCTTACTATGGTAGAAAAAATTTTCAAGTAGGTAGTAGTGGCTACTATATAGTAGAATGGCTAGAAAAAACATAGGTTTACAAATTGTCACAGGTAAATTATATACCATGTCAACAATGGTAGTAAAAGAGCAAACTCTTCTAATGCATATATATACTAGAGTAGAAAAGGATAAAACTATACAAACATAAGTAGTTATGCAAGTGGTAAATGCTCGTCACCAAAAGTCCATTTTTAGCGGCAAAAATTTACTTTTGGTGGCGACGACATTTAATTGTCACAGCCAAAAGTTCACTTTATTGCCGTCAAAAATTATTTTTATAAAAAATAACTTAAAAATTTAAAATAATTTATATAATTACTTTTGGAGACAAAATTTATCTCTACTAAAAGTATTTTTAAAAAATTAAATATAATTTTAAATTATATGAAATAATTTATAAAATTATCACTTAAATTATTAAAAAATTACTTATGAATTATTTAAAAATTTAAAATTAAATAAAATCATTCAAAAGATATTTATGAAATTAAAGTTCTCATTTTATATATAGAATTAGAAATAAATGATATATAAGATTGTGAAAAAAATAATAGTGATGTGCTAAGTTTAATTATTAAATTATTTTTAATTTTGTATCATCCATAATCTTTTTTTTTGACATATATGGCTCATTTTTTTAAGAATTATGTTATTAAGTTAATATTTTAATATAATAAATTAAAGCTTTAATGGGTTATTACTTTCAATTATAATTATATTAAGTTATACATATATTATTACTTATATAAAAATATATAAATAGCATTGGGACAATAAAGTTGTGCAATTGTCCTAACATGCAAATGATATTGTAACTAATTGGCATATTGTGCATTTAATGCTTAGTTTAATATATACATGGTGTCTACTTCTTCTGCTGAGTTCTAATAACTATTGGACAAGAATTTCATGTGATCTTGCCTAGTGTAGGTAGATTTCCATTGTTATAAAAAAATGAAGTTCCTAATAACAATTTTATAACTAATTATTACCAAAAATAATATGAATAATTATGCAATTGTTAACTAGATTAATCACATATGAAATCTTTTTAATTATCTTGTATTGTAAAAGTTATTAGTATTCATTAAAAAATTTAAAATTATTCAACATGACTATTAATAAAATTTATGTGGTTGAAATTAATTTGTTAGTAAAATAATTTTTTAATTAAAAAATTATAGATAAAATATATTTTTAATAAAAGAAGGGGAAACATTTAGCTATTTTGAGAAACGATAACAATTTAATCATTTAGTTTATCAATTTTTGAGAAAAATGGGGAGAAGAAAAAAATAAAAGATATTTAACATAAACATGATATAATAAATATTTATACATAAATTATATAATTGATAATTTTCATTTAAAAAATAAAAATAAAATTTAAAAATTGGCTACAATGTATATAGTAATGTCATTTAATATTAAAAAATTTATTTTAAGTTCATTTTCCTTACAAAAATAATATTTTATTAAAATATAATTTAAATATACATAAAAATTATTTTGTCAAATTAATAATTTAAAATAAAATATAATATATGCATGTATTTTTAATGATATATTATTTGATATGTATGTATGTAGTTAAATAACATACATTTAATTTCGCAAATAATGACTATAAGTGTATGTTAGTTCAATTATCAAAGAAGGGAGGCTTAAAGCCTGAAAGTGAGGGGTCAAGAGTTCAAACTTTGACTTTAACATATTTTGAAATAAATATGTGACATGGCACGTGGTTGGTAATGTAACAGATGAAGTGGGTTGAGGAGTTGTACATGTGGTGTGTGACATGGCATGAGGTGGTGAGGTGATGTGGCATCATATATCGCACACTTGGAAGATGACGTGGCTTCACGTGATGCATACACAGTAGAGTAACGTGGTATCATCTATTGCATACTTGGCAAGTGACGAGGCATCATGTGATGCATACATAGCGGAGTGACGTGGCATAAAATAAACTATTATTTTTTTAAAAAAATTGGTGGCAATAAATGTTGCCACTAAAAGTCTTTTTGGTGGCAACAAAAAGTACACTTTCAATGACGACACCCAAAAATTATTAATGATGATTGTTATAGTGATAAATTTTTAGCAGTAACTTTTTGTCACTAAAAAATTTTAATGGTAAAGTTGTCACCAAAAATATTTTTTTTTAGTGATCTCATGATTCCTAGTATAGTTTATAATTTAGGGCTCTAGCCTCACACAACCTAAATAGGCTCTAATTATACTAAGCATGCTCAAAGTCAACCTAGGAGAACTTTTCCCTTTTCTAGCAATTTCACAGTGAAAATAAATAAATAAATGTCTTCATCAAAGTAACTAGCTAGTCCATTTACACAAATGCACTAAGGCCAAAGGAGGAACTCCATAGATGATACATTGATTAAAGGAAGAATGATAAAGAAGTTTCAAAAGTTAAGTCCTAAGTATTAAACTCTAGAAATTTATAATTCAATCTCTTAATTTTATAACTGTAGTATGATAAATTTGCAACTTGTTTTTCAAAATTTAACATGATTGAAGAATAAAAAAATTATTTTCCCTATTAAAATTTGAAATGCAAGTTGAAAATTTATCATAACAAGTTGTAAAATTAAAAGATTGAGTTGCAAATTTATGAAATTTGACACTTGAGACCTAATTTGAATTAATCGATCTTTTAGGACCTCTCTGTCATTCTCCCTTGATCAAATGCCCTAACCACAAGGCCTAAGTGCAAAAACAAATCTTATTTTCATGAAGGTTTCAATTCACTAAACTTATTTTAAAACTTTTTTTATCATAGTAGTTACTTTTTACATTAATTTAATTTTTTTATACTACAATAAACTTCATTTATGATTAATTTCTCTTTTTTCTATCATAGAGGCTATTTCAATTTCTTGGATTTTAATGTTATACAACCATTGTGAACTTTAAAGCTCAATTTGTTTCTATAAGATATGCCGATCACCCAAAGGGGGTGAATTGGGTATTCTCTAATTTTTTGCTTAAAGCTCTTGACCACATAAACTTGAAATATGAACGATGAGAGGACAAATAGAGCTAATCAATATGAGAAAGATAATGAGCAATACATAGGGAATTTATCTTGGTTTAGTCCAATCCACTTGACCTACGTCTAATCCCCAGGAACCTCCTACGATTTTTTACTATAACCACAAGTTTGATCTGGGCACTTATGAAGCAACAGTACAATCTCAGAATTAATATTTGTATTACTCTCCTTTACAAAAAAAAAAATCCTACAAGTTTGATCCGGGTACTTGTGAAGCCACTTACAATCTCTCAGACTTACAAATCTATTAGTCTCCCCCTCACAGAGGTAATTTTAGCATTCACTTAAGATTCCTTGATCTCAAGTCTATTTAGATAAATAGTAGAGAGATTTTGATCACAAAGTGATCTTAATACAAACTCACGCATTGAGCAGATGATGAATACATTGAAGTATGAAAATATCGAATAAACCATAGTTAAAGATATTGAATATCACAGCTTATGTCACTCACTTCTCTACTTCGATCTTCATAGATGAGTCCTTTTATAGTTGGAGTTGATAAATGATCCGTTAGACTCATTAATATAGCTGTTCGAGTAGTCTCCTTGTCTTTTATGATCCATAAAGTACAAGTCTGTTTAATGCTTTTGATAGAGTTCTCTTGCGTCTTGTAAAGTATCCGTTAAGCACAATCAATTTTTTGTTGTTGTTTGATCTTTAACACTGTAGTTGTAAGTGTAACTTTGTAGCTTAACAATGGCATTATTACCCAAAAAGGATAGTAGGAACTGGTAGCTTTTCAGATGGGTTTATGTGTTGGAGCTAAAAGCAAATATAATGATATTCACGCATTTAATGCTCTAACAAGAGTAGGTGAAGGTTTATACCAATGTAGCATTTTAGCACAGGTGGTGTAAATCAAGAATGAATCACAAAGAGTTTGATCCAAGCAATAATTATGTTTAGATAGACTCTAGGAAGGTTATTAGGTGAACACAATTGATTGCAGATGAAAAGAATAGCTAAGAAATGAGTTTCGAAGAGTTTAAGATTGAGAATGAAAAACAGAGCATGAAAAATCAATTTAGTACCGATGCTATTTGCAATAGTACCAGTGCTGTGATGAGAAATAATGATAGCATGGTGAAAATAACACAGGTGTTACTTTCATAGTACTAGTATAAGGCTCTTCAGAAATGATGATGACAATGATATTTTTCATTTTATGAAAATAAAGAGGTTATTTCAAAAGATGATTTATAGCGCAGGTGTTGATAAAAAGAATTGGTGTTAATGTAACTTGAATAAAATCTTCTATTTCAAAGCTTTAAAAAATAGTACGATGATAATATTTAGCACAGGTGCTAACTAATGAAATACGAAAATAGCCGCTTAGAATATTTGAAGAAATAAGGATTAGTATCGGTGTAGAAAAGTGGTATTAGTACTAAAAAGTAGTACTGGTGCTAAAATATCAATAGCATAGGTGTTAGCACTTAGTACAGGTGCTAAAGAGAGGTTTTTGCCAAAAATAAAGGAATAGCACCGATACTAAAGGCACATTTCCGCAACACAGTTTATGAGTCAACTTCTAACAATCATAACTCTTTTATTTTAAGTCCAAATCAGGAAATGACCTATGATTGGAAAGCTTTAGATGTCTAATTTCCAACAAAATAATATCTACTTAAAAATTCAAAGTAATTTGAGATATATGATCAAACACATGAGCAAAGGTCGTTAGAATTTTTTTTGAATACTAGAAGTTTCAACAGCCAACTTTAAAAAATCATATATATTTTATATAAAATCTATTTTGAACAAATAGATGTATTTAGAAATCTTTACAAGTTTATTTTTAAATGAAAGAGGTTTGACGTTAAATAGAATTTTATATTAAGAGATATAGAGAAAATACTGAACAAAGGTTAAAACCAAATAACTCCAAAACTCTTAATGAATTTCAAATCACATAACTCCACTTTGAGTAAATATATCTTTTAAGAAGATTTATGAAGTTAGTTTTAAAAAATATTTAAGAGAAAATATTTTCAAATCTTGCAAGATATAATTGATTGAAAACAAGAATAAAGTTATATCTCACTATTTATTTTAAAGCTAAACTGTATGTTATGATACATATAAAACAATGAATTTAACAAAGATTAGAAAGCCTAATGATATTGTACTTATCAAGACTAAGGTTATGATGGATCCAAGCTTGTAAGTCTTCATTCATTTAAACTTTGATTGTACCATTTTTCTTATCATATTTATGTTCTTCAGTCCTAAGTGAAGCATGCTAATGATAACTCAAATAGCTTCCTCTTCATGCTCACTTAAATTTCTACTATGGATAACCTCAATAATATGTCAAGAATCAAGTGGTTAGTCCAAGTATTTATATGCATGGGAACAAGTATAAAAGTTATTATATCATGCCATGCATATAAAAAAAACCTTATATATATTGTAAATACTCAAGTTATGAAAAATAACACCTTGATCATTCTTAGATATATAATCAATTTAGGACAAGAAATATAATAAAACAAAGTAACTTTCAAGCACATAAATCATTTTTTCAGATCTCATATAACATGAAACAATATAAGTAAAAACACTTTAAAGAACTTGTTCCATAGCTATAGTCAACTAAATACATACTACATACATACATACATACATACATACATACATACATACATACATACATACATATATATATAAGAAAACAACTGATGCATTTAGTCAACTATTCTATATTCTCAAACATATTAGCTATGTTAATACAACTATATTTGTCATCATCAAAACTTAAACTTAACATAATGTCATAAGCCATTATGTCCAATAGTTTCTTTTCTACTATGTTTATATAATATTTATTTGAATTCATGTTTAATTTTGTTAATTATTCAATAATATTAAGTAATTAATTTAATAAATAAGGTATTTTGTTTTGTTGATCATTGTTTGTGTTAATTGAATTTATGTTGTTAAAATATATATTTATTATTTATTATATAATGGTTACTCTTGTCATCAATTGGACTCCATTAATATTAAGACATCAAGATGATCCATAATGGGTGGCCTTCTTGAAGTATATAGCATCCAACAATATCCAATTGCAAGCCAAAAGAAAAATGGAAAACACAATTTCTAGCTAGATCCCTTCCCAAAGGTTTCTTTTACTTCCTTTTTCATTAATATATTTATATATGGGAATCCATTTTCTAGAATACTACATGTATATTATTTAGTTGTTATAATAATAATTCAAGCAATTAAGAATATGTTCATCATAAATTGTTCATTTTGTTTAAACAATATAAGTACCAAACATGTCAAAGATGTGGAGTCTCAAAGATGACAAGAGGGTTCCCGAGCTCCCTTACCTCAGTTCACCTAGATGCGAAAATGCAAAAATAATTATGTAAAGGAGATCATAAAATTGCTAGTATGAAACTGAAATAATAAAATCTAAACCTAAGTATAAAGTGAATTCGAATTGAAAACTGAGCAAAGAGTTTGCTATATGCGTTGATTCCCCTTTGATTTCATCAGTTGGGCTCATTTTATACTTGAACGCCTAAGACCTTGGTGCCTGAAATTTGCAAAATATCCGCTATTGTTAGATATAGTCTAGTGAGATTTGGGCTACACCAGATAATGATCCCACATCCTTTTAATGGCCTTCAGTGCTCAGTCGCACTAAGTCTTAAGGTCACAGCCCTTGCCTGAGTACGTGCTTAACACGAAACCTTATCTAGAAATGGACTTGGCCTTGTTTTTAGTTGAGTATTAGACCTAATATTTCCTATTCCTTTCTCTTCATTATTTTAGGCTTGACACTTCATTATAGGCCTAAACAATACCCCTCGTATGTGAGTGGCCATTGATCATAGGCCATGTGGCATGGTTAAATAGATAGAGGCTCTTATGTTTTGTTTCTTCCTACCTTTGGGATTATAAAGTTTTCTCTTCGCCACTATCATTCCTTCTTCTCTTCTGTACTCCCTACTCTTTCCTTTCCCATCAAGTTTCTATTACACTGTCCTTTCACATTTTCCTCTATTCATCTTCTCTGACAATGGCATCCCAATCTAATGCTGAGTAGACCTCTCAAGCCATCATTCCTTCTTCTGTCCTTCCCAACAACTTGGCTACCATTCGTAACTCTCTCATTCCTCTACAAGAATTCCCATGGTAAATGTTTCATTTTTTCTTCTTGGTTATGTTCTTCTTCTAGAGCTTGCTCTCTTTCTATTCAAGAAACATTACCTTTGCTAAGGCTCCCTACTTGTCTCTATCTTTAGTGAGTCTTTCTCTACTGTATTCCTCTTTTCTTTTAGTTTCTTAAGATTCTAACCTTGTTTCTTAACTTTTGGTTATAGTGCTCCACTTTTTAGTTTTACCACAGCCAATTCAACTAACGTTAGCTATTTAATTGATAGCTCGTAAAATTACTAAGCTAAATAGTCCCACTATCCCTAACCTGTGGTCCTTGTCAACAGTTCAGGAACTGCTATCAGGTTAGGAGAGTGATGATTTTAAGGAATCCTTTTAGAAAAAAAAACTCCACAACAGGTCTCAACCTCTGTCCACTTAGGTAAAATGGGTTAATCTCCTCAAGTCCTTTTATTAAGATATCTGGCTAGAGGTAGGCTTATATGACTTAATCCAGCTGTCACTTCTTAGCGTTGATATTCTTGTTCCCCTTGGTGCAATACCTACCTATTCGAGCTCAAGCCCATGACTATCACTCTTCTTAATGTCATCATGTTCCTAAGGCTACCTATTATAGCAAAAGAAGATTTCTTCCATATCCCATCCAACTCCTCCTGTGCCTCTATAAATAAGAAAATTGAGGCTGAGGTTAAGGCTGCTGGCTTGTACTCATCTATTATAACTAAGTACATGGGCCATCCTGCTGACATGCCTATCAAAGATGAGGAGTACCTAGTCTTCTTATGGGTGTTGTTGAGTTAATGGCTCCTCATATCCATAGACTTTTATTGTGAGTTTGTAGAAGTCCTTAAATTCAATCAATTGGAACTTCTTTCTCAACTCAATATCCAAATTTTATTGTGCCAACTTGACAAAATTAGTTTTTAGAAGAGGCACGTTGCATCAGCCTCTCAACTTTTTAAATCTAGCAAGATATTGATTTACGGATTCACCAACCCATTGGGATAACTTGCACAATTCTATAATGCTGACCTTTAGGTCAGCCTTGTAGAACTAGGTATAGAACTTATGTTCCATCTTTGTCCAAGTGAAGATAGAGTTACATGCCAAGGTGGTATACCATGTGAAGGTCGAGAGGTGAGGGAATTTGGAAATAGCCTCAGCTCCAAGCTGCCAAAATCCTCACAATTGGCAATTTCTCCAAATTGGGTGGTCAACCTTCCAATACTCATGAGTTATTGATATACTAATTTGGTTATAAGTATGTATAGTTGCCAAGCTAATCATCAATTTTACATAATATAAAATCTATAATAAGTTTATCTTATTCAACAGCCAAAAAATATTCGAACCCATCTTAAACTTAGTATGAATATAATGATAATGGTTTTGTTTAAAGTAACTGGGTTAGTGTCCTTTTCCTTCTATATGCAATTATGTTGCTTCTTGAAAGTTCAAGACAATGAAGAACTTATGGCTGCATAAAATTGATTTAACCTCCTAATTAGTATGATAAGTGTTACATGAAATTGATTTAACTGCCTAACTAAGGATATTAGTTTAAAAGGGTGATGCAAGGTTGAGAGAATATTTGGGTTAAGAAATTAATTGCTTTTCATTTCATATCATTCAGCTATTTATTTATTCAATAAACATGTTTATAAATTACTTTAGATACATATAAGTTATTTAATTATTCAATAAACATGGTTAGAAATTTATTTAGCTTCATATACTTATTAATTATATGCAAACATATTGATTCCCTTTATATGCTTTCCAATTAATTAATGTGTAGGTAAGAGAAGGACTGCTATGATGTTTGCAGATGATTCTTAATGTCGTAATCAAGTGAGACCCACTTGAAGGATCTTTTTGTGTGATCAAGCAAGTTTGGTTTAGTTTGTTGGAAGTGGAGGGGAAGTTGCAGTGGCTTATGTGAACTTGGCTTCTTGTTTGGATGTCTTCTTTGCTTTGAAACCTCGAAGGATATATGTGAGTTTCAAGTTTTCAACACTTTCTATTCAAAATCAAATTTATGAAAATATTATATTTTTGTTTAAAGATAATGTTCTCAAGAGATTGTTTGTGGCTTTTTCCAGGGCACATGATGGGGAATGGTCATTGGAGTTGTTATTCAAACAATTACACTAATATTTATGTCGTTTATATTTTTGTTTATTAGTTTCATGACATTATTAATTGTAGTTATATTCTTTCATTAATAAAATATTTATTTTTTGGTAACAAATTTTTTAATCAATTATTATTTTTCTCCATCTATTTTTTAATAATACAGGGTATTTTTTGGATTGAGGATGATTTTGAACAATTCTCAATCCAAAAAATGCCCTATTTTTTTTTTAAAAAAGAGACTTTTTACTTTACCTTTTAAGAAAAAGTAACATAAAAAGCCCACATACCACGTCACTTTTAAAGTGACATGATTTCTCTATTTCATGAATAGTCTTATTCACGTCTCTTCTAAAAGTGATGTGAATAAATTAATTTTTTATATTGCCCAATATTATGTCCCTCATAATAGTGACATGGATAGGATTAAAAAAGTGACATTAAAAGTGTTTTTTTGTCGTTGTGTATATTTTTTTAAATAGAAAAGAGTTTTTTTTGTTTGATAATTAAGATACGGAAAATCTCACTTAGGGCCCTCATTGTGCAAAAATTTACATTTAGAGTTTAATACAATCTAAAAACTCTCTACAAGTCAAGGGGCCTCAAGTGAAATTATAGTTTAATGAAAAAAGGTGCATTCACCCTTGGACATTTTGTTATCAATTACATGACATTGTGTTAAGAATTTATAATATTGTGTTGTGTATGCATAGATATTTTGTTGTTCTTCCATCATGGACAACTTGAATATTTCATTACAAGTTAAACCATTTTCATCAAAGCAATTATACATTACAAGACATTGTGTTGATATTTTATGAATATTGTGTTGTGTATTTATGGATATTCTGTTATTCTTTAATCCTGCACAACTTGTATATTTTACTCCATGTTAAAACATTTCCACTAGACTAATTGTACATTACAGGATATTGTATTGAAATTATATAAACATTATGTTGTACATTCATGAAAAAAAAGAGGACAAATGCTTCTTTTCTCGTTAAAACATATTTTCATTTAAGGCCCCCTTGGGCTTGTAAAGAGTTTTTAGATTGTATTGGATCCTAAATACAAATTTATATGCTTTGGGGCCTAAGTGAGATTTTCCCAAAATAATATTAGAAAAGAAAAATTAAAATGATCCTTTTAAAATCTAATCTAAATTTAAATATAATGTATTCATAATTTAAAATCTATTGAACTTAAGTGAAATATCAAAAATTCTTTTTTGGGTTCAAATATATTTTAGTTTAGATCTAATGGGTTCAAACCTATTTGAATAATGAGAGCAAATTTTTAAAATTTTTACCTACTTCTTGTAAATTTTTTTAAGTAGAGGCATTGGCCTACCCTCATCACTTCTTGGGTCCGCATTACCTGCATGTGCTTCTCACCACTATTATTTTTTCCCTCTCTTTTATAAGAAAGTAGAGATTGAGTAGCATTGTAGCTTTAAGAAATGATATTTGTTGCTTTTGTTTTTTACACCCCCTTTGTATCCTCCCATAAATAATATTTTCTCGTCCTACATAACAAGACATTTTTAAATAAAATTATATATATTAAAAAAGTTTATTAAATATGCTTTACAATTTTATTTTTTAAAATAAAAATATAAGCTTCTTAAAATACCTTTTATTTAATACTATATTTGTAAAAAAAATATTAGCTAGATAGAGAGCAGATATAATGGTGGAAAAGGTAATATTGAAATAGAAATATTAATGAAACTTTATTTTTGTTAAAGTGTTTTATATTTAAGGATATTGAATCTTCTTAAAAAATATCTTATTAATTGCGTAAAATAAAGTATTTTATAAAAAAAAAATATAGGGCCTCCTTGATTGTGAGAAGTAGAAAAAACATAAAAGAATGCATAAAATTTCCGAACTCATGCATTTCGATCAAGTCATATAACTCAGGCATCTCAAGTTGCATTGTACATATAACTCGATCACGTACTATTATAAAGCGTTTATTGCATGTTAATTTGGTTTCAACCTGTGAATGTGATTTTTCAATATAGCAAAACTCATCATAAATTGCTTTTAAAAATGATGTTGCAAACGTGATTTTGGGATATCTCATTTGCAGGAAAAGCAAGCTTGAGGGTAACGTATTATGTCCTCTTTTTCCCAGCGCTCTTGCTGAGTAAGTAGTAGATCCATAAGCCCATTAATTTGTTGCTAGCTCAAAATATGTTCAAATTAAATTACATGTTTCTTATTTCATGACTAATATTCAAAATAAATCAATTTCTCTTTCCGTGTAACATTCACGGAGTACTTGTCTTTTCTTAAACTCGGATTCACTCCAGCAGTGTTTTCATATACATTCAAAGGCGGACCTATGTTGGTCCCCCCTCTCAATAAAAAAAAAAAAAAAATTCACGATGTATCTTTTTTTTTTTTTTAATTAAAACAAAGCCAGACTGCATTATACTTATAGTTATTATACGTATATAATACAATATGCATACATTTCTTTTATTTGTACTTTTTTATTTATACTCAGAGGGCAAAAAGAGAATACTTGTTTTAGTCATATTTATAAAACATCTCAATTATTATTGTGCCTATTTTACCATTTTGCCCATATTAAAAGTTGGGAATGATATTTAATACTAGAATATTTTATTTTTAAAGCACTACAAAATACAGTTCATTAGTGATGGAATTTTTTGTCATTAATTAATGAAAATTTCATTGCTAAGCGAGTTAGCAATGGAATATTTTTATCAATAAAAACACCATCACTAATTTATTAGCGAAAAAATTTACAATTCTGTCATTAGTTAGTAGGGGAATAGTGATAGAAAATTTTTTGTTACTAAATAAGAATAAGTTATTCTAACTTTGCAATGGAATGAATCTCATCACTAATATTTAAGTGGATCAAAACATTAATGTCACATTACCCAGTAGACCAATGCCACATCATCACTACGTTGTAATCACTATCTCATTTGTCATTATCATGTCAAATGTTATTACTGGATTGTGCGTTGGCCAAGCTTGAACTCACAATCTCATACCCCTAAGGCCTTTGCATTCACCTTATTGCTAGTTGAGCTGAAAAGAATTTTCTATTTAATTAATAAATTAAAATATAATACTTAGCCACGCACACATATATATCAATAAATATATTATTTAAATTATTATTAAATCTAGTATTTAAATTTACTTTTTTTAACATTATATTTAGTTAGTAATATGGAAAAAATTAATTTATATATAATTAATTATCTATTATATTTTATTTTTTAAAAAAATTAATTTATATAATAATTATTTCTATATAATATATAATATTTTCAATTTTTATTTTCAATTATTTTATTTTAAATAAGAATAACTAAGTATACAATTTAAATTATTATTCATAAATAAAAAATAATTTATAATAATAAATTATTTTAAATTATAATTTTTAAATTATTTATGTATAGAATAATAATAAATTATTAAATAAATTATATAATATATATTATAAATAATAAAATTAAATTAAAAATATTTGTGACAGAATTTTCAATCGCAAATTTTGTCATTAAATTAAAATAAGATATCTTAAAAATTAGCGACAGAATTTTCAATCAGTAAACTCCATTGGTAAATTATTTCTAAAAGATTAATGACAGAATTTCATTGCTAATTTAGTGACAAAATTAGCAATGGTAGCGATAAAGTAGCGATGGAAATTTATTTCGTCACTAATTCACTGTGTTTTTTTTTCTTTGTAGTGAAATATATAATTTAATGAGGATATATTTAAAAATCTGTTAAATTTTTAGATAGAGTTAATAAGATTTAAACTTTTTTTAAATTTCGGTGAAAATGATGAAAGTAACTAATAGATAGGAGTGAAGGGAATATATTTTAATAAAATCAATGTGTATTATATTTAATTATTTAGATATATGGTATCTTGTACTTTTTTTCAATTTTCTTGAAATACTTATGATGAAATTATGCTTTTAATAATTATCATACCATAATATATTATACCTAATAAAATTATTCAACCCCAACCCCCCCCCCCCAACAAAAATTTGTAATGCTGGTTCCGCTCCTTTATGAATTCCTCAACATGGTTCATGTATTTACTTTCATCGTAGCTCTGTCTTCCCAATTCTCGATCGCCACCCTCCATCGAGAACTTTTCAAGAGTTCGAAGTGGATTACATTTTGCAGTCTTTGAATTACTGCTCAGCATTCTTCTTTGGAATCTGAGATTTTTCCCCCAATATCCTTGTGGGACCCTTCCAAAGAAATTATTCATCCCTTCCTTCTATATGTATCCCTGGAACTTTTCCAGATACTGTCTCAAATGTTTGCCGCTATGGCCTATGCCCCCAGGTCATACGGCCCTTATGATTTTATGAATGAATAGATATTTTTATAAATTTTTATATTATCATTTATGAATTTGAGGATAGTCAATTAAGATTATTAAAAAGTTAATAATAAATTTATAAAACTTCAATTATAAATGAATAGATAATCCTATAAATTTATATATGGTCAAATCATAAGTTTTATTTTAAGTAGTGTTTGGAATAAATAACCCTTTGGTAGCTTTTTCTAAGAAAATGCTATATGAGGGTTATTTCAAAAATAAATAAATAAATAATCCTCAGGTGGCGTTTCCTTAGGGGAATGTTGCCTAAGTGTTTAGTGTTTAAATAATCTTGATCAAGTTAAACTTGTGAGTTGATTAATTTTTCTTGATTATATTTTTAATAAAAGTTGAATTTAAGAGATTTAATATTTTTAGGTAAAATGACAAAGAGGTTTAGAAATAATTAATTATTTTAAGTGCCAAACTTCATATATTTGCAATTCAATCTCTTAATTTTGCAATTGTATTGTGATGCATTTGTAACTTATTTTTCAAATTTTAACATGATTGAAAAATAAAAAAAATTATTTTTTGTTAAAATTTAAAAATATAAGTTACAAATTCATTATAATACAATTGTAAAATTGAGAGATTGAGTTGTAAAGTTTTGAAACTTAATACTAGGACCTAACTTGAGTTAATTGATCCTTTTGTGACATATCTATTATTCTTCCTATATTTTAAGTAATGTTGTAAACCATCAATAAAAATAATTAAGGCTTTCTAATTGTTTTTATTTTAGTTTTGAGGGTATTTTTATATATAAATTTTTAATTAAATCAGGTGTGAAATGCTAACTAATTGTTTAGAAACATCAAGTTGTAGCATTTTTTTATAATTGCAATTGAATCTCTTAATTTTGCAATTATATTGTGATGAATTTACAACTTATTTTTTAAATTTTAACATGATTGAAGAATATAAAAATTATTTTTTTGTTAAAATTTGAAATATAAGTTGCAAATCTATCACAACACAATTGTAAAATTGAGAGATTGAGTTGCAAATTTCTGAAACTTGATACTGGGACCTAATGTGAATTAATTGATCCTTTTGTGACATCTCTATTATTCTTCCTATATTTTAAGTAATGTTTTAAGCCATCAATAAAAATAATTAAGGGTTTCTAATTGTTTTTATTTTAGTTTTGAGGGTATTTTTTATATATAAATTTTTAATTATTACTATCAGGGTGAAATGCTAACTAATTGTTTAGAAACATCAAGTTGTAGCATTTTTTTTATAATAAACATTACCTCTCGTTCATTGTGAAAAAAAATATGAATAAAAACTAATCGGTCAGTGGTATCATTTACCTAATGCTGTTCAGCTTCATTTTAGTAGTGCTTCCTATTTTAATTGCTATCAAATGCATACTACTAAATCTTACTTCTATAGTTGTGGACAATCATTTGTGAATTTAAGGCATATTACTTATGAATATATAGAATGTCAATTGTAAATTTGTATGAAGAGTTTTATTTGTAAATCAATAATTTAGGAACCCTATTATATTTTTAAATACTATACACAATTGACTTTTTATATATTTACAAGGAATGATATATATATATATATATATATATATATTATAAAACTATCTATCAAGTCACAATCACCTATACAAAATAAAATTTTAACAACACATTTTTCATCACAGTTTGTCAAAAACAAAGCATTTACAGCAACAATCATAAAAACAAACTGTCACCGTAATTGATTAAAAATCATTAAATTGAATGGCAAGTTTTATTTAATAAATTAAATTAATTAATTATGTTTGAAAAATTTTATTAACTTTTAATTGTGTTTGATTTCAGACATATTTATGGCTATAGGCTCTTGGGTAGCCTATCACAACTTGCTAATCCTCGCTTGAATAGGAGGAACCAGGAGGACCACAATAAGCACCCTCCTGTGAGAAGCACTGAACCCACAGTCCATTGCAATGCTGATGCCGATGAAGAAGAAGAAGGTGGTGGTGATGGTAATAATGTCTTTGAAGCATTATTATAATAATAATTATGTTTTAGATTTATTAGGGTTAATTATGGATAAGGGTACTCCTTTGTAAAGGTACAGTATTAAAGCGACATCATCACATATTAGTGAGCCCAACAACTTGGCGTTCCCACTCATGCTTCTCAAATTCACCTTCTCTATCCTGCATGCAAATTCAATATCCATATGGTCAAGTATTGGTGCAATGTGGTGTTGGGGGAAAAATTATATTTTTAAGCTCAGTTTTTTGGGGCTAAACACACAGAGAACAAAGTCAATAGTAGTTATATACACCTTTGATCGAAACCTGTTTTTATTATAGGAAGGTGGTGGATGACAAAAAAAAAAAAAGTTGTTTTAGTTATTTGATGAGTTTTGTAAGACTTTTTTTTCAATTAATAGACATTTTTCATTAAAAATGTGTATTTATTCTTGGTAGACATATTGATGGACTTCTAATTTTTCTTTTTGCAAAAAAATTATTTTTTAAATTATTATTTTTATTTAGTATTTATTGATAAATTGTTACACGACAAACCCCTTAAAATAAAACAAAATTACTGCACTTTAGTATAAATTTAACATTTTTAACCAAAGTAACCTCAATTAACCTAATTCCATATTAAAAAAACTAAAAATACACTTTTACAAATGTTTTATGCAGGTAATTTCAGTTATGAATCAGAATTTTTTAACAAATAAAGAAATGTTTAAAACTTCAATAAAATTTGAGGAAAAAAATTCATAATCTGTTACAAAATTTAAGATAAACTACACTAAGCCCCTCTATTTAATCTAAATTGCATAAATTGTTTCTTTTATTTTGAAAATTTACATAGACCTCTGTTATATGCTACACAAGCCTCTCTTCTAATTTTATATATGATTTGTCATTCATCAAAAAATTAATTGACCATTAAATCATGAAAAATTTCAATAAAGACCACTTGACCACACTTATTTAAATTCAAAGCTCCTAAGTTTATGAAATTTCTTTGCAATCCAGAGATACTAATTTGATATTAAATTTTTAAGAAAAATGATAAAATTACCTTTCATTTAAATTAATATCAAAATTATTTTACTTCACTTGTTCATTTACTTACAGAATGTTATTAATTGCACTACTTCACTTGTTTATTTTCTTGGAATGAAATTAAGTGAACGTGTATCAATGAACAAATGAAGTAGGACAATTAACATTCCATAAGTAAATAAATAATACATATTATAGGAATTAGCAAGTTATCTTAAGATGATTTAAATACCTAAAATAAAAACAAATTAAGTAGGACAATTAACAACATTTCGTAAGTAAATTAACAAGTGAATTAGGATAATGAATAAGTGAAGTAGGAAAGTTCTAATATTAATTTAAATGAAGGATAATTTTATCGTTTTTGTCAAAACTTAATGTCAAATCAGTACCCTTAAACTACAATGTAACTTCATAAATTTAAGGGCTTTGAATTTAAATATCTATTGAAATTCTCCCTTAAATCATAGTGTTAATATTTTTTTTAGACCAAAATACCTCTCCTTATCATAAATATTCCTTACTATAAAAGTCCCCTCAAATTTATTAATTTTTATCATATTTTTATTATAGAGCTGGTTAGTTACATTTTATAATTTTATATTTTTATCATTTCAGTAATTTAGAATATTAAAACATATAATAGCCTTTTAAATAAGTATGTGTGTGCACGCACACGCTAAAAAGGTCTTTCAAGAATGTATATGTGTAAATATATATAAATAATTATTTTATAAGATTATAAAATGATATAATTTTGACCATAAGATATTAATATGTCAATTTATATAATTTAAAATTTGTAAAATATTTAGTCAAACATATATTTTCTAAAATATATTTCAATTTTTTATCAAGTTAATATTTTTTTAAGAAAAAATTAATTAAAATTTGTCTAAATTTACTAAAAAATATTAAACATATAATTAGTGAATATTATTAAACATACAGTCAAAAAGATAAATTAGAGAAATTTAGTGTGATGAGGGGTAAGTTAATAAATAAAATTTATTCTAATATAGTTTTCAATTAAAAATTAAACTTTTAGAATTGTTTTAGAATATTCTTTAATGGTGTTAATAGTTTGAATTAATATATATATATATATATATATATATATATATAATAGAAGAGAGCTTTTGATAATTAAGGGAGGGAGAATCTCACTGAAGGCCCTCATAACACAAAAATTTACATTTAGAGCTCAATACAATTTGAAAACTCTCTGTAAGTCCAAAGGCCTAAAGTGAAGTTTTAATGAAAAAAAGACGCACTTGTCCTTGGATATTTTGTTGTTAATTATAAGATATTGTGTTAAGAATTTATGAATACTATATTATGCATTCATGAATATTCTATTATTTTTTCATCCTACACAACTTATACATTTCATTACAAGTTAAGCCATTTGTACTGGAGCAATTGTACACTACAAGACATTGTATTAATATTTTATGGACATTGTATTGTATATTCATAGATATTTTATTGTTCTTTTATCCTACATAACTTGTACATTTCATTCTTAGTTAAAACATTGTCTCCAAACCAATTATATATTACAATATATTGTGTTGAGATTTTGTAAATATTTTATTGTGTATTTGAATATACTGGAGTAATTTTAGGTTCAAATGCTTCGGTATGGTAACTATACAGGAGCATTTTATAAATAAAAATGATCACTGATTGCACATTTCTTCAGCGATGGCGATGGAGGATTCCAGGGTGGGGATCTCGATGGAAGAGAGGAATGGGCTTGATTGGAGCGAGAAAAAGGTACACAAGGAGGACACTTGATTCACTGGGGAGGTCTCTGTGCCTCCGAGGGTTGAGGATTGGGTAGGCAATAGTGGTGCTGTGAATGCTAGAAGTCCAAAATCCTTTAAGGATCTTTTCTTCAAGAAAGTTGCAAAATCTTCATATGATTTTGATGCAGTGGAAGAAGGTGAGGATGCTATCGTTGCTAAAACTAGCTTCAAGAAAATTTTAAATCCTGGTCAAGATATTATTATTAATCTGTCGAATCCTCCGTGTCCTAGCTTTACTTTTGATGGTTTAGAGAAGGAGAGACTACTAGAGCCTTTCAAGCAAACTGTGATTGTTAAATTGCTTGGGAGGAGAGCGAGATTTGATGTTTTGGAAGGAATATGGAATCAGATTTGGGTGAAGGAAGGGAAGATCAGGGTTGCGGATGTTGATAATGAATTTTATCTGGTCAAGTTCAAAAGTCATGATGATTATGACAGAGCGCTCACTAGGGTTCCATGGATGGTGCTAGATAGTTACTTTTATGTGAAAAGGTAGAGGTCGAATTCTAAAGAAGGAAATAATTGATCAAATTAATGCTTGGGTTAGACTCCCTGATTTGCTTGCACAGTATTATGATAAAAAATTCTTTTTTAATTTTAGGAATGCTATTGGTAAAGCTATGAGGGTTGATAATCAAATGGCTTTAAAGGGCAGAGTTAAATATGTGAGGATGTGTGTAGAGTTGGATTTGACTAAGCCTTTGATACCTGAGAATTGTTTAGAAGGTGAAGTGAAGTCAATTGAGTATGAATGTATGAATTTTCTTTGCCTTTATTGTGGAAGGTATGGACATCTTAGAGATAAGTGTAAAGAGATGTTAAAGAAAGGGAAGACAATAGAGTAGACAGGGAATGAAGAGGTGAATAAGCTAAGTGTAGAGGAGGTGGCTGAGCATTCAGCAGAGAAGGAGAGCTCTTAGAAGGTGGTGCAATGTTTAAGGAAGCCTTAAAGAAATAAATTCATTGGGGAGGGTATTAAGACTTCTAATAGATTTGCTATACTTGAGAATGTTAGTTCTAGGCAATTGACTAATGTAAGGAAACCGCTAGGAGATATCTCTGACAAAGGAAAGGGAGCTCCTAGTAAGTCTAGCCCTTACTCTTATCTTCTGCAAAATTTTGATAGAAATAGGAAAGTGCATATTACTAATAATGTAAAGAGCAATAATGGTTCTAGAAATTTGATTGGGGTTGTCAATAGTGGGAATGGGTTGAAAGGAAGTAACAAGGGAGTGACAAAAGGGAGAGTTAACATGACAATTGAAAAAGGCATGAGAAGTAGTGTGTTTAAGGATGTGAATGATATGAAGGAGGATTATGATGGATTTTGAGATGTAGGAGGCACAGAAGAGGCATTTAAGTCAGGTGGAGAGGAGTTTATGCAGGATTGTGATCAGGCTGGTTAGTCTAGTTCCTAATTTCTATCAATTATTTATGATGATAGTTCTAGTGTGGAATTTTTGTGGTGCAACAAGTAAGGGATTTGTGGTCTCTTTTAAGGCGATTTATCATAATAATAAACCTAATCTAGTAGTTCTGCTAGAGCCAAGAATTAGTGACAAAAGTGCCCTAAAAACTATTAGAAGTTTGGGATTCCATTTTTATGATCTTGTGGAGGCTCAAGGTTTTGCTGGAGGCTTGTAGATGATGTGGAATAATGAGAATTTGAGCATTCAAACTGTTTGAAAGAATGAACAGTTTATTCACTATAAAGTTAGAGGTTTAGGAGATGAGGGTTGGTTTTTCACTGATGTGTATGCAAGTCCATAGGAAGATAAAAGAATGGTGATTTGGGATGAATTAGAAGGTATTACATTGCAAATGAAAGATAAGTGGTTGATTGCAGGAGATTTTAATGAAGTTGCATCCTTATCTGAGTAGAGAAGAGGGGTGGGGGCAAATTGGACCAAATATAAAAGATTCAGATAGTGGATTAAAGATTATGGGCTTATTGATTTGGGTTTTCAGGGGCCTCAATTTACGTGGAAGGGGCTTAAGTGGAATGGGTTAGAGAGAGTATATAGAAGATTGGATCGTGCGCTTTGCAATTTACCTTTGCAGGAGAGTTTTGCTAATGATGTGTTTAAAGTTATCACTAGGGTGAGTTTTGACCATCATCCTCTTCTTATTGATCTGCATCCTTGGAGTGGTAAGGGAAAAGTGTGGCCATTTTCGTTTGAGGCAACATGGCTTCTTCATTAAAACTTTATTGATCATTTGAAATCAAGTTGGCGTCTAGAGATTGGTATTTCGAATGCCCTAGAAAGACTTCAGATTTGGAATCAAGAAGCTTTCGGTTGAATTGAAAGACGCAAGAAGGAGCTTTTAAGGAGGTTGGATGGGATTCAGAAAAGGCTTGACAGTAGAGAAGATCCTTATCTAATTAGGTTAGAAAAAAAATTGCAACATGATTTATGTAAGACATTGTTTCAAGAAGAGGTGTTATGGTACCAGAAGTCTAAAGGAAGATGGTTAGAGTAAGGGGATAGGAATATGAGATTTTATCACACGAAGACTTTGGTAAGAAGGAGGCAAAATCATATTCAAATGTTAAAGAATGAGGAGGGAGTTTGGGTGTTAGATGAGAAGAGGATGGGAAGTTTAGTTCAGAATTTTTATTGCAATTTGTTTCATAAGGAGATTGATGACAGAAATTAAGTACTCACTAAGTAGAGATAGGGTGAGGTGACCAGGGATGAATTGAATGTTCTAGGAAAGCCATTAATGAAGGAGGAAATAAGAAGGGCTTTTTTTTACTATAAATGGGTATAAAGCTCCAGGTGATGATAGTTTTCCTACTATTTTTTACCAGCACAATTGGAATATTGTTGGGCAGAGTGTTACAGAGTTTGTTCTCAAAGTTTGGAGGAAACTATAAATGATCAAGGATGTAAATGAAACTTTGTTAGCGCTAATTCCAAAGGTGGATTGCTTAGAGATGGTAAGTTAGCCAAAGCCTATTACATTGTGTAATGTGTTGTACAAGGGAATAATGAAGATTTTAGTGCATAAGTTGAAAGGGGTGATGAAGAAATTGGTTTCTCCTTACCAGGCTAGTTTTGTTCTTGGTAGAAACATTCAATAGAATATCACTATTGCTAAGGAGATGATACATATTATGAACCATATGAGGAGGCAGAAGGGGTTTATGTTTATTAAAATAGATTTGGAGAAAGCATATGGTCGTATGAATTGGAAGTTTATTATTAAGGTTCTTGAGGAAATTGGAATGCATGGGCATATTGTGGAGATTATTAGGCAATATCTTATTACTGCTTCTATGGCAATTCTATGGAATGGTGAAAAGTTAGATGATTTCCAACCCTTTTAAGGAGTAAGGCAAGGGGATCTGATATCTCCTTATTTGTTTGTGCTTGGCATGGAAAACCTATCATCTGATAGCTAATTTGGTGGTTGAAAGAAGGTGGAAAACCCATGAGGGTTGGACAGTCAGGTACTCCTATTTCTCATTTGATGTTTGCTGATAATTTATTGTTATTATGTGAGGTTGATATGGACCAAATATGTATGGTAATGTATTGTTTAGATTGTTTTGGTGATATTTCTGAGCAACAAGTGAATAAGCAAAAAACCAGCATTTATTTTTCTAATAATGTTTTGAGAGAACAACAACAAAAGATTTGTGATTGTTATGGGTTCTAAAAACAAGAGGAATGAGGAAGGTATTTGGGGTCCTTTGTCACTATTGGAAGAAGGAAGCGGTTGATAAGGTGTAAGGGAAGCTTACTAGTTGGAAGAGGCAAACTCTTTCTCTATTGGGTAGAATCACTTTGGTGCAGTTAGTTACATCTCAGATGGCAAATTTTCACATGCAAAATGAGAAATTACTAGTTAATATTTATCATGAGATTGAAAGAATGTAGAGGAATTTCATTTGGGGTTCTACAGAAGAGAAAAGGAAGGTGCATGCATTGAGCTAGGAAGTATTATGTTATTCCAAAGAGAAGGGAGGCTATGGGTTGAAGGAAATTGGAGTTATGAATGAGGCTCTCTTAGGAAAGGTGTGTTGGAATATGTTAGCTAATCCTAATAATTTGTTTTCTATTATTCTTCATGAGAAGTATGATAGGGGAGCTGATCTGTTTTCTAATGTTGTTGTTAAGAATTCTAATTCTATTTTGTGGAAAATTTTGGCTAGTTTGTGGCTAAAGATTTTGGATAATGCTGCGTGGGAATGTAGGAATGGTAAAGAAATAAATTTTTGGATTGATTTTTGGTTAGATAATGAGCACTCTTTATATGAAAGGGCATTAAGAAAGCCAGAAAAGAGGTTGCTTGATTATAGTATTGTTGATTTGGTTAAAGAAAGAGGGGAATGGGAGTTGATATACTTAAAAGATTACTTATGTGAAGCTGATTTAATGAAGATACGAGCCATAATTTCATATATGGTTGGAAATAAAAGTGATAAGATTAGATGGAAAGGGTCTATAAGAGATTTGTATGTTACGGCAAATATGTATAGGAAGATTAAAGGAGATATAGGTGCTACTGAGAAAGTTGTTTAGAAAAAGATTTGGAAGTGGAAGGGACCTAAGAGAGTACAGGTGTTTCTATGATTGGCAACTCATGATAGGTTGTTCACTTCTACTAGAAGGGTAGAGATGATGGGTGGTTCCTCTATGTATGGTAGGTGCAATGATAGAGATAAGTGTATAATGCATGTTTTAAGGGATTGTATGGAGGCACAAAAGGTTTGGAGGGCTTTGAGAAGGGAGGAAGTATCTAATTCCTTTTTTGTGTGGTAGGGAAAGGAGTGGATTTTAAATAATCTTAATATGATAGGAGATTGGGGACTAGTGTTTGTTGGCACTTGTTGGTGGTTGTGGCATTAGAGAAACAAGTCGCTTTTTGAGAAGAGGTTTCAAATGTTTGAGAAGCTTGAGTTGATTATAAATAAATATGTGTGGGAATGGAAACACTTGACTGGTTTTCTTGGTCGTCCTAGCTTATATAGACAAGAGGTGTAAGTGGGTTGGCTGAAACTCGAGGTTAGTTGGATAAAACTTAATTTTGATGGAGTTGTTAATTTGATTGAATTAAATGCTGGTTGTGGTAGGTTACTTAGGGGAAATGATGGAAATTGGATTTGTTGTTATACTAAGTGTGTGGGGTTTTGTTCTATGGTTATGGTAGAGTTGTGGGGTGTGTTATGCGGGTTGAGGGTGGCCAAAGATAGGAATGTGCATAGGTTGATTATTGAAGGCGACTCCTTAGCTGTTTTTAGTATGCTTAAGGAGGCTATGGTTGATGGCTTAGTTAGAAATAATATAATGAAGATGATTAAAGATCTAATTTATACATATTGGTAGGTATAGATATAGCATACTTAGAGGGAAGGAAATACTTGTGCTGACCGGTTAGCTAGTGTTAGTCTTTTACAAGATTTTAATTTAAAGGAACTTGTTTTTCCTCCTCCTGGTTTAGTTGATTCTTTATATAGGAATAAAAGGGGCATCACTGTCCCACATGAAATTTTAGTGTAATTCTATTAGGGCTTTTGTTGTCTTTGTTATAAAAAAAATTGTTTTGTTATGTGTCGAGCTAGATCCTTTCTATGAATTAAAAAAGAGGTTAAGGCTTGTGTGCACAGTATCAACTTGTTGTAGGTTTTTTCCCTATTGACCAAAATACATTATATTTGGAATGTTTTTGTGCTAGTGTAGTAGCAGAGCCACATGCAATTTGTGGTTTTTGGGCGCTTGAAAAAATGACATGTTTGGAGGAATGGGTTTTCATATTTTACAATTTGCACTCTCTACTTATTATACTTTGCAACCCTCTTATTTTCATATTTTAAACTCTAAACTCATTTCAATCTTACTTTTTTAACCTAGATCTATTTAATTTTTTAACTCAAAGCCTTGTGAATATTAGCTTACAATTTTAGTATACCTAAATACCAATATTATTTATTAATCCTTTAAAAAATAGAAAAAAATTAATTTAACTAAACTAAACTAGCATTTTCCTTGTCCTGAATATTACTTAGGAATTAATTAGGAAAAAAAAATAATGAATCAAGATTCAAGACTCAAGAGTAAGTTAGTTGAATGTCTTTCGCTAGCTTGTTGCATTTATAAGTTTACAATTGAAAGTTGAATTGAGAAACAAAGAAAAAGAAAGAAGGAAAGAGAAATAGTGGATTTGAAAGAGACAGAAAGGTCTTTCTTGTACCGAAGATTCTGGCTTCGCTATTGCTCCTTAACCCAAGATCTTAGCTCCACTACTATGCTAGTGTCTTTTAATTTTAGTTTGTTTTCCTAGTCCTCAATTTTTCATTAAGTCTCATTCATTGGTACCATAATAAGCTTCATCTTTGGTCTCATCCACGTGTACTCTTGAAGAAAATGAATCATGTTGTTGACCATTTCTCACATAATATTTCATCGAGTTAAGTATATACTCATATTTTTTGCTGATAAATTTTCTCAAGTATGAATCACTCTTGTTCTTAAGAAAGGAGCTTCTTCCATCTCTGCCTTCAATATATTTCTTCATTAGAGCTGTGACCATCATTTAGAAGTTGCTAGGTAGGTTCCCCACCACAAGCTTTATTATATTCATAGAAAGTAAGTGTTTGAAGCCTAAACCTCCCTTCTCTTTAGGCAAACAAGCAATATCCTATTTAACCAATTGAAGCTTTTGATAGAGTGCATCATGACACTAAGCAAAGTCATTCATGATAATTTTTCAACCCTTTAAATAGGCCTTTGATGATAGTAGAACCATCTGCATCAGAAAGTATAGATATAAAGCAAAGAAAGGATCTAGCTACTAGCTAGGATGACATGCCTTGTGAATATAGAAGCTGTATATTAATCTTTGGAAAGGCTTTAGAACAAAATAACTAAAAAGCTCCATCCTTAGTTAACAATTTAGACTTGTAAATAGCATCAACCTTAGACATTTCAAGGACTCGTTAATCTCTGATTGTTTCTTTGACTTTTTCTTGGATTATAAAATTAATTAATGTGAGTTAGGTGGAAAAAAGATGACAACTAGTAGTGAATGCTTTTCTTATTTTCTTGTTTCAATAAATGACTTGGTGTGTTCTAGGATTTTATCCTGGATGATAACCTTATAACCTAAAAATAAATAATGTTTAGTTAATTTTCTAAATGATTCGTTGTGCATCTTTGGAGTATCTGTGAACCATCTAGTTTTACTAAATAAATTTTATTAATTTAAATCCTCATTTGGACTATTTAACTTCAGATATCTTAAAATGTAACTTTGCCTTGTTCTAATACCTATTATTTCATCTCAAGGTTCAGTTCTTTTTTAAATCAATTGTTTCGTGCTTATCAAAACTGTTATGTTTCAAGTGTAGACTATTGATGGAGGAATGATGATGTAATTTTATATTGATTATTGCTCAACCTAGGAAAACTTCGACTTATATTACTTTTGCTTCTTTATTTTGGTGTTTTCACACTATCATACGTGTGCACATGGTTCTGAGTTGGATTTTCTCTTTTGCTTCAGTACTTTTATTTCTAGTCAAGATAAAAAGTTTCTAATAGACTATTTGGTGCTGTTGTTGCAAATTTTCTTATGCCTCCTCTTTTAGATATATTAGATCTGGTTTTATAGATTTTTGTAATTGAACCAAAATGGTTTTGTTGAATTTATTTAATTCATTACTGATTGACAATATTGTTTTTCTTCCTTGGTTCTTACATTTCCCTGGTCTTATAGTTTTTAGAGGGTAAGCAAAGGGAAACAAATAATCAACATTGATCTCATACCATACCATGAATATAAAGGTAGGTAAAGTTTTATTTTCTACATGTATTGAACACTGTTGATAGTTTTTGTTTGCGCTGTTAATTTTATAATAATTACTAATCTATAGATAATTATTCTCTTATGTAAATTTCTGTTTACAAGTAACAATGGCATTTCCCCTAGTGATGCTGCTGTGAAATGTTACGTTTTAAAAATATTATTTGATGTTTATGATTGATTCTTCTAAGCAATGTACTTCTAATTGGCATGCTAAGTCAGCATCTATCCTCAATTCGACTATTCTTTTAGTTCATTTCCCTCCATCATGATTACAAGTAATCCTAATACATTTCCCTCATTCATGACATTTGGTTGGACATTGTCATGAATCAAGATTACATGTTGGCTTTAGGAGTACCTCATATATTGTAATCAGGATTACATCCACATACCTATGTAAATAGGATTACATTGTTGCAAAAGACAAACATGCCTTTCTTCCTCCTCCCTCCCACTATTCAACTTATCCACTATCTCACCATTCGACTCCTCTTCCTTATCCAACAAACATCATCTAGTGATGGCCCTCCCCTAGTGATGCTCATCTAAAGACCAACTTCTCCATCGATGTAGCCTTTTCTGATCCACAAATCTCAGAACTGATATCACATATGCTGGGAACCTCCTCCTCCATAAATCTCACTGTTACCTTCAATCTTGTTTGTAGATTCCAGTCAAGGAGGAAAGTTAGGGTCTTTTGTTTTCAATCTGCAATCTTGTATGCCGTTCACCTCTAATCTTGCATTCATGATTTTGTATGTCATCTCCTGCTATTAAAGTCAGTTAATATATTATATTGTCATAAATGGTTAAATGTAATTATGATGATTAGTCATTCAGTTCAAATATACACGTGTATGCTTCAGGAAAACTTCTATTATAAATGTTGTATGATATGCTCAGATGAATACAACTTGTCTTTACACTTTCCCTTTTTTCTCTCTTTCTCTAGTCTTGATATGGCATCAGAGCTCTACTCTAGCCATAGCATCATCCAATTCCTCCTCCTCTTACTCTAAACTCATGATTGTAGATCCAATGACAGGTGAACCAGTTACCTTCTCTTATCAGATTGTTGTTAAGCTGAATGAGAAAAATTTTCTCTTATGGCGTCAACAGGTGAAAGCTACCATTCATGATCACAATCTCTAAAGCTTCATTAAGACTTCATCTGTCACATCCTAAAAATTAGTCGTGACTGGCACAGAATGTATGCATAATCATCCATCCCTTACACCGTGTTAAAGGAAACCTTAATCTAATATTTAATATTTATTTATAAAACATAATTAGACTTGAAATTTGTAACACCTTTACTAGTGTTCTCCTATAATAAAAGTTTCAATGTTTTTGTAGAATTTTAGCAGAACCTTTCTCATAAATAGGATCTCTTAAAAATTCTACATCATCATATCTCAATCAAAAATATCAAGTCAATTAGGAGCAGAGCTGTAACATCCCAAAAATTTTAAGACTCGAATTTATTTTAAAAAAATAAAATAAAATATCTATAATTAAATTAAAATTTAGAATAATTCGATAGAGGTCCAGAGTTTAAATTTTTCTCAGCAAAAGTTTGGTTTTATTTCATTTTTAACTATGAGAAAAATTACCAAAGTTGACCCGAGCTTTTGTGTTATAATGAAAAATGTTGGGCCATTTCTTGTAATTTTTCCTAAGGCATTAGATCATCAATTTAAAGAGCAAAAGAACGCAGAAATTGAAAAGAAAAAGAAAGAAAACGTGTGAGAGAGAGAGAGAGAGAGAGAGAGAGGAAGAAGAAAGGAGAAAGAAAGGGAGTTAGACTCAGATCTAGGAGACTTTGCGGCCATTGCGAACTCGGCTACGTGATAGGTAAACTCCTTACTTCAATCCTCTTCCCTTCCTCTTTATTTTTTCTCAATTTTTGAAAGAGAAAATTTATGGATTTTGATCTCAAAGGCTTTATTCCTGTAAGCTTTTATTTCTTTGGATCCTAGAGAGGATGTTTTGAATTTCTATCTAGTGATCTAATATTTTGAGTGGATAATTGGATGAAAAGAGGTGTTTTGAGCACAAATTAAACCCTGAGAGATTGGGTTTTGCTCCTCAATGGTTTAAGCCTATTCATTTAGTTATAATTTTACTATTTGAGCCCAATAAGACTTAAATTAAGGTTTGGTATTCATTATAAGGGTCAATGGTGAAAGTTGGTGACACTAAGTGAAGGTTTTTAATTGATTAAAAATTATATAAATTGGAAATTAGCCTAGTGATGGCTAATAAATGGTTTTGGTGGTTAAGTGATACTATGTGAATGATTGGTTTAATATATGGGCCATTGGGATGGATTATGGCTCATAGGCCCAAGTTGTATGGTATGAGTTATAGTCTTCATTAATGTTATTTGACATCATAAGTGATGTGGATCACTTATGTATTGTAGGGATTGTTAGTGGAATTTGTTTGGAAGTTAAGGAACAAACCAAGCCCTATTTTGTACAAGAGGAACTCTTTTGGTACCAAAGGGTTGAGGTAACAGGGAAATTTATATTTCTTATTACTTTATTTTAGCTATTTTTGAATAAATATTACTAGCTATCATGCATTACATGTTTTAAAAGATTAAATGTGCTTTATAAGGGGTTATGGGGTACTACTTTGATTATAGTGCAAATATGTTTTCTAATTGTTTAACAACAATGTTTTTATAGAAACAAGATTTGTTTACATATATTTTAATCATAAGGAATAGAAGTTACACTTAAGGAAGTGTAACTAAATAAGGTACCTTAGATAAGCTAAGGAACCATTTAAGGGATATTTATAAATGTTATACTACCTTAGAGTGTTGAAATGATCAATACTCAGGAAAGGTAGACACGAATAAAAGGCATGATCTCGGTGGGAGTTCACCAATGAGAAGGTGTAGACTTTTGATATTCTATGGCACACTGTCAGTACTCAGTGTTGCCTTACGTATTGTGGGCTCAGTGCACTAAAGTGGTTAGTGTATTGAGTGTTCGACACCTCTCAGTGGGGGAGGGAATCTGACATATGAAGTGTGAGGTTGAGTGCCTAGGCCAAGGTAGCCCTCACATAGAGAGTAAGTCGGGCTGGCTCTGGGAGGGAATTAGCTTTGACTGCTCAGGATTTACGTCGAAGGGGTACAGGTGATTCGGTGGATTAGATCATGCCTTAGATTATGTTTTATGCCTGTGGAGGTACAAGTAGGTATAAGGTTTACCTGCAAGTTAAAGAGTGCCAGGGGGCATTCTGTTGGTCATGAAAGGCCATACCGGCTTACGTCATACATTCATGCATTTTAAATGGCTAAATTATATACTATATTGAATTTATTATTCATTTATTTGATTATGACTTACTTTGTAATAATCAATGTAGATTTCTCTATTACTGAGACTATGGTTTCAATATTCTAGGTCCAAGCGAAGGAATTAGTGGGGGACGGGGAAAGGAGCAGAACTAGGGGTTGTTTGTGAATTGTAAAGAACTGCAACCCCTTTCTTTTAAGCAAATCTATTGCAATGTATTTAGGATTAGGGTGCCAGTAGGATATGATTATGTATATGTGCGCGAGTATGTGTGGATTGTATGGCTTGTGTATGAATTTTTGTTTGCTTGTAGACTTGTGGCTAGGAAACTTGGTTATGGTATGTGGTTTTGATGGATGTATTTAGCAGACCAAGTTTCCATTACAATAAAATATTTATTTTGATATATATGTGATTCCACAAGTAAATGCAAAGTGGTTGCATTACAAATGGTGTGTTATGAGCAAACATATACCTTAGATAGAGAGAGAAGGTGCGTGGGCCCCACAGAGATCTCTGAGCCAAGTAAAAATGTTTAGCATGTGTATTCATATGTGTATATGATATTTAGAATATTTTTTGGCCACTCTTGTATGATTTGTGCATTTTAGGAGTTTAGGGTCCATTTTGGAAAATGGCACCCGAGTAGTCAAATTTTGGTATAAAGGGCTTTTCTACCATTTAAATGTTCTATCAGGTGTTTTTAGTCCTATTTGACATGTCCAAAGTATTCCCACAAGTTTGTAACCATTAGGATGAGATTTGGACAATTTTGAAAATGGTTTTTATCAAAAACCTGTACTTTTGCATCCGGGTGTCCAAATCTTAATCCGACCGTTGGATTTATCTAAAATTTGGATCACAAGTAAAACTTTTTATAAAAATCGTGTGGGCTTTAGAATCATGTTGATCAAATATCAGACGGAAAAATGACGTACTCTAGAATTTGGTCCGGAGGAGCTGTCATGACAGCAAAAGTACTGTCATGACAACAATAATTGATAATGTTGCAACACGCATGAAATTTAATCCATCTGTTGGATCTTTCCAAAATTTGGTATGCTAATAGTACTACTTAAAAGTGACATGTGGGCTTTGAAATCGCTCCGATCAGAGGTCGGATGATGAAATGGTGCACTCCAAAAGTTAGTCTAGAGGTGTTATCATAATAGCTTTTTAGCTGTCATGACAGTAAAAATAGCCAATCTTTTAACATGTCTAATTTTTAATCTGACTGTTTGATCTTTTTGAAAGTTGGTACACTTATAGTACCCTTTAAATGTGACGTGTAAGCTTTAAAATCACTTCGATCGAAGGTCGAATAACAGAACGACACCTCCCAGAAGTTGGCCCGGGAGGGCTGTCATGATAGGAATTTAATGCTGTCATGACAACATCTTTTTATTTCACTTTTGTCTAGCTTGCTTCCGTGTGCTATAGGTAGAACCTATAATTTTTTTATTAAGGTTTTAAATGATTTATTTCTTAAGTTGGTTAGAGGATCAACTCCTTAACCACACTTAGTTTATTGAATTATGTGATTTTTGGATACTACTCAGGACAAGTATTACAAGAGCTCCTTCCAGCCAGCTGACAAAAATATATATAACAACATAAACAATCTAACCACAGATTTTGTGGACCACCTAACAAAAAGTTTACAAAATAAAATTTTATAATTAAAACTTTACATCAAGAGAAAGTTTAATCGTTAACTCCTCCACGTTTAGTCATTCATAAACTCCTCAATGTTTAACAGGTAGTTCAGCGTCAGCTACACTATCTGAGACCAAAATTATTTCCAGTTAATGTCTCAAAAAAATAATTAAACATGAATAAAAGGAAAGTTAAAAGCAATTATGTAAATTAAAAATACAACGATCTTCATGAAGCTTTAAATAAATTCGAAATAAAAGGATTCTATATAACTTTTAGATAAAAATCTTGAGCCATTAAATTATCATATTAAATATTGTTATCACATGATTTTGAGGAAGCTGATAAAAAAAATGAGTAATTATAAATAGATTACTAATTAAAAACCAATGGGATATAAAATTATTAAATAATCAAATTTATTTTTTTATAGAGACTTGTCAGAACAATTAACAAACATAGACACACAGTCCATGAGGGTAAATAACCAGACGTGGCCGAAGTCACGAAACAGATGTGGACATATAGTCCACGAGGGTAAGTAACCAGACGTGGTTGAAGCCATGAAGCAGACACAGGTACAAGACCCATAAATAACAGATGTAAGAATAAAGCTCACGAAAATTAATCTAGCTAGTACTTGACCATGGCACGCTAAGGGCTAACGGAACTGCCGTTAGCAGCCAGCATTCTGTATACAGTTCCTTTCTAAATCCACTTTCAGACATGCGAGAAAATCATCACTTTCAAAATATAATTTCTCTTTTTAATATTAAACTCGCATGAAACATATAAAAATATCAATACTTCTGAATATGAAAATTCATAATTAATATCTCATAAACTATTCACAAATTTTCATAGTTGGCTTTATTAAATATAGGACCACAAGAATTTATATAAGCATTTTCATCAATATGAAAAATATAAATCATGATTTCAAGAAGCAGAACAATTTAATTAACAGAAGTAACTAAAGTAATAGAAATATACAAATATCTATAAATTATTGAAAACAATATTTTGATAAAGAAAACTTTATAATATAAAAATTAATTGGGACGTTATCCACTTACCTGATAAGTCTTTCCAACTTTTATAGCTCACTCTTTATCACTTTTATCAAGATCCTCTTCCTCTAAACACCCTATGTGAGTATATTTTTGTACATATGATGAAATTAAATCAATTAAGACAAACCCCAGTTAACTACGATAGTAAAAAAAAACAAAAAAAAACACCACAATCCATGTCTTAAACACTTCTCTAATATCGTAGTTATCTCATATGTATACTCCCCTTATCTAAAATATTGAGTATGCTCTTATAACATACATGGTGGCGGTGGCAATCATGGCCATAGTGGTTACGAATGTAAAGGAGGGGTCAATCGCCATGGTTGTGGCTTTTATTTTCATCCTCAACTGGTTTATCAGGTTTGCTCTAAGCTTGGGCACACTACTGCATTATGCTATCATAGGTTTGATCATTCCTTTACTTCTCCTCATCTAACTCGTCCACTTACTCAACTTTATTACACCTTTGCTTCCTATCCTTTTATTTATTATTCCTTTTATGATCTCATTGCTTATGCCTCTTACTCGTCTCCTACTTTTGAGTATCCTTCTAATATATGGATTGCTAATTATAGTGCTACACACCACATTACTCCTCATTTCTCCAATTTGATACAAGCTACTCCTTATAATGGATCTGGCCAAGTTTATGTTGGCAATGGGATAAGCTTATCCATACACCATTCAGGTCACTCACATTTCCTACTCTCTATTCTTGTAATTCTTTTTACATCTTATAAATCTGTTATATGTTCCTTTTATTATTGATAATCCTCTCAGCATTCCTCATTTAACCACTAATAATAATGTTGTTATTAAATTTAGTCCTCATTCTTGTTGTATTAAATCATAGAGTAGCAACCAAGTTCTTCTCACGGGCAGTCGTAGGCCTAATAGACTTTATCAATTCACTCCTCTTATTTTTATTGGTTCCAAATCATTTTGTCTTACCACAAATGTATTACCTCACAATGATTGTTCTTCTATTTCACCATTTGCCTATCGTACATCCCATATTAATTCTGATAGTGACTTATGGCATCATCATTTAGTGCATTTTCCTAGTACTTCTTTTCCTAATTTACTGAAGCACTGTAATCTTATCTCTAAATCTAGAATACTAAATAAAGAGATTGCTAGTTTTGTTATGCTTGTTGTATGGGAAAGGCTCATATGTCCACCATCTATGTTTGTTTATCACTTTCCTCTTGACCTTATCTTTGCTTATCTTTGGGGTCTAGCCCCTTGCCCTTCAATTCATGGTTCATTATATTATATTACTTTTATTGATCATTTCTCTTGTTATTGTTGGTTTTTTTTTTCTTTAAAACAAAAATCTGATGCTTTCTCTACTTTTCTTCAATTCAAAGCTCTTGCTAAAAATTAGTAAAATACTAAAAATTGATGGTGGTGGTGAATTTTGCTGTTTTGATCATTTTCTTCAATAACATAGCATTATTCATAGGTACTCTTGTCCACATGCTTATTATCAAATGGGTGTTATTGAAAGGAGACATTGTTATCTTGTTGATACTGGCTTGGCTTTATTATCTCATGCTAACTTACTTTTAAAGTATTGGGAAGGTGCATTTCTCACTACTGTATATGTTACTAATTTTCTTCCTTCTTTTACTATTGGTAATGATGTTCCATATACTAAGTTATGTCACTAATAACCTGATCATTCTTTTCTTAGAGTTTTTGGCTGTGCTTGTTTTCCCTTACTTCATCCCTATAACTCACATATACTTTCATTTTAATCTGAACAATGTATCTTTTTGAGGTATAGCATGTCCCCACTATGGTTACAAGTATCTTACATCAAATGGGAGAATTTATATTTCTAGAGATGTGTAATTTAATGAGATTTTCTTTCCTTTTCATTCCTCTATACTCATTGTTTTCCCTTCTTGCTCTTTTGTATCTTATCCATCCTCTCATAGTCCTCTAGTTTCTCACTCTAACTTTCCTTTTTTTTCCTAATCCTATTTTGTCTTTTGCTTCTTCCTCTTCTATTTCTACTTCTTTTCTACCTTTTCCTATCTCTTCTAATTTTTCTATCCCTTCTTCTCCTTCTACTGTTGCTCCCTCTCTTCCTTTAAGTAGCACTCATCCTATGCTTACTCAATCCAAACATGGTATTTTCAAATCAAAAATTCTTTCTTCCACTATTTCTCGTGATGTTCCTCCCACTAATCCCTTTATTGCTCTTCAAGATCCCAAGTGGAAACAAACTATGACTAATAAATATCATGCTCTCATTAAAAACCAAACATGGTCTCTGGTTCCTCCCCCTTCCAATCATCTTGTAATAAGTTGCAAATGGGTACTTAGGTAAAAGGATAATCTATATGGGACTCTAAATAAATACAAAGTACGTCTTGTAGCAAAAGGTTTTCATAAAACCTATCGTTTTGACTACACTAAAACCTTTTCTCTAGTCATTAAACCTGCCATTATTGATACAATGCTTACATTGGCTTTGTCATAGTCTTGGTCTATTTCTCAAGTAGATGTTAACAATACATTTTTAAATGGCAAATTAGATTATGTCTATGTATGTCAACCCTAAGAGTTTGAATCATCTAATCCCTCTTTGGTGTGCAAATTACATAAAAGTCTTTATGGCCTTAAACAAGCTCTAAGGCTATAGTTTAATCGTATTGCTGTAGCCCTTAATAAATTTAGTTTTGTCCAGAATCACTGTGATCCCTCTTTGTTTATTCATGCTTCATCTTTTGATCTTACCAATGTCTTAATTTATGTTGATGATATACTCATCACTAGTAACTCAGCCTCTTATGTTTCAAATCTAAAAATGTGGCTTCACTTTAAATTTGCTCTAAAAGACCTTGGTACTCTTCATTATTTCTTGGGTATTAAAGTTAAAAATCATAGTACAAGTGTTCTCTCTCTGTCTCAACAGAAACATATTGAGGATTTTCTTCACAAGGTTGGTACGTCTCACTGTAAAGGAGTTGTCACTCTAATGGTCTCTGCTAGCAAACTAAATAAGATTGACTATGCATTATTCTCTAGTCCTTAACTTTACAGGTCTATAGTTAGTGCTCTATAATATGTTACTATTGCTAGACTAAAGTTATCTTTCAGTGTGAATAAAGCATGCTAGTTCATGCAAACTCCTCGGGCTAATCACTGGCAAGTAGTTAAAAGAATTCTCCACTATCTTAAAGGGACTCTCACATATGGTCTTTATTTCTCAAAATAGTCTAATCTAAATTTTCAAGCTTATTGTGATGCTGATTGTGACATTCTGAATTTCTTAACCCTGTGATTAGTTGTTAATCGAGGGTAAAGTGATAATTAGTATGGGGTTAGAGATTTGGATGATTACTTGATAATTTAACTTATTAAGATGTTGAATGAATAGGTACGAATGGAAGGATTACATTTCGGGTTGAAGCAAGTGTGCATGGTGAGAATTAATCTCACTATGCCATATGCCGCGGCTTGTGCTACACGTGCCATGGCGCATGGACTAGAAAATGACTTCTTAAGTCATGAAATTTTAGAAATTTTAGAAGAAAGAAATTGAAAACACATGAAAGGGAGAAGAGAAGAAGGACAAGTCAGCTAGGAAAGCCATTTCAAGTCATTGGAAGGTGCTTTTGATCAATAACTTAACGGGTAAGCTACATATAGCCCTTACCTTCCATGCTACACAAATTTTTCTAAATATGAGTTATAGAAAAATTGAATTGGTGAAGTTTTAGGGATTTACTTTAATAGTAATAAAAAAGTTGTCAAAAGTTAAATTAGATCTTTACAACTAATTTAAAGTTGAACGGTAGAGCTTTAAACTCATAGGCTCAATTTGGCCTTAAGAGAGAGAGATTTTAGGGTGAAAATATGACTTGAATGAAATGAGATCGGTTGCGGTGATGTAAAGTAGTAATTGAGTAGTAATGGACTTAAGATGGATAAATGAAAAAGAGTTTACAGATGAATATAACCATAAGTAGTAAATATATGTTTTTGGTCAAAATAAACCAAATGACTAAATTGTGCCAAATATATTTAGATTGGCATATTGAGCATATGAGTTGAGAAAGGATGCCTGTGACAAGCTATTGTGATAGTTGAAATCCACGAATAATCTTTTTAGTGACAGAAGGGTTGAAGTAACGAATAACTTTCTTTGTTTGACTATTTATTATAACTGTGTGTGGATATGCTATATAGTACATGAAAGAGTTTTAAAAAACTAAGCATGTTTTATAGCATTGTGTGAATGTTGCATGAAAATGGCTTTTAAGCAAAAAATGAGTAAGAAAATGTGATTTCATATGGTATGTTAATATGTGTGTGCATGTATGTGTGTTATATATGAGAAAACATGTAAAGTGGTGATTGGGACTTTTGTGGTTCAAAAAGCATGATCATGGGGATGGGAGTTCACTCAAGTGAAGAACTGGTGATAAGACCATATGGTATATTCTCCTTAATGCCCGACGGGGTGCGATATTGGAGAATTATACCTCCTTAATACCTTTTAAGGTACAGTATTAGAGATGATCTCCTTAGTGCCTATTAAGGTATAGTGTTGGAGATATGGGACTCCTTAGTGTCTATATGATACAGTGATGGACTCCACAACACCCATTGTGTGTATTAGGGGAAATCATAGTTCGAAAGTGAGATAGAATACCTTTGGCCATGTCACGCCCTAAAAATAGAGGGTGACTGACACAGGTGTGAACCACTCACACATTCTCATAAGCTTTAAAATAAAAATTTATTCCATTTTACAAAAGAAAAGAAAGAAAATTTATCGAATTATATGAGAATTAAAATAATATATATTATTTTTTCTTTTAGCTAATTGTCATAAGAAAGTGTCAACGTTTTTGTAGAAATTTCGGCAGAACCTCCCTGTAATTAAGATCTCTCGAAAATTCTATAACAAAAGTTTTTACAAATAACAGTATAAATCAGGAGCATAGCTCCTTCCAGCCAACAACCAATATACAACCTAAAATAAAGTCTATCAATAATCTATGTGGAGCATCTACTCTTTTTTTTTAAATCAAAAAGACATACAAACTATATATTTACATTCAAAACAACATTACCAATAAAAAATTTCCACCCACTGTAGCTAGTTTGCCCTTCAAAGGTCAAGGGAAATCAGCATCAACTAATAAATCTTAGGCCAAAATAAGTTTTCTAATGAATAGCATTCCCATGATAAAATTCTTAAAATTTAAATTAACAAACTCTAATAATGGTGTCAACTAATTAAAAATAATTCCCAAAAAATTTATAAGCCTGTAAGTCATAACCATAATTTTAAAATATGAGTAAGTTGAAAATAATTTATATTATTATGCTTAAAGAAAATAATTTACTCACATATAACTCAAAGTTGCTAGCCAAAATCATGTAAATTTTGAAAACACATTAATCAACATTTAAAATTTTGAGAACTTAACAGAACAGGTTACAAATGTGGACACACAGTCCACGAGGATAAATAACCAAACGTGGCTTATGCTATAAAAACAAACGTGGACACACCAATCCACAAGGGTAAGTAACCAAATACCGCCGAAGCTATGAAATAAATGTGGACACACAGTCCACGAGGATAAATAACTAAATACGACTTAGGCTACGGAATCAAACGTGGGTACAAAGCCCACGAATACCAAATGTGAGAATAAAACTCAAGAAACAAACTAGCTAGTATTTAACCACAGCGTGCTACAAGCTAACGAAACTACAATTACCCGCAGTGTTTTGTTTAGAGTCCTCCTAAAACCATGTTTCAAACATGTGAGAAAATTAATTATTACTATAATAAAATTTCCATTCTTAATGCCAAACTTGCATGAGTTGTTTCAAATCTCAAAATTTGTGAAAACTATACTTTATAACTATTATGCCAAACTTACATTACTTAAGTAGTCAATACATTTCAAACTTAACAACCATACAAGAGTGCTTTCATCAACCTTGGGAATGCATTTTTTAGAATAAATAAATGCACATATCATAATTCATTTGTCCTTTATTAATAATCCATAATTTTCAAAATTAATATAATTCATAAATATAAAATATTTCAATAAAAGTCTATGACAATAAAATAAATTAAAGGGAATGCTATTCACTTACTTGTTGAAGTTCCAAACTCTCAAAATATTCTTTCCTCAATTTTTTTCAGGATCCTCATTTTCCGCACATCCTATAAGGATATTATTAAACAAAATTTAACAAATCGTCTGTACTTTATGAAGACTTCCTTCTATTTTTCCTATATCAACCATTATCACTTAAAATTCAAAACCAAAATTCATGCTTTAAAATTATTTACAAATTTCAGCAGGCATCTCAATGAAGCCAATATTTAAGTAATATATCAAAGCTATTCTCTTCCAATTTCACCTCAATAAATTCTTTGCATCAACCATTTCGAATAGAATTAATTTAACTCCAAAATTATGACCGATATGTATATCACTACTAAGCCTTAAGTCAAGTTTTCATCTCAAAGTTGAACCTTCTTCTTACAACGTACGATAGCAACAAGGTTCTATCAAAGAACTCTATAATTTCAGCCATCAACTCATACTCCCTCTCATACGACTCAAAAAAGGAAGAGTTCTTAAAAATCCTCACCTTAATCACCAATAACAATGAAAGAGGGAGAGATCAAGAGACTACCAACCGAACAGGGAGAGAAGACAGGATCTCCAGCCAAGCAAGGAAAAGAGGAAGACACAGCACTGCTGAAAAGAAAGAAAAAAACCAGAATCATCGTTACTTCAGCTCATGACCAGCAATACCAATTCTGACGACCTGATTTCTTCCACCCATTAGCAAAGCATGGATGAAGTTTACAAGAATAGAGTAACAGCAAGAATGAAGTAGAGAGAAGAAGCATCATAACTAAGAACATAGTAGAAATAAAACTCGATAGTAGCATAGGCAAAATGATCCCAAAATCTATACCTCAACCTAGTAAAATGCTGAGCTCGTACAAGGGAGAATGATGCAAAAATAGGGGAGAACTCCTAACTGAGGCAAACAGACTAGCTACGAGCACACCGATGATGATGACCCACGTAAATGATTGTGCTAGCTACGGTTGAGGAGGAAGAAAGCAGTGACCAACGGGTGATAAAGCAAAATGTCATCCTATTCCTAGATCCCCCTCTATTCTAGAATAGTTGAGAAAAGAAGAAAGCAGAGTTAAAAAATATCTGATAGGAGTGAGGGCAGTTTGGTAATTTCGCATGGCAAAAAGGAAAAAAATCAACTCTTCTTCTGGCCTCTTTCAGATTCAAACTTGGAACCTGTTGCATGAATGCTTATTTAGCTGCCACTACATCAAGTCTCTAACTTGTTATATTTATCCTAAGAATTAATATAAATACACTTTGAGCAAATTAACCTATATATTTATTTAAAAAAATTTGTCAGGGTTATTATAAGCCAGGTGATTCTATCATTAAAGGTAAGCTCAAGGTCACTGAGAGTGTACATTAGTCTAAGGTGAGCCTATGGTTTCATGTCTAGGTGATTTAGAGGTTCGGTCGGTAGTAATCATACTATGTGATGCAAGATATTGTTATATGTGGTATAAGTAGAAAAAAGAAGTGAAACAAGTGTAAAAGTGATGAAATGTTTGATATGAGTGTTATTTGAAATAAAATATGTGATATATTATATAAAATGGTATATTATGCTTTACTTTCATATAGTTGCATTTGATAGTCTATAGAGTGAGTTATTCTGTTATTGAGATTTTTATCTCACCCTGATGGTTATATTTTTACAGGATAGAGCAGCGATTCAGGGCAAAGAAAAGAGTCTAGGCAGGCTTAGAGTCTACAGGATAGAGTTTGTATAATGAACTAATCTAGTGTGAATTATGCGTACATGAGTTGCTATAGGGTTGCTTGCATGTGTTGAGTAGTGATTTTGTGAAATCTTAGCCAAATTGTGTATGTATGTGTTGAAATGAATCAGGGGCTAAGATTTGAGTGTATATATGTTGAAAGTGTAGTGAAAATGGTGAATCTTAAGCCCATATACTAAATTATGATGAAAATGAGTAATTTGGGGCTAAGATTGAGTAATACATATGTTATGGATATGGTCTTATATGTATTTGTAGAGAAAAAGGCCAAGTGGCCCAAGTTATGCCAGGTAATGGCAAATTATTAAAAGTTGTGAAAAGTAAAAATTGGCCATTAAGGGGTCAAATTTTGGTATATATGTGTGTATGTGATATATTATGGTTAATAAGATATATTAGGTCCTTTGGACTTGATTCAAGGCCTTGTATGGTCTAATGAGAGAAAGGGATCGATATGAGCGTTTGGGTGCCCAAAATTTTCATATAAAGTGACTTTATGGACCCGTGTGTTCAAATTTTGATTGGACTGTTAAATTGTGTCCAAACCTATCTCATTAGATAGCTTATAAGATAAGATTCGTGTAGGCACTTGAATCACTCTGATTTGATGTCGTGTGTGGAAATAGTACACACCTAAAGTTTGTCATTTTGCTGTCAAAATGATAGAAAAAATTTCAAACAGGAGCATCATAGCACATGGTGTCACATACTACAGCATATGACGCAAAAAATTGGGCATATGGCTCTATGCCACAAGTCGCATGTATGTATTGCACGCCATGACGCATAGCCCAAATTCATAACCTGATTTTATGATTTTTAGGGCATGCAATGAACATTATGAATGCAACTTTTTGTCTTCCATTATATGATGCTCTGATATGGTATGACTTTGATGATTTTTGTGAAATAAGTCATCGACCAAAGCTTTTCAAACAGTATTTAATTTCAATATATATGTGTGATATGGTAATTTTATTAATCTTCTCCTATATCGAGCAGATATGGGAGGAGGTTGTACTAATTGGGGTAGTGACCCAATGATCAAGGTTCTGTTTCAAGCTCATGTGTTTTTCTTAATCGTAATTTGGTTTCTTGTTGTGCAAAGAAGCAACCTACAATAGCTAGATCCAATATAGAGGCTGAATATAGGAGTCTTGCTAATGTTATGATAGAACTTACATGCTTTAAAGTCTTTTACTAAGTTACATGTTACTCCAAAATCTCTTGTTGCCCTAATTTTGTGTGATAATATTAGTACTGTTCAGCCAGTACATAATCTTAATCTTCATCATAGAACAAAGCATGGAGCTTGATCTCCTTTTTTGTTCATGACAAAGTGTTATAAAAGAAGATCCTGGTTGAATATGTCCCTTCCACAGATCAAATTGATGATGTTTTCACAAAGCCTTTATCACATGCTCGATTTACAACGCTAAAGACCAAGTTAAAAGTGTTTGATATTGGTTAAGATATTAGTTTATGGGTGACTATTAAAGATATTTGTAAATCTTGTAACACCCATCTTTGGTTTATGGGTGGCTATTAGAGTCAGTTAATATATTATATTGTCACTAGTGGTTAAATGTAATTATGATGATTAGTCATTCAGTTGAGATATTCATGTGTATGCTTCAAGAAAACTTCTATTATAAATGTTGTATGATATACTCAAATAAATATAACTTGTTTTTACACTTTCCTTTTTCTCTCTCTTACTCTAGTCTTGATACATATAAATTTGCTTGCTTGTATTGTATCAGATCTATTTCTTTCTTCCCCTTTTTTCTTTAAATGAACTTGATTATGGTAGGATGGTGATGACAAAAATGTTATAAATGTTGCTGGTGGCATAAGGAAGATGGAGGAGGAAGGATGAAGGGGCAACAGTGAAGGGAGTTGCCAAAGGAGGATCCTAAACAAAGAAGGAAGCAATACATTTTTTTCCTAAGAGCATTTTTGTTATTTCACTTCTATATATATTTAATTAAATATAAAAATAAATATATTTTTACCATTACTGATGGCATACCAAACAAACTCATTATAATGATTGTTACATTGCATTCCATTCCCTACCATTACATTTCCTTTGATTTAGCGAACCAAACAAGTACTTACAAAAAAGGAGATTCTTATAGAACACAACAAAATAAAATAATTGATTTTTTTAATGTGTAAAATCTAGTTTTTAAAATTATAATCATTGAATGTTATTTGATAATTGTTTGCATGAAATAGAAGTGTTGCGGGGCTTGGTGTTAAAAAGATGGAATTTTTTTTAAGATATATAGATAAAATAGAGTACTTCCACTCATTGTTGATGATTGTCATTGAACTAAAATTTATCATGAATCTAACATTAGCATGCACCCCCTCTCCTTTTCCTTCTCTCCTGGTATTATTATGATACATGTATTTCATTTTTCTCCCAAGGATATTTGAATGCTTTATTTCATTGATGTAGGTGGCTTACAATATTCATTATGGGATTAGTTAAGTGAAGGTTTCTCGAGCAAGAGCCAAGATGAAATATATTTAAAGCTATGCTCAAAAGTATAAGTTTGTTGACTATTGTTTAATAGCAGTTACTGCCTTCAATTTGTATATCTAAGATTTATACAATCTGCTTAGAAACTTAACAACATGGGGAAAAAAGTATGACTGTGCTTCCCCATATTACATTCCAATTATCACCCTTTTTCATTGCAAGATGATAATATATAGAAAGCCATGCACTAGTGCTTTTATAGTTAAAATGTATGTCTTTTAATTTGAGTTTTTTTTTTTAACTTAGGTGAGAAGAGCCATCTTAATTTTTTAGGTTCCTTTGCTTGAGAGGAAATGATTCTACTTAGAAATTTATTCATTTTCTACTCTGATTTGTTAGTTTTTATTTTATTTTATTTTGGGTTGACTTTTTGTATTTGAAGTTACATAAAATTTATTGTATGTATTTTACTATAATTTATTTCTTAAGAAATTTGCATTTAAATTATTATTTAAATGATTATGGCATTTAAAATTAATATGAAGTAGGATGGCATAAGAAATATATATATATATATATATATATATAAACCTATAAGAGCGTTTCTTACTAGAAAAACTCTCATAGGATAGTCCTACAGGAGCATTTCTAATCATAAAAGCTCTTGTAGGACTACCCTACAAGAGTGTTTATAGGCAAAAACATTCTTAAAACCTCCTAGGAGAGCATTTTAAAAGTGCTCTTGTATAGGTTTTTGAAGCATTCAAAATGCTTCAAAAGAATATTTTTGTTGTAGCACATTCTATGCAACTTGCATATTTTAAATTAAACCTTTTTTAGTAGACCAATTATACATTATAGGATATTGTGTTGTGCATTTATGAAAAGAGAGAGGACAAATGCGTTTTTTTAACATATTTTCACTTAGAGCCCTTGAACTTATAAGGAGTTTTCATATTGTATTGAATCCTAAATATAAATTTATGCACTCTAGGGCCCTAAGTGAGATTCTCCCAAAATAATATTAGAAAAGAAAAATTAAAATGATACTTTTAAAACCTAATCTAAATTAAAATATAAGGTATTCATAATTTGAAATCTATTCAGCTTAAGTGAAATATAAAAGAGTCAACTTATTTTGAGCTCAAATATATTTTAATTTAAGTGTAATGGGTTTAAATTTATTGGGATAATGGAGGCAAATTTTTAAAAATTTTATCCACTCCTTATAAATTTTTTTTTAGTTGAGTAACGACACTTGCCCACTCTCATCATTACTTGTGCCTGGATTAGCTATATTTGAATCTTACTACTACAACTTTTTTCCCAATCTTTTACCAGAGAGTAGAGAGACTATGTAGCATTGTTGCTTTAAGAAATGATATTTGTTTTTTTTTTTTACATCACTTTACGTCCTCCTGTAAATAATATTCCTTGTCATCATTTACAAGACATTAAAAAAAAACAATCATGGATATTAATAAAGCTTATTAAATAGACTTTACAATTTTATTCTTTCAAACCAAAAGTATAAGTTTTTTAAAATACTTTTCATTTAATACTCTATTTATAAAAGAATATTGGCTATGTGGAGAGAAAATACCATTGTTTGCAAACTAGACTGGCTGGTTGAACTATGTCCGGTCCGGTTTTGCTATTTCATTTGATCTAGGTTAAATTGGGTCAACCCAGTTGACCTGAGATTAACCTAGATCAACTTGCCCAACCCTATGGGTCACACGGGTTGGGCAAGTTATATGTTTTTTACACTAAAACGCCCTAAAATTCTGGAAAAAAAGTTGAAGGAAGATCAAAAAGAAGAGGAAGAAGGGAAGAAAAATGAAAAATGAAATTTATGTATCATATTATGAAAAATATAATTAGGTGCTTCACATAAACTATAGTTAGGGTCCTTATTTTGTTATATACTTTGTCTATTGGCTGGAAGGAGTAAAGCTCCTGGTTATTGTGATTTTTTGATTGAACGTTTTGTTGTAAAATTTTCGGGATGGTCCTATTTATAAGGGAAATTCTGCTGAAATTTTTACAAGAATAAGAAGCTTCTATGAAAATGATCACGCATGTTATAATTTAATATAAACATAATTATGTTTTAGTAATATGAAGAATTCTTTTTAGAGCTTAAGGGATGTGTGATTTGATTCACCTTCTGTGCCGGTCACTCTTATTTTTCAGGACGTGACATGAAGCAACTGTAGATCAAGTAGAGATTATTAATAGTTGTATTAAGAAGTCATGTGTGGCTTCAAGTCAAAAAGTGAGTAATGAAGACTCAAGTATTCTTCTCAAATAATGTTAGCCATACCAAACGCCAACAACTTAGCAATCTATTAGGCGTTTCTCTCACGTCAGATCTGGGCAAATACCTTGGAGTTCCCATGCACCATAGTTGTGCTAATAATAATACTCATAATTATGTCGTTGGCAAGGTGAAGTCACAATTAAGTGGTTGGAAAGCAAACAAAATTTCCTCTACGAGCAGGAACACCTTGATTGCTTTTGTTTTGTCTGCCATTCCCATATACCTTATGCAAACTGCTTTGCTCCTGGTGTCTATTTGTGAGGACGTTGAGAAGAATTCTTGTGATTTTCTATGGGGCTCTACGGATGAGAAGAGGAAGATCAATGGTGTGGCTTGGGACAAAGTTTGCAGAGATTGAAAAAAGGAGGTCTTGGGTTTAGCAATCTGCATACCCCAGAACCAAACTTTTTAATGAAAGTCAGATAGGTTTAGTTCATGGTAAAGAGGCTCTCTGGGCAAGGGTTGACAGGAGCAAGTATAGAAATGGGTCAGATTTGATACCCACTGTGGACCGTAAAAGGTCAAGATCATGATTATGGTGTTCAAACAAAATTGGGATCTTCTCCGATCTAGCTTGGAGCACTGCACTCGGCAGAATAGGCAAGAGACTATGCTATGGAAGCATGAAAAACATGGCCATTTTTCTGTCAAATCTGCTTACTCTCTATTAAGAAAACGATGAGTCTCCTACCTCTCCTCTTTGGATAAGAATATAGAAGCTTCATATCCTGCAATGTGTTAAATCTTTTATGTGGATGGTAATGGATGATCATTTGTTAACTAATAAATTAAGAATGAAGCACATGAGTGAGGATGCTATGTGTACGGGGTGTAGTTTAGCTGATGAAGACATTCGTCATGCTCTTCGGGATTTCTCTGAGGTTCAGAGCATTTGGAGAAGGTGTGTTCAACTAGAATATGCGTATAGGTTCTTCAATTCTAATTTATGAGAATTGTGGAGACTTAACCTTCTTACAGAAGTGGGGTCTCTTGAGGTGTAGTGGAGTTCCTGGTTTGCGATTGTTTGTTGGCTACTTTGAAAACGGCAAAATGAGCGAATTTTCAAAAATATCATGGTGTCGAATGCTATCATAAGTGCCCATGCTATGGTGATTCTGCACTGTATGAGTCAGAATGAGAGAAAGTTAGGTACGACCAATTTATAGAGACGAAGGGTTGAAGCAACTTCGCAGGTTCATTAAACGAATGCGGACGAAATTCATTCGTTTGTGGATGGCGCCTGCTCAGAAAGAACGCAGATGTTAGTTGCGGTGGTGTGTACAAGGATCAGAATGGCACAATTTCGAGTGGGTTTGTGCTTCGAATCCCTCATGGTGATGCTGTGGCAAGGAGATCTGGGCATACATAATGGGACTCAAACATGCTTGGGATTTGGGTTTCAAGAAGATGTGCCTATTTTTGGATGCTTTAGAAGTCATCAGAGCCATTCAAGGCGGCTCGTTGGATCTTAATGAGTACTGTAATGAAATGCTTCAGCACATAGCACGTGAATCTAATGATGAAGCTAACTTCATTGCCAAAAGGGGATTGTCATTACCCATTGGGCTTCATCCCCTTGCACCAGATGATTTTTCTCGACGGTCTTTGCTTACACCTCCTTAGTTTTCGCTGTTTGGCCTTTTTTTAAGTTGTCGCTTTCCTTTGTATAAAAAAACAAAAAAACAAAAACAAAATTACATGTTGCTTATTTCACGATTTACGTTCGAAATCAATCAATTTCTCTTTCAGTGTAACATTCACTTCAGTTCTCATTTCTTCTTGAATTCGGATACACCTCAGTAACGTTTTCATGTGCGTTCCTCAATATGATTCCTGTATTTACTTTCGTCATGGCTCTGTCTTTTGGGTATGCAAAGCAAATAATAATAATAATAATAATAATAATAATAAAGTTTCATTTTGGAAACGGGGAAAAAATTGGTCCTAGGTGATATAGATAGGTAATCCAATTTGTTTGGCTCCACAGAAATAATTTTTTGCAGTTCAATTCCTTGATCATTAGAATATATATATATATTATTAATTATTAGCACAAAAATTTAACGCCAAACTTACCAATCTACTAATTTGAATCTTATTTGACGGCAAGATAGAACCAAATACTGTCCAAAGATATTGGAACACCGACTCCCTTTTTAATTTGTCTTAATTATCCAAAATTCTCTTCTATTTAAAAATACATATTTTAATTCAAACTATTAACACCATTAAAAAATATTCAAAAATACGCCTAAAAGTACATTCTTTTTATTGAAAATTATATTAGTGTAAATTTTATTTACTAGTTTACCCCTCATCATACTAAATCTCTCCAATAGTCTAATTTATCTTTTGACTGTATGTTTAGTTAATACTTTTTCAGTAAATCTTGACATAATTTAATTAATTTTTTATTAAATAAAAACAATAGCTTGATAAAAAATTCAAAGTTATTTTTAAAAACTACACTTTTGAGGAGATATATTTAAAAAATTTATATTATATAAATTGACATATTAATATCTTATGCTCAAAATTATATCATTTTATGAACTTATAAAATAATTAAATGTGTGTGTATGTTCGCTATCTCTCGAAAGACGTTTTTAGCAAACATATTCATATTTAGAATATGACTAAATAAATAAGTTTAAATATTTTAAATTATTGGAACAATAAAAATGGAATTATAAAACAAATCAACTTTAATTTATAATAAGATGAAAATTAATAAATTTAATAATATAAAAAATGTGAAATATATATTAAAATTATTTTTGGGCAAAAATAAATGTTTAAATGATTGTTAAGTAATATTTATTATAAGGAGGGGAATATTGGTAAAAAAAAATAATACTATGATTTAATGGTGAATTAACAATTGAATGAATTAAAGTAGAATCTTAAAATTAGAAGGAAGGCTTATGTAACATCATCCATTTTGATTTTAAGAGATTAAAAAAAAAGGTTTATATGTAATTTAGATTAAATAGAGGGGATTCAAAATAAAAAAAGGTTTATAAGTAATTTAGATTAAATAGAGGGGAGATTAGTGTAGTTTATTTTTAAATTTTGTAACATGCGATGAAATTTCTTCTTTAAATTTATGTTAGGAAAAATTGCCAAAAAAAAATTGACCAGAAATTAATTTGCTTAGAAATAAGCTATTTTTGGAATAAGGGTGGCTATTTTGAAATAAGAAATTTTTGAATGGATAACATGAGATTAATTGGGAGTAAGAGATCATGTTGAGAAATAAATTATTCCGAAATAAAGGTTACTTATTTTGAATAAGGATTAAAGTCTCAATTGTGACTCCAGTTCTAGAATTTGAATTTTAATTTTAAGATTATTTGGGATACCTTTCAAATAATATAAGAAGTTCTTAAGGACTTAAATTTAAGTCAAATACTTAATTTTAAGAGAAAAACAATTAAGAAGGAGTATGAGAGTTGTTTGAGTGTTTCTTGATTATTTAGAATAAGACACTTATTTTGGAATAAGCATGCTTACTTGAGAATAAGGCTAAAAGCCAGAAATTTAAACTAATGGATACCAATTCCCTTACAAGTCATAACTATGCATCTAGTAAACTTGTAAAACACAAGCTTTTTTTATTTTATCATTATTAAAGTCAGAGTTCAACACTTCTATTTAATTCTTATTTGTATCTCAAATCCCCTGCTTTATATTTTTATTTATTTTTTGAGTATATCTGGGAAGCTCATGTCAGAGTCAGCCAAATTTCAACATGAAATTTCTAGAGCTTTGCTTCAGCAGTGACAATGTCTTTGGGGTAAAAATTGTCTTTATATATGAATCTTTGGTTTGTGTGTTTATGTAACTTATGATTGTTCTGGAAATGAAGAAGGACTAGCTGGCAACTTATGATTGCTCGTTACTTGATTGTTATAAGTTTGATTTTGTGTCTCCATATTTGGTTATTTGTGGTTTTGGATTAAATAGTGTTATATATAATGTGAACTTAGAATTCACGCATACATCGCTTAGTAAATTGCTTTCAGTAACATGCTAAAATTGTGTGTGTGTGTTTGTGTGTGCATATAGATGCACAAACTGAAGACTAAATTCATATTTGAAATCTCTTTGTTATCATTGCTCTCTTAGCCTCTTTTTTTTTTTTTTAATTTCCAGAACTTACTCAAAATCTTGCATAGGAGTTTTAGTGTTCTCTTTACTTTGCTGCGTGCTTTCCAAAGTCTTTTGATTATTGAGATGAATCCATAAATCCAAGTTATCACCACGTTTTCTTTTCATGTGGTCGGAGATAAGTTAGAATTATGATGTTCATGAATAGAATTACCATGGAAGCTTGATGTGTTCGGTTTTGATTTCCTTTTGAAGTAGTTTTAAAGGAGACTTAGATTTTCTTTAAATGCATTAAGCACTTTACCATAAGTATTATGTATCAAAGCTTTTTGGTTTTCTTATGGTATGATATTATCTTGTGTTTTCCCTAGTTTTTGTTGTCTTATTTGGATTTTCTTTAGTTGTGCAATTGATAAAATAACTTAGATTATACTAAATAAGTTATGTTATTTTTTGCAATAAGGATGGATCATTTCAAGAACTAGACGTAATTGTTGGGCAAGGATGAAAAAGAGATGTAATTAAATATGAACCTCTTGGACAAAAGCAAGGTACAAAGGAGAACTTTAACAATATAAAATTTATTGCTTTGTAATTGCAATAGCTTGTAGGAATGAAATGTACAAAAAAATAATGCATGAGATGTAATAGTTTGTATTAGGTGGCATTTTATGTTTTGCTGCCATGCACCAACTTATTGTATAATAATAAATCAATTTTTGAATGCAATTTGCACTTCAAGTTGCCATATTTGAATAGCATGTATCATCTTGCTTATAGGTATAGAATTATCTAAATATAAATATACATTTGAGATATTCTAAAAATATGATTTAAAAAGTGACAAGTATGAAAATGTGAAAGAAAATGACATTAATTACACTTGCATCTAAGAGCATCTTTGGTTTGGGAGAAGGGGCATGAAGAGGAGGGATTTTGCTCCCCTCCTCTTGCTTTGTTTGTAAAAATGGAGGGTAGGTGTAACACTTGCCCCGAGTATTATTCAAAAATCACACAATTCAAATAAACTAAGTGTGGTTAAGGAATTAATCCTAAAACCAACTTAGGAAACAAACCATTTAAATCACTAAGCAAATACACAATTTCAAATTAAACATTTAAAGCCTTTAAAAAATTTTATAGGTTCTACCTATAGCGCACAGAAGTAAATTAGACGAAAGAAGGGTAAAAAATTGCTGTCATGACAGCCCTTCCGAGTCAACTTCAGGGAAGCACCATTCTATCTTCCGATCTCTGATCAAGAAATTTTAAAGCTCACACGTCACATTTAAAGGGTACTATAAGTGTACCAAATTTCAAAAAGATCCAACGGTCAGATTAAAAATTGGACATGTTATAAATTTGGTCACTTCTGCTGTCATGATAGCTAAAAAGCTGTCATGACAACACTTCCGAACCAACTTTTGGAGTGCACCATTTCATCATCCGACCTCTGATCGAAATGATTCTAAAGCCCACATGTCACTTTTTAAGAATACTATTAGCATACCAAATTTTGAAAAGATCCAACGAACGGATTGAATTTTGTGCAGGTTATAATATCACTACTGTAGCTGTCATGATAGCAATGAAATGCTGTCATGACAGCACCTCCAACCAAATTCCGAAGTGCACTGTTTCTCCATCCGATATCCGATCGACATGATTCCAAATCCCACATGAAGCTTATAATAGGTTTTACTTGTGACCCAAATTTTGAGAAAACCAACGGTCGGATTAAGATTTGGATACCCAGATACAAAAGTGCAGCTTTTTGGTAAAAACTATTTTCAAAATTGTCCAAATCTCATCCTAATGGTCACAAACCTGTGGGAACACTTTGGACATGTTAAATAAGACTAAAAACACCTGATAGAACATTCAAATGATGGAAAACCCTCATACATCAAAATTTGACCACCCGGGTGCCATTTCCCAAAATGGACCCTAAACTCTCAAAATGCACAAATCATATAAGAGTGGTCACAAATCAATCTAAATACCATATATTTATATAAATACATATGTTAAACATTTTCACTTGGCTCAGAGCTCCTTGTGGGGCCCACATACCTACTCTCTCTATCCAAGGTATATGTTTGCCCATAGCACACCATTTGCAATGCAACCACTTTGCATTTGCTTATAGAATCACATATATATCAAAATAAATATCTGCTTGTAATAGAAACTTGGTCTACTAAGTAAATCCATCAAAACCACACACCATAACCAAGTTTCCTAGCCATAAGTCTACAAACAGACAAAAATTCATACACAAGCATACAATCCACACATATTCACACACACATACATAATCATATCCTACTGGCACCCTAATCCTAAATACATTACAATATATTTGCTCAAAAGAAAGGGGTTGCAGTTCTTTACAAATCATAAGCAAACCCCTAGCTTTGCTCCTTTCCCCATCCACCACTGGATCCTTTGCCTGGACCTAGAATATTAAAAAGAAAGGGGTGAGACAATCACAATCTTAGTAACAAAGAAATCTACATTGATTATTATAAAGTAAGCCATAATCAAATAAACGAATAATAAATTCAACATAGTATATAATTTAGCCATTTAAAATGTATGAATGCATGACATAGGTCAATGTGGCCTTTCATGACCAACAAAATGCCCCTGGCACTCTTTAACTCACAGGTAAACATTATACCTATTTGTACCTCTACAGGCACAAAACAAAATTTAAGACATGATCTAATCCACCGAACCGCCTATGCCCCTTCAACGTGAATCCTGAGCAGTCAAAGCTAACTCCCTCCTAGAGCCAGCTTAACTTATTCTCCATGTGAGGGCTACCTTGGCTTAGGCACTCAACCTCACCCTTCATATGTCGGATTCTCTCCCCTACTAAGAGGTGTCGAACACTCAATACACTAACCACTTTAGTGCACTGAGCCCATAATACGTAAGGCAACACTGAGTACTGGCAATGTGCCATAGAATATCAAAAGTACACACCTTCTCATTGGTGAACTCCCACTGAGATCATGCCTTTTATTCGTGTCTACCTTTCCCGAGTATTGGCCACTTCAACACTCTAAGGTAGTATAACGTTTATAAATCTCCCTTAAACGGTTCCTTAGCCTATCTAAGGTACCTTACTTAGTTACACTTCCTTAAGTGCAACTTCTATTCTTTATGATTAAAATACATGTAAACAAATCTCGTTTCCATAAAAACATTGTTGTTAAATAATTAGAAAATATATTTGCACTATAATCAAATTAGTACTCCATAACCCCTTATAAAACACATTTAATCTTTTAAAACATGTAATACATGATAGCTAGTAATATTATTCAAAAATAGCTAAAACAAAGTAATAAAAAATATAAATTTTCCCTGTTACCTCAACCTTTGGTACTAAAAGGGTTCCTTTTTGTACAAAATAGAACTTGGCTTGTTCCTTAACTTCCAAACAAATTCTACCAACAATCCCTACAACATATAAGTGATCCACATTACTTATCATGTCAAATAGCATTAATGAAGACTATAACTCATACCACACAACTTGGGTCTATGAGCCATAATCCATTCCAATGATCCATATATTAAACCAACCATTCACATAGTATCACTTAACCACCAAAATCATTTATTAGCCATCATCAGGCTAATTTTTAATTTATATAATTTTTTATCAATTAAAAATCTTCACTTAGTGTCGCCAACTTTCACCATTAGCCCTTATAATGAAAACCAAACCTTAATTTAAATCTTATTGGGCTCAAATAGAAAAATTATAACTAAATCAATAAGCTTAAACCATTGAAGAGCAAAAACCCAATCTCTCAGGATTTAATTTGTGCCCAAAACACCTCTTTTCATCCAATTATCCACTCAAAATATTAGATCACTATATAGAAACTCAAAACATCCTCCCTAGGATCCAAAGAAACAAAATCTTACAAGAATAAAGCCTTTGGGATCAAAATCCAAAAATTTTCTCTTCCATAACTTAAAGAAAATCAAGAGAAAGGGAAAAAGATTGAAGTAGGGAGTTTACCTATCTTGTAGCCGAGCTCGCAATGGTCGTAAAGAGTCCTAGATCTAAGCCTAACTCCCTCCCTTTCTCTTCTCTTCTTCCTCTCTCCCTCTCCTGCATTTCCTTTCGTTTTCTTTCTTTGCATTTATGCGTCTGTTTTTTCCTTATAAAAGCTGATCTAAAAGTTTGGGGAAAAATTACAAGAAATAGCCCAACATTTTTTGTTATTGCACAAAAGCCGGGTCGACTTTGGTAATTTTTCCCATAGTTAAAAATCAAATAAAACTAAATTTTTGCTTAAAAAAATTTAAACTCTGAACCTTATCAAATTATTCTAAATTTTAATTTAATTATAAATATTTTATTTTATTTTATTTTAATAAATTCAAGTCTTAAAATTTCGGGATGTTATAGTAGGGGGAGGAATTTTTTTTTTAAATTTTCCATTTGGTCCCGTCCAAAATTGGGGAATGAAGAGAGTTGGCGTATAACTTGATTATAGCAGATATTATACCCCTATCATTATATAATAATCTAAAAATGATCCTCTCTCTTTGCTGTCATATACCCCTCTATTTATGTTGCATTCCTCTTTCTAATTTATGTCATCATTTTTGTTCCCCTCCTTTTATTTTATTTTTGTTATTCTTATATTTTTTGTTAGGTTTTATTATTTTTCTATTTTATTTTAATAAACTCACTACTGGCTTATACCTTTAGTTTATAAACTTTGAATAAATTATTGTTGAATATATTATTGGCAATATATATGTGTGTGTGTGTGTGAACTATGGATAATTATATACTTATAATTATATATTAAAAATATTCACAATTATATTTTATTAGGAAAAAACAATCTTATTTATATAAGGGTGGTAAAATTGTCTATATATATTTATTTTCCCTTCATCTCCCTTCTTGAACTAAAAAAAGTATTATTCCTCCCCTTTGTTAAAACCCAACCTAACCCAAGCCCTCCCCTCCCCTTCCTTTCATTAAAACCAAAAAAAGTGTTTAATTGTTGTTCTTAATATTTCAAGTTAGTATGATTAAACTTTTCATATAACAATAGTGATAATTAAGAATATCTTTTAGTGTTTTTATGAAAAATAAGTAAATTTTCATAATATCTATTTGCAGTTTTGGAATATGCATTCATGATATCCTAAAAACATAACATTAAAGCAAAATTTAAACTTTAACTTTTAAGCCATATTCGAATGTGTATTTTGAATATATTAAAAATGCAATTTTTCATTTATTTATTCAAATAATGATTTTGGATATTCAATCATTTCAAGGAATTACAAATAGGCTCTCATTTATTCAAACATGCAAAAGTGTTATTTGAATATTCGAAAGAAATTTGCATTTTGTTGAAAAAATTGCATTTGCATATTGAGAAAGAAAGATTGCATCTACTTCAAAGATATTCATAAGAGAAATTAATAAGTGATATTCAAATATATAGAAGAAATTCACATTTCATTGAAAATCAGTTGCATATCAAGGAAGAAAGATTTCCTGCATTTTCAAAAGTATCTATAAGAGAAATTAATAAGTGATATTTGAATATGTAAAAGTGTTATTTGAATGCATGAAAATTTTTTGCATTTCATTGAAGATCAATCACACATTGAGGAAGAAAGATTTCATATACTTTCAAAATTATCCATAAATGAAATTAATGAGTGATATTCCAATATGCAAAAGTTTTATTTAAATAAGATAAAATTTTCTTGTATATAATTGAAATTCAAATATATATAGTAAAATAATCACTACATATGATAGAAGACCTTTATTTCCAGTATTTCAAAATGATTCTAAATTAAAAATTTTTAAAATATCTAAAGATGTTATTTTAATAGCTAGAAGTGTTCTTGTATATAATTGAAATTGAAATGCATATAATGAAAGAATCATTATATATGATTGAAAATTACTGCTTCAAGTATTTTAAAATGTTTGGAGGATAAAAATTTTCAAAATATCAAAAGATATTATTTGAATAAATAAATTTTTTTCTGCATATAATTAAAATTCAAATGCATATAATAAAAGAATCCTTATATATGATTGAAGACTCATACTTCTAATATTTTAAATTATTAACAGCAAGGGAGCTTGTGATATATTGACACTAAAAAATTTTATATTAAGTGTTGATATAAAATTATTGATAATAAAAAATCTTGTGATATTTTAACAGTAAAAAATTTTATGTGAAATATTTATAACAAATGACCTAACTTTCTTTTTATTTTGTTTTGTTTTTTTTTTTTCAACTATAAGGACATATATCATTTAGTCTTAAGCAATTAATGTCGTCAAAGGACCCATTTTCAAGATTTGTCCCAGCGCATCCTTAATAAATAAATTTGTGGTGGACAATTTTTCCTAAATTTTATTGAAGGTATACACACATCTTGATTTATTAAAATAATTCTGATTCCCGGAATAAATAACAAGGTCCTCCAGCTCTCACTGATTCAATATTCACACGCTCCTTTTTGCCTTCACGAGAAGCAGAGGAAGTCTCACATCTTTCTCGTTTATCTGCTCCATTTTTCCCAGCCAAAGTCAATGGCCAAAGAACCAGTTCGTGTTCTCGTCACCGGTGCTGCAGGTACGATATGCATCTAGGTTATTCCATCAGTGCTCCTATGCTTCAGATCACCATTTACTGTTGGTTTACTGCACGATCGTACATGGTTTATTCCATATGATGGTTTTGTGTTAAAATGCTGTTTTTATTGCATATTCGATCTCGATCTGATGTGGTTCAGATCTGAGCTTCTGATGATGTATGCCTGTGAATTTTCTGGTTACGTACCCTGCTTAGATTCGTCGTACAGCCACCCCCTTCAATGCTTATCACTGTTGCATCGTCGAAAAAAATGTCGCTGTGAGTGTTGTCACTGAACGTTCCTTTCACGGCGTCATATATTCCTTCCAATTCCGTCTTGGTTCTCTTCTTGATTCGATGTCCTGTTGCCTCCGTCGCCATGGGTGTAGCTGGAAAACGCAGCTTCAAGGCTGCCGCTACCAGAAACGCGGGAAGCGCCGCCGGGGGCTTCTGGTTCAAGGCGTCACTTTTACTATTGAATCTGCTGTTTCGCCACCATGAGACCGTCGGTTTTGGGTTCCTGCCGTGTTCGCTGAAGGTGGCCACTGTGTTCGCCGGCGTTGAGTAGTCGGAGATGGTCCCTTCGTCGTCTCTGGATAGCTGTTGCTGCAGAGCACAGCCAACCGGGCCAAGAAGCCAGACGGATCGCGTCCTAGGGATCCTAATGGTGAGCAAGCGTGTGGGCCGAACTTTGGCCCAGATCTGTTGGGTTTTCAAAACAACAGTGAAAGGCCGAAGCGTTTCACTTCAGGTGAAACTGACTGGGCTGATCCAAAGGCCCAAACAAAAAAGCGGTTTCTGTAAATTGTAGTTTAGGACCCGGATTTATTTACAGTTAAGTGCCCAGAGTTCCTCGAATTTATGTCAGGACCTCAATGCTTTGGTATTTCAGTTTGAACCCAGAATTTTCAAGAAATTACGTTGTGACCCCGGGAAAGTTTTCTTTTTGAAATTACATTTTCATCCCTAAAATTCCAGAACTGCATTTTTACACCAAATCTCTTCTAGAATTACCATTTTGCCCCTGAACTTATTCGGAAATTTTACTAATGTCCCAAATTTATCCCTGATTGCTAATAGACTCAAAGGATTCATGACATTATTTTAATTTGTCCTTGAGGTAAGAAAATGTTAGATTTTTTGTGACATTTGAAATTGTATTGCATTGATAATGGACATGCCTTAAAGGTGTGACATTGTTAATATAATTTTGGGTTAGGACTTTTGTGGATAGGTATAAAGCACTTATAATATAGTAAATATTTATTGTATCCTCTAGGTATGAAACTATTTAATGCATTTGTGGTATATACTTTTGTGTGAGCCAAATTTATATGGTATGAGAATCTTCTTGGTGTATGATAATAATTGTATAACTGAAATTTACTTGTTAAGAATTCTATATTATAATTATGTTGCTCACGTTTAATTACTATTTTTCATTTTTTGTTTTGCAATTTCAGTTTTTGTTTTTTTGGGCAACTGTTTTGTTAAGGCTTTTTATGAGACTAATTGTGATAGTTTGTCAGAGTCCTTAAATATATATCTTATCATTTTGAAAATTATTTGGCTCTAAGAAAACCTAAATTAGAGGATCTCTCTTTACAGTCCAGTGCTTTTGATAAAGCTGATCATAAATATTTGTATTAGTCCAATCAGATTTGTTTGATGGTGATCGAATTCGCCATTAAGAAAAAAAATTGGGATGACATTTTTGACAATAATATTGCAATTAAATATTTGAAAGTTGTTAGTAACAGTACGTTAAGACTGCTGTTATTTAGTACTTGATAGCACTCAGCTTTAATGTGGCATTTAGTGTTAGGGAGCATCTCTTGAATTTTACATGGGGTTTACATAGGAGAATACGTCCTAGTCTATAAAGCAACTTAATTAATACAGCCTAAGTATGAGTTCTTGATATATGTAAGAAAGGGGGCAGAGTGATGGATTATATAATATTAATAGTAGCCTATAAGAATCCCAATCAGAGGGGTGAAGTGTTTCCAGTTATACAATCCTTTTGGAATAATTTTAAGTAAATGGGAGTTGTTAGACTATTGTCCTTTTATGAGCTTGTACAATCCTAAACTTATAATGGGCTCCTCATATTTTGGGCATTTAAAATCCATTATATTCTAGGCCCTGTAGATAATGTTCTACCATTAATAATCTAGATTTATTAGAGGGATGGATAAATTACAGATATTTAGATTTTCCATTTTCATCCATATGCTAAGGGCATTTGTAGATAAATAAGTGATATATTTTGGGATATTGCAAGAGTCACTTACACTTTGTAATTGTTCTTTTTTTTGGAATTATAGCTGAAGATATTATGTTGACAATGGATTTTACCCTATAGGTTTGTCATTTTTAATATAATTTGTGTGAATAATTTTTGAAATTTTTTGTAATTACTATATTGGTAAAAGACACCTTCTGTAAATTAGATCATTATTGTTAGTAGTTGGACATTTATTTTGGTAAGTTTGCAAGTAAATGTTTAATGTTTTAATGTTTTCTATACCTTATAGGTATGGTGACAAATTATTTGTATAGGGTTGAAAATCATAAGAATGTATAATCTTCAGTTTAAGAAGCTTAATTTTTTAAATCTATTGAGGAATTCATTGTTTATTGTTGTATAGGATGTGCTAAGTTTGTTACTCCCTATTAAGTTGATCAAGTTTAATTATTATTTAAATAGTGAGAGTTATAGACCTAGGCTATTGGCCTACTTGTTGAGGGCACCAATTTTACCTGATCATTAAACCATTGATGGCTTAATATGAAGAGTTGGTAGTATTGAGACAAAGTTGGTGTACCTGTAATACCGAGTTGGAAGTGATCATTAATGATCAACCAAATGGCTAATGGTGAAATCTACAATATAAACTTCCATAGTTATGCCCATTAAGGACATTAATATCATTTGCCATTAAATTTTGTCCCAAAAATATTAAAATTGGCCCTTCTAAATAAATACTTGAGGGGGAGGAATCAACATAGTTTAATAAAGATGATGTTTTGAAGAATCTAGTTGAGAAAGATATGATGTGCAACTATCTAAAACCATCTTTGGGCATAAGCAAGTCTCGAGGTAGTGATACATGAAGTTTGATAAGGTTATTAATTTTTTTAAGTTTTACTTGGAATACTTCAGATTTGTATATACTTGTTAAATATTTGAGAAGAGCAGTCTTTTGTCTCTTATGCTTTATGTTAATAATTAGTTACTCACTAGTGATTAAGTAAATGAGACAACATTCTTATGGTAACGCGGCTTTAATGTAAAATATTTTGTGAACAATTTTTTTTTTTGGGTTTAAGGATCACTATCCATTTTAATGTCTATTGCTATCCTTGATTTGTCTTTGGCAACATATTTTAAACGAGTGTTCAGAAAATTGGTGCACACTCTTGGTTTGACACCTTTTTAAGGGGTGTAAGGTTGGTTAAGTTTTAATGTCCTCATATAAGTGTTGAGGAGGACTATTTTGCATTTAGAGATTTTGTGCTCTTTCGCTACGAATGACGTTATGAATGCTAAATGATGCATTGGTCTTTGACCTAGTTTAGCTTTGAGTATCCCTTGGTAAATACTTGCGAAATCCTTGTAAGAGATTACTGAATAATCATTTTGGAAAATTCTCACATGTCAAATGAACATGACACTTATGCTATGTTTGGTAGGAGGGAAAAGTGAGGGGGAGAGAAAAGTGGGAGGGAAAAGGGGGGGGGGACATCATGTTCTCCTACTTGGCTACAGAGAGAAAAGTAGGAGGAAAATAACACGAGACCTACATGTCTTTACCTCAACTTTTCAAATATGAGGGGATTTTGGAGACAAAAATTTTCAAATTTACCTTCAATTTTTCATTGCCGCCTCTTGCTTCTTTTTATTTTTATTGTGATATTCGTAGTGTAGTTATATTTTGATCATAAATTTTTATCAAATAAGCAGTATGTTTAATTTTTAAATTTATTAAATAAATATCAATTCTAAATTTTCAAGTTAATTTTTAGTTAAGTACCTTTGTAGTTTTAACTTTTAAGATTATTGCATATTTAATAATTTAATAATTTAAATTGGATAAAATAATTTTTTGTTAGTATTGGATAAAATAATTTTCAATTATATTTTTGTTTAGTCAATAATATATGGTAAAAATTATTATTTATAATATATTAAAATGTTAAATTTTATTATACAAGTATTTTTATAAATAATAAAATTATTATTGTCCATATAAAATAAACAACTTTTCTTTCCTCCTAACAATGAGAGAAAATTGCATCTCTCCCCATTTTCTTTTCTCTTCATTTCCTCTCCTTCCATTTTCTTTTCTTCTTACTTTCCTTTGTGAGCCAAGCACAGCATTAAGGGTGGTTGTAGAAATTGGATTCTCTCTCAAAAATTACGGTTATGAGGATTTAGAAGTAGCATCCTATGTGTTTCATGGTAATTAGAGGAATACTCTTGTAAAAGGAGTGTATCACAAAAACTCATAGCTACGTCAACTTAAGATATAGAATATATATCGCTTGTTGTAAAGCCTTTCATTAAGTTATATAGTTGAGGAAATTATCATTGGATATGCACTTTGTTGTTTCCTCTAACTATTAATGTGTTATTTTGTTTTCCATGTGCTTCTCTCAAAAATTTGTTTATTAATGAGAAGATTATGAACATTCAGACTTGTTTGATTGATTCACATCTGTAGTGAATATATGCTTATGCATTTATATGACCAGAGACTCGCTTATGTGGGGTTTTGTTGATCTTTTGTGGTACTCTTGGTTTGGTGGAAATTTGAGTTTTGTCCTTTTAAGGATATTTGATGGTTTAAGAGTATTTTGCTATTCTGCTTACTTTTTTTTTTTTAGAAACATTTAGGTATTTCATATCATTTGCTTCTCCATTTGACTTAATGATATGTGTTATGCATCTTATATCACTTAATTCTTCATGAGATTCAATGATCTTGTTTTTTTTTCTCTACTAAGTTTCCATTTTGATTCATAGATATTATGGTGCTTTATATCACTGGTTTTCCTATCAGATTCAATGATTTGTGTTAGTGCACTTTATGTCACTTGTTTTTCTATAGAATTTAGTGACCTTGTGTTGTCTCTTTATTGAGTTGTGGTTAGAAGACTTACTGTGTATTCTGTACTAAGCATTTTGATATTAAAATTACGTTTGTGAAAGAGAAAATTGCTTAATCTTAGACTTGTGTGATTCACATTCCTAGCAAGTAAATGCTTGTAGATTTGTTGATTAAGGGCTCACACGTAGAAATTTTTTGAAATTCTTTAACTTAAATGAGTATTATGAATTCCTTTGATGTCTTGTTTTGGTGGGAGTGTGAGAACTTTTGTTTTGCATTTTCGCTTTAGGCTTTTTTTATTTTTTGTGAGTTGTGTTTGATTAAGTTAGATGTGTTTATATCATTTGTATTTTCATAGGATTCAATGATTCTGTTGCGGTACGTTATACATGTCACTTGTTTTCTTATAGGAATCAATGATCTTATGTTATCATCTTATTGAACTGTGTTTAGAATAAAGTTTTTGTATTCCATGCTATTGATGAGATGTTATATTTATGTCTAAGTTTCACTTGCTTCCCCATAGGAACTAGTTATGTTGAAATTTCATTTTATGAATAATTTTGGTGACTTAATGTTCTTTAATTAATCAATTCGAGTAGAAGATTGTTGAAATATTTATATTTATAATTATAATATATATGTGGATTTGCATTAATTGGATATTAAGCTTAAAATAGATTGGTCTTTATGATTTTGGATAGACAGTGATAGATGAACCATATAAGTGAGCCCAATGAATAGAGGGCTAACTTACAACCTTATAGCAGTTGGTTATACCATTATATGATCTAAGATAGGTAGAGAGAAATTAAAAAGATAAATTTCTATTAACATGTGAAATTAGAATTTTTTAAGTTTCATAATGTTAATAAGAGAATATAGAGTTGATAGAAGAAAATAGAAGGAATAAATCTATCTAGATGATGTAAAACAAGAATCTCGTTCTGTATTTTTCTTAATAGTCACGTTTAGGAGAATCTTGAAATGATCAAAAGTCTTAAAAGTTTGGTCTATTCATGATATGCCTACTTCTGACTCGCTAAGCATATTTATAATGTTCAATAAAATATAAAATGATGAATAAAATTTAGATAACTAGATAATTAAATAAAAAATAAATGAAATCTCCTAGAATTTATATTTAGATAAAATATAGAATGAAATCTAATAAAAACTAATGAACTAAATATCCAAATAAAATGTAAATAACTAGATATCTGTATAAATATCTAAATAAAATCTAGATAACTAAGCATCTAAATAAATTCTAAGCAATATTATTAAATAAAAATATGTAAAATAAAATAAAATAATAGTTATTCCTAATATATGTTAACTTTTCAAATTATCCATTATCCTACTATAATTGGTGCTTTATCAATACTCCCCCTTGAAAATTTACCTTCTCCTCAAGGTTAGATGTAGACAATAGCTTTCTTATGCATCTGGAGGTTGAGATGGGAGTAATAGATATATAGCAACATCTCTAATGTGGGTTCTCAATGGTTGAGCAATAGGCTGCATGAAAACTTTAAGGATAAAGTTGTAGTTAAACTCACGATCGACCAAGTTTAGAACCTTGCGCTCACATGAGGTCTCTTGAAGCTTTATCATTGCTATAACAACTTTTCCTAAATCTATAGCAGAGGAAGGCATTGCACTTTCTAGCACTATCTTGATTTTGGTGTTGTTTTTTAGAGGAGAGATAAATTCCTTGCCATGTTCAAGCTTTGAAATAGAAGGTTTGGAGTTTGTTACGGTCCTTGAGAGATAAAGGAGAGAAGGACGCATCTCCTTAGCTTCATGAGCAAATGAATTTTCAGTCAAGAGTGTTTCATTTTGTCTAGGCTATTCCACTCTTTTGGGACCACGAGAGGGTTGGACCTTAAATTCACTATTTAAGGCTAAACTTGTGCTTGTACACACTTCTAGGTTGAGGAGTTGAGTTTCTGAATCTTCATATCTCCCTTAATGTCTAAATGAATGTGGCCAGCTTTGATTTGTTTGCTAGCCGACACAATTGGTGGTGCCCTAATGGTGGAAGTAAAGTCATTAAGGTGGGCTATGGTGTGAAGGAATAGGTGCCTTTCATAAGGTGAAGTTGTAGTAGTGTAGAGGTAGTAGGAACCTATTAAGGGTCAAACGGCTCTGATACCAAATGCTAGGATCCAAAATAGAGGGAAATAAAGAAGATAAATTTCTATTAACGCATGAAATCATAATCTAACTTCATAATATTAATAAGAGAAGATGCAATTGTTGGAAGAAAATAGAAGAAATAAAGTTATCAAGATATTATAAAACAAGTATCTCGTTCTATACTTATCTCAATATATATGCTTAGGAGAATTTCCATTGGGTCAAAAGTATGAAAAGTCTGTTTTATTTGTGATTTTCCTACTTTTGAGCTGCTAAGCATATGTATAATGTTAAATACAATCTAAAATAATGAATACGATCTAGATAACTAGATAATTAAATAAAAATTGAATAAAATGTCTTAGAATCTATAGCTAGATAAAATATAGAATGAAATCTGAATAAAATCTAAAGAACTAAATATCTGAATAAAATTTAAATAACTAAATATTTGGATAAATATCTAGATATCTAAATAAAATCTAGATAACTTAACATCTAAGTAAAATCTAAAAAATATTATTAAATAGAAAATATTTAAAATAAAATAATATAATATTTATTCCTAATATATTTTTAACTTCTCAATTATCTATTATCTCACCATAATTGGTATTCTATCAGACCGAGTCACAGATGATGAGATTAATTATTTAATTAATAATTAATTAATTATTAAAGTGGTTACTCAGTTGATCCATATAATGTGATTAGTTAGTGAGTTCTCCCTAATCTCTTTGTTTTATGTGGATGCTATGAGAGCCTAGTAGATTGTGAGTCTGCTTAAACTTTAGGTAATTGAGGTTGTATTGTTGACTCATTTTCTATGGATTCACAGGTGTGCCTACCAAATTATACTCTAATCACTTTTATATTGTTTATTGCGATATTTTTCAACATTTTTTAGACTAGGTGACTGGTACTCTTGGTCATGGGGAAGAATACGAATATACAAGTACTTATTTTTCAATTTCTTTCGTGTGGAATAGTAAATCAGTTAGGTGTATTTCTGTTTCATAATAGTCTGTGTCTTGGTTTATACTGCACCTGATCGCATTCGCATCACTTATATAGTAGTGGATTGCCGAGATCCTCTAGCATCTCTTTCTTCCAGGCTGCACCAGCAGCTTTATATATTTGTTTTTTGGAATGAATAAGAAACATGTTGGGCCGCCGTGCTCGCTTTGGACTTTGGAAGTTGACTTCTTATTGCTCGCTCACTGAGACGTCACTCTGAATGAATTTTAGCAGTTTTTACTGTCATGTCTCGGTAGTTTGTCTCTCAGAATGTGATAAAATTCTTATATGTAAGTTACGTAACTCATTGTACAAAGAAAGAAATGCCATTAACGCCATTTGATGAAACAGTAGTTCTGATGTGGTATACTTTTGTGCTAGGCTGACATGATGCTTTGGCCATTACAGGACAAATTGGATATGCTCTTGTCCCTATGATTGCTAGGGGAGTCATGCTGGGTCCTGACCAGCCTGTAATTCTCCACATGCTTGACATTCCACCTGCAGCAGAGTCACTGAATGGGGTTAAAATGGAGTTAGTGGATGCTGCATTCCCACTTCTTAAAGGTTGGACTATTTTTCCTTGTGAAACGCTTATGAACTTAGTAGGCTATCATCTTGGGATTTTGTTGTTGAAGTGATATATACTAGATTCTGTCGGCCCAAATCCCAATGATGATCAATTTGGTTGCCCTCACTTAATGGGATGATTCTTCTTGTTTATACATCAGACTATATTCTGAGGTCTTGTGACATTATTTGTTCCAGGTGTTGTTGCTACGACTGACGTAGTTGAGGCATGCACTGGGGTCAATGTTGCTATAATGGTTGGTGGGTTTCCCAGAAAAGAAGGCATGGAGAGAAAAGACGTGATGTCAAAAAATGTGTCTATCTACAAGTCCCAGGCTTCTGCACTTGAAAAGCATGCAGCTGCAAACTGCAAGGTAATTTAGTCTACTGAGAAAAAAAATGTTATAAAGAACTTGGCTGTGCACTTAGGATATTGTAAAATACGTCTTATTTTTTGTCAGATTTTCCCTTGAATTAGTTGGCATTTAGAGGAAGAGACTCTAATCCCATGTAGTCAAGTCCAAGAGATTTCGTCTTGATTTTTGATTAATTTATCTCTATGCTTGTATTGATTAAATTCCATTTTCTTTTAAAAATATTAATATTTAAAATCTTTATTTTGGCTTTCATCTTGTGCAGGTTTTGGTTGTTGCTAACCCTGCAAACACCAATGCATTGATCTTGAAGGAATTTGCACCATCTATCCCTGAGAAAAACATTACTTGTTTGACTAGATTGGATCATAACAGGGCATTGGGTCAGATTTCTGAACGACTGAATGTTCAAGTTTCTGACGTGAAAAATGTTATAATCTGGGGTAATCATTCATCAACTCAATATCCTGACGTCAACCATGCAACAGTTAAAATCCCAGCTGGGGAAAAGCCTGTCCGTGGGCTTGTTGCTGATGATGCATGGTATGCAGTTGGACGAATACTTATAAGCTTAGCATTTACATCTTCCCCCTCTCCCCCTTTATTCGATTAAATTTTTTAGTTTTGAATTTGTGAAGTCTTGAAGGATTGACACAAGTTTCTATTTTGAAGGTTGAATGGGGAATTCATAACGACTGTTCAACAACGGGGCGCTGCAATTATTAAAGCTAGGAAGCTTTCAAGTGCGCTATCTGCTGCAAGTGCTGCTTGTGACCATATCCGTGATTGGGTACTCGGAACTCCAGAGGTTGGTTTAGTTTTGTTTTTATAGCCTCCCTTCCAATAAAAAAAAGGGGAAAAAGAAACGAGAAAAAAAAAAAATCTGCTTACTTCATTCTTCCAATCTAAATTCAGGGCACCTGGGTATCAATGGGAGTATACTCTGACGGCTCCTACAATGTACCAGCTGGGCTAATTTATTCATTCCCTGTTACTTGCTGCGATGGGGAGTGGAAGATAGTTCAAGGTAAGAATTTGGTTATCTACGGGACAAATGCAGCTGAAACTTTCTATCATTGCTTGAACAAATTTTGTCTAATGTTTCGAATCTTAAAATTGATTTGACCATGATTTCATAATTGCAAGCTTTAAATCCTTGTGATTGTTCGTTTTCACAAACCTTATTTATTATTCTTACTAGAAATGGAACTTAGAATTGGACGTTAACTCACTCATCTCCTATTCACCTTAGAAGGTCTAATCTGTTGCAATGATAGATTGAGAATTGCTGTTTTATCGTAATATATGTAGTGGTTCAGTGAAATATTTAGGAGAGAAGCAAAAGACCGCTCCATTTAGCGCAATGAGTGATGGAAATTCCTTTCATTGGCCATTAGTTTGAGATAGAATCAAACAAGTATGCCCAATTCTTTATCAAACCTTGAACCGGAGACAACTGGTGGTAGGACTTCAGATATGACAGTTTCAAAATCACGGATGACTTTAGTGTTACAATTTAGCCTTTTTGTTATCACGTTCTCTGCACGTAATACTGATTTCAATGGACGTTTCTAACATGGGTTTCTCTTATATGCTGCCAGGCCTTCCCATTGATGAGTTCTCGAGGAAGAAAATGGATTTGACGGCACAAGAGCTGTCGGAGGAGAAGGAATTAGCTTACTCATGCCTCTCTTAGATTGCTTGCTTCTTGTTTGGCGTCATTGCTGGTCCCTTGGCGCTTTCTGTGAGAGCAGTTTATATATTGAATAATACAACTTTTTTTAAATACAGAATAACTGAAAAAGTGCTAATGGAGATGCTCGGCATGCAGTACTAGAGTTCATGACCTGTACTTGTGATGGACACAAGCACAACCATCTTCTCGGTTTTTTTGGTAACTTGTTATTCCAGTGGGCACTGCACTGGCGATTGGACAAGATTATATATTTTTAAAATGCTACTGTTTTTAATTTTTCAATCTGCAGCTTCACTTGCCCCCCTATAATATTTCATTTCCTCCCTCTCAAAAGAAAACAAGCCATTTTCGCTTGAAAAATTTCACTTACTCCTCTAGAAAAAATGATGGAAAGGATCCTTGAAACGTCTTGGATAGGAAATGTAATTACTAATAGGTCCCTTTCAAGTGTCAAACGTGGTGTTTTGAAGTTGATAGGATTTGTTTAGTAATTATACAGGATGGAAGATGATGTGGCCTGTCATCATGCTCAACATGTTCGAAGTATTTTTCAGGAAGAATGCCAGTTAGATTTCAAAACAATGAATTAATATTAGTTAAATCTGACATTTTTTGAAAAAATAAGTTGAAAATATCAATTTAAATTATTATAAATTTAAGAGTTTTATTTAAATATTAAATATAATTTTTAGATTATAATAAAAATATTTGTTTGTAATTGTTTAAATTGATATTTGTACTTTATTTTTTAAAACATTGGCGAACATTGAACTGCTATCATTTCCTTATTTTTCGTGGCCCATTCCATTTCTATCCCAGTATTCACCCACATGCCATGGAGGGTGTTAAAATTTAAATGATTATTTTCTTTTTGGTACAAATATCCTATTCGTTTTATTTCTATCAAAATAAATAAATACTATGATCATAAAAAAAAAATCTTATATGATATTTGATCAAAATGCAAAAGCATGTGCTCGCGGGCGTGTACTTTAGCAAATGACATTGTGCATCGCTCTCATCAAGACAGCTCTTATTGCCTGGGACAAAATTAAAGGACCTAAGGTCTTAAAGATCTCCATCAGCAAAACAAAGCTTTCATGTTGAAACTCTGTTGGGAGCTTCTGTGTAACACCGACAGCTTATGGGTCAAGTGTCTTAAAAAAAATACTATATGATATTTGATCAAAATGCAAAAGCATGTGCTCGCGGGCGTGCACTTCTTTAGCAAATGACATTGTGCATCGCTCTCATCAAGATAGCTCTTATTGCTTGGGAGAAAATTAAAAGACCTAAGGTTTTAAAGATCTCCACCAGCAAAACAAAGCTTTCATGTTTAAACTCTGTTGGGAGCTTCTGTGTAACACCGACAGCTTATGGGTCAAGTGTCCCAAGGCTAAATACAAATGTGACAAGGGACGGGAAATTCTCATCCTCAAGAAAACTTCCCAATCTAGAACTTTGAAAGGGATCGTGGAGGTGTGGGACAATTTCTTTAGAGGCAAGAGGAAGAAAATTGTTAGTGGTCGTGATATTAGTTTTTGGTGGGACAATTGGACTAATCTTGATCAACCACTCATAGCTTATACCACCAATTCAAGAACTATTGGTGATCCAAGAGCTTCGGTAAGATGGTTGGATACTTACAGATAGTTGGTCACCTCGGTTGGTAAGTTCTCTACTAAGTTTGCTTATGAGTTCATTCAGCGATTGGAAACTAACCTGATTGATTTGAGATGGGACAAGTTCTAGCATTGGCTTATTCTTGAGAAAATGAAAATGTTCCTATGACAAGTATCAGGGCTAAGAGAGGATATACTGAGAGTAATCTTTGCCTGTTTGAGTGTGGAAGTGAGGAAGATTCTTTACATATCTTGCTTGACTGTGAGAGAGCAAAAAACTGTTTGGGGTGTTTTGATTAACCCTAACATGTGCCAAAGGTTTTTTTCGTGATAATTTGCAGAGATGGCTTAAGTGGAATTCACATCATAATCCGGCAATTCCAGATTTACACAGTGGCCATGGGTCAAGATCTTTGGAGTTGTAAACAGGTCTTTGAAAATTGCTCTCCCTCAACAACTGAAATCAAGCACCGATGCTTAGCTTTGTTGATCGAGGACACGGCTTATTCTTGAGAAAATGAAAATGTTCCTATGACAAGTATCAGGGCTAAGAGAGGATATACTGAGAGTAATCTTTGCCTGTTTGAGTGTGGAAGTGAGGAAGATTCTTTACATATCTTGCTTGACTGTGAGCGAGCAAAAAACTGTTTGGGGTGTTTTGATTAACCCTAACATGTGCCAAAGGTTTTTTTCGTGATAATTTGCAGAGATGGCTTAAGTGGAATTCACATCATAATCCGGCAATTCCAGATTTACACAGTGGCCATGGGTCAAGATCTTTGGAGTTGTAAACAGGTCTTTGAAAATTGCTCTCCCTCAACAACTGAAATCAAGCACCGATGCTTAGCTTTGTTGATCGAGGACACGGCTTATTCTTGAGAAAATGAAAATGTTCCTATGACAAGTATCAGGGCTAAGAGAGGATATACTGAGAGTAATCTTTGCCTGTTTGAGTGTGGAAGTGAGGAAGATTCTTTACATATCTTGCTTGACTGTGAGCGAGCAAAAAACTGTTTGGGGTGTTTTGATTAACCCTAACATGTGCCAAAGTTTTTTTCGTGATAATTTGCAGAGATGGCTTAAGTGGAATTCACATCATAATCCGGCAATTCCAGATTTACACAGTGGCCATGGGTCAAGATCTTTGGAGTTGTAAACAGGTCTTTGAAAATTGCTCTCCCTCAACAACTGAAATCAAGCACCGATGCTTAGCTTTGTTGATCGAGGACACCATTAATGGGAAGCTAAAGAGCAGAATTTTTCACTCGCTAGAGGATCCCCAGATTCATTGGAGTCCCCCGAGGGCCGACAGAAGGTAACATCAGGATAGTTGCAGAAGGATCATACAGTCCGATGATTTCCTATGCCTTTGTTCCTTTTGCTGTTGTAGTTAATATTGTTAATTAGGTAACTTTGTTCCCTTAAGCTTAGGCTTGCCTTATGTGACTTAGAAGCTCGAATATTATTATTATTATTTTTTTAGAAAAAAGGGAGTGCACCCGCACTTGGCTTATGTACTCTACAAATTTTATTTTAATTAATAGTAATATATATAATTTTTAATTTATATTGATTGAAATGAAACAAGAATATCAATCAATTTCATTAAAATAGACAAGATTGAATAAAATGATAATAACTAGAGTATCTTCTAACATTTGCATAAAACTTGACAATAATCTTTAAGAATATTGAAGACATGCTCCATCATACTAGTGAAAAAAATATATTTAAGAATAGTCTGATAAACAATTTATTAGCTTTAACAATAATTCAAATTATTTAATATTTTTAAATATTGCAAGAATTTCATAAAATGGAAAATATTTTAAAGTAGAAGTGGGATATGATAATCTCTTCTCTCTCTCTCTCTCTCTCTCTCTCTAATATTTCAAGGTATGTACAATAGGTAGCCATGAGATTAATTTATTGAGAAATTTGAAGGCCATTTAAAGGGCTATCCTTTCCCAAGATACACACTGTTTTTGGTGGTTTTTTGGTGTGTAGGCACGTCAGAGGAGCGTATTTTCAAAAAGTGTGATATTCTTTACTTCTAAAATCAAATGGTGAGTTTTGAGATTTTTTACCATAAATTTCCCAAATACAAGTGCTTAAAAATAAAGTGAATGAAGAAATAAAGATCGAGAAACATGCAAGATTTGCATTGTGAGAGTGGCCATCATATTGATAATGATAAAAAGAAAATTATAGAAAATAAAATATGGAAAACTAAAAGGAAAAGCACTGGCGCACTGTTTTTGCTCTTTCGTTAGGAATTAGAGTTCTACCAGTTGTTGGAGAATTCAATTCTCGCTACTGGATGCGTGGCACGCTAAGGGCGATGTGTCCAATCTACTGAAGGATAAAAGGAGTCACTTTGGGCGAAGTAAAGGATGGCATAGAGTCAAGGTTTTTGCACTTGGTAAGTGTTTAGAGAGATTGTCTGAATAGTTGTGTGTAGTGTCGAAGAGAGGTCTGGTATGTGTGTGACTTCTTTCCTTTATAGACATCAAGTGGCAGTTTTTTCTATGCTTCATTCTGCACTTGTTTAAGGCCACTAGCTATAGTTTTCTTCATAACTTCCTCAACTCTTGCTTTTTGAAAAGCTGCATTGCTTGGCCAAGTCTACCTTTCAACCACCTTTTTTGTAGAAGTTTTAAGTAAGCTTTGGGCCAAAATGACTCTTTTTAGTCCAAATGGTTGGGCTTGGGGCCAAAATTAGATTTTTGCCTAAATAATGCCTCTTGCATACAAAGTTGGCTGAGTTCGTCACAAGTTGAGTTTGTATGGATACTTAATTGTTCTATCTTTTATACATTCGTAATGCATGCGGTATGGAACTTGGGGACCTAGCTCTTTTTAATCAAAGTTTCAAGTGACTGTTTTACTTAAGAAGCTAGCTCATTCTCAATGATGGGCTTCGGGTGTCAATCTTACTCTCTATTTGATCCTAAAAGCATATAGCTTGCCTCTAATTTATCAGCCATTAGGTGCTATCAAGTAGTTTCTCCCTAAGCTCTTCATCTGTATTTGGCCCTAAAGGCCATAAGTTGGCCTCTAACTCATAATCTTTACAGGGTTCATTCTTGGAGTCATCAAAAAAATGCCCCTTGAGCTCTTTAGATAAGCTTGGTTCTAAAGGCCAAGAGTTAGCTTCAAGCTCATTGTCCTTGTAGAGCTCATCCTTGGGGTTATAAGAGGAGTGCCTCTCGAGCTCTTTAGATATACTTGGTTCTAAAGGCTATGAGTTGGCCTCAGTCTTATTGCCCTCGTAGAGCTCGTCATCAAAGCTGTTAGACAAATGCCCCTTGAGTACTTCGAATATACTCTTGAAGAACTCGAGATACATGGTGATGCTTAGCCTAAAAGGCTCTGGGATACCTACTTGATGCTCTATGTTGTATTGTGAGGTTCCTAGTATTTGTTCAAGTCTCAATATACGGCTAGATAGTGGGTATGCACCTTAGAGCTCTTCTTATTATACTCATTTTTGAATTATAATGGAGTTGACAAGTGTACTATGCCTGCAATATCACATTCTAGATCCTAAGATCCAATATAATTTTACCATTATTATTCAATTCGAGGGTGTGCTTCCATACTAATTCCATAAGGATGTGGTCTCGTTCTAATTAGAACCATGACTCTTTTAGAGTGTGGATCATTGGTGTGCAGATTGCTAGAGCATGATTCTTTAAGTATTCTAGTTCCTAGTTCACTAATTCCATTGGTGTGTCATTCCGTAGCTTTGTTGGAGTGTTGATCTTTAGAGTGTGGTTTTCTTGGTATTTTGGTTCCTAGATTTGACATTTACTCTACTTTACTGCTCAATTGAACTTAGTTTTGGATTTATTTGCATGCTTTATATGATAGATCTATGGTATCATGTTTTATTGTTGATCTTGATATGATATGGCCTCAGATCTAATTCTATGATGATATTTGCCTGTGGATTATAGTAAGGCCTGTGATTTTATGTGCTTTTGAGACTTTGAAGTAGTTGATTGGTATTGCCAAAGAACATGAGAGGAAAAGAAACTAATGTAAAAGTACTTGTCTTTTTGTTATGTTTTATGTGGGATTTAGGATTATTTCATTTTATTACTGCCTTAAAGTTTCTTAGTTCATGTTACAAAATGCATGATCACATCACTTCTTGGTATTATAGTGTTGAGATCATTTTTTATCACTTTGCGATGGACTGTGCTAGCACCTTCCATCTTGTCTTTGAACAAACAAGAAACACATGTTGATAACTTGATATAATAGTTAACATGTAAGTTGATGTGCTATATGAGTTATGATTTCACTTTGTGAATGAATTACAACTGCTTACTTTTGTGGTGTTTAAATGATGGCTCTTGTAAAAGTATTCTATAAGGAGTTGGAATTTTCTAGAAACTTCCTATCAATATTCTTCTTTAAAATGGAAACTAAAATTGAACAGTTTGGTCATTTATGATAATCTTTCTTAAAATTTCCAAAGTATGTTTTCAAAGTTCCATTCTTTATGCTTTGATTGTTTGCTAGGATTTTAGGGCTTATATATTGAGAATGAAAATCTAGAATATGGATAAAAATGCTCAGACTTGTGATTCAAGCTAGCTCCCTTCATTACTATATGTAGTACAAGATGGTCGCAATTATATTACAATGATGCCGATACAATCCTGACACATAGAGAGAGAATGTATGGAGAATATACAAATATCTATAATTAAAACTTAATTACATTCTCCAACGTTCCCACCTCAAATGGGAATGGGTAACAATCATTCCAAGCTTGCTTTTACAAGTTGAAAATTAAGAAAAAGCTAAGGCTTTAATGAAACAATCTACAAGCTGATATTGTGAAGGAACATATCTCACATTAAGAGTTCTAGCCAATACTTAATCTTTGACAAAATGCAAATCAATTTCTATATGTTTTGTGCTGGCACGTTAAATTGGATTAGTAGTCAAAGCATTGGCACTAACATTATCACACCACACAAGAGAAGGCCTTCTAGAAAAAGCACCCTAACTTATATAAAAGATAACAAAGCCAATTAACTTTAGATATTGTATCTATTAAGGCTTTATATTCAGGCTCTATACTTGATCTTGACACAACAAGTTGTTTCCTAAAAGCCCATATAACTAAAGTATTCTTTAAATAAATGCAAAATCCAGCCATTGATCTTCTATCATCAACATACATAGCCCAATCAACATCAGTGAAGGCATCAACACTCAAATATACAAATGGTTTTGTAAACAATCCTAAGCTATAAGTCCCTTTAAGGCACCTTAATATCCTTCTAATAGCTTAATAATGAACATTGGTGGGTTTAGACATAAATTGACTTAGCTTATTCTTGAATAAGCTACATCTAGCCTTATGGTGGTGAGATATTGTAAGGCTCCAATGGCTTGACAATATTTGGTTGCATCACCTAATAGTTATCCATCATTAATAGAGATCTGCCTATAAGTTACCATAAGTGTACTCACAGTTGTAACATCAAACACATAAAATTTATTTAATATGTCAAGAACATATCTTGCTTGACTAAAAAATAATCTAGACTTATCACAAAAGACTTCACTTCTAAGAAAATAATGAATAGGGCATAAGTCTTTTAGTAAAACAAGCTATTGAGCTTCTGAATGAAAAAAATTCAAGTAAGCTAATCAAGATATCATCCACATATTTGTGTAATCAAACCCAAGAGTTTGTTGAGTCCCGTTCGCAATGAGTTTGGCTTTGTGCTTCAACAAAGAACTATCAACCTTAAACTTGGTCTTGAAGACCCATTGATAATCAATCACCTTCTTTGATTGATCATATGGAACAAGTTGTCAGGTTTGATTTCTTTAAACGGCTTTAAATTTTTCCACCATAGCTTGTTAGTAGTGAGGAGTAGTGAGTGCTTCACGTACATAATTAGATTCAACAAGTTGATGAAGAGAAGTTGGATCCTCTGAAGTTAAAAACCCAAAAATGGGTATTTGGGCTTGAATATGCCTCGTTTATCCTAAGTCTCCATTTGATGAATGTAAACATCAACATTAATAATCACGTAAGGAACCATTAGTGATGAAGTAGAGTCAAGTAATGACATGGCATGCATTGGTGAAACTTGCTTGGAGGATGATGAAAGACCTTAATTTTGATTAAAGACAAAATCAGAAGATAGTTATAAAAAATTATAGATGGTGAGGCCATTCTCAGAAATGGAAATAGAGGAACAGAGTCATGTGAATCATGATACAACAATGAGGAAGGCTCTGTATTAGTGCTAGTTGAAGAAATTTTGATTGGAACAGAGAAGGTTTCAACTGTCTCTAGAGCTCTTTGATTAATAAATTTGGTAGCAAAAGAAAACACATAAGCATCAAACACAACATGACAGGAAACATATATTCATTTAGTCAAGCTTAGGTATTATATTATAACACCCTAAATTTTTTTTCTTCAAACAATTAAATTAACCATGGTAGAAAAATATCTATCATGATAAATAAAAGTCAATTGGTCCTGTTTTTTAAAATAATTATGTAACTTGAAACACTACCATGATGGAAGAGGGGCTACCATGATAGAAAATGATAAAATATATGTTTATAAATATTGCACCTTTTTAAAATGACTATCATAAGGGAAAAATGTTCTAACATGTTAGAAACAATTAAGTTAGATAAATAAATACTACCATAGTAAATAGAACTAAACTTCTTAAATTTTCATTTTCAACATTTGAAATCCCAAATATTTATAAAACAAAACAAGTGTGAAATGCCCATATGATCCCAATAACATGATAAACAAAATAAAATAGGAAAAATATAAATAGTTATATATTTTAAAATCTTATAACCACTTATCAACCTTTCCAAATAACACAAAATAATTTTTGTTACTACTTATACCTACCTATAACCATAGTTGGGTTACAACTACCAAATAAATTTATATCAGTAAAACCATTATAAAAGCATATAACATTTGGCTTTGGTTTGCACAACACAACCTCTCAAATAAATTTTAACATCTCATATGCCATTAGGCCAAGATCATATTTTTCCAACTTTATATTTCCAACAAGTGCAAACCATAAATCTTTAAACAAAATAGACAACTTAATCAATTTCCAAAATAAGCCAAATATATGACCTCATAATCATGCTATTTCAAACCATCTAAAATAAACTAGACATTAAGGTTACAATCATTCAAAGTATACCAAAACAGAAATAGTTTGAAGGACATGATTATAATATTACATATTTTTGATAAAAAAAACCCTAGCATTAGTAATATAACATCATTAAAATCATAAACCAAAATACCGAAAGAGATAGTGAATTCACACCACTAAACCTCAGGGACTCTTCCAAGCACCACACTTCACTCCTCTTTTGAAAATTATTAATTACATAATAAGACTTAAAAGTCCCAATAATCAATGCTAATTTATGATAATGTATACAAACAGTTATATGTGTTTGTTAAGTATGGTAATAACAATTATATAATTTTAACAAAATGGAAGAAATATTGTAATGCATGACAAACAACCATCTTTATCTTTTTCTATTAATCTTGAGCCATAACTCTCACTCAGTGCTAAATCACCTGACCAAAGGTAGACTAATTTGAAGCCTTACAATTTACCTATTGGGCCTTCAATATGAGCGTACCATATAGCACAAAAATGCAACAAGAAATCTCCTAACACTTGCTACAAGAGTCAAACAATTTACACATCGACAATGTACAAATATATAACATTTTAATCTTTACAATTTTCTTATTTTCACTAATATTACAACATAACATCCCACATGGCAAAAACATTTAAAAATACATTTTCACAATTCTACAATTTTTTGTATAAATATAACAAAATAATTTCTCAACAACAATTTATAAATTTTCTCAATAATCACACAAATTATAGTAAGTAACACTAATCATAAGTTAAAGCATGATTACCTTATGGCTTTATCAAAAATTATCCCTACAACTTCTTTCCCACTAAACCTTCACCAATAATACAATCTACACATAACATTTTATTTTATAAATATTAGTTTCAATTACTAAAACTAATAAAAACAACTTTAAGAATAAAGTTAGAGAGTATAATATAATTTTTAATCCCATTATTAATACTAGTCTAAGATTAGTGCCCTCAAGTAAAAATTCTAACTCCTATTCTAATCGTCAATAAATATCAATAAGCTAAAATCAATTTTTAAATGAATTTTTTTATCAAAATTTCTCTTTTTATTTCATAAATTCGCACCTAAAATATCCAAAAATTACAAACTTAGTCTCAAGTCTATAATCTATATTTATAGCCATAATAATTTATTTTCTCATCCTAAATAATCATCTAAACATTACAAATCATATATTTTTAGATTAAACAAAAATCTACCCACAATAGTTTAGAGTTTAACTTATAAGCCTCAAATTCAAACTTCATCAACAAAATAATACTCTAGATAATTTATTATACTACCTACAGCCTCAACAACAACATTTATTTGCAAAAAAATTCATCTTCCTTTCAAGCCCTAGGTTTGCCACTTCTAAGAAATTAGCAACTAGGGAGGATAAGCAACCAAGAAAAAAAAATTAGAACACTTACATAATTTAAAAAAGTTTGAAATCATGCCCAAAATATCGTATTATGGAGCATGATCATTGAAAATCTCTAAAACTCTCTCCCCTATCACGAGCTCACGGCACCATTGTAGAGAAGAGGAAGGAAACAAAATGGGAAAATTAAATAAGGGTGTTATGTGTTATTTAAAAAAACATGGTGTGGCCATGCTCTCTCCCCCCTTTCTTACTTTCCTTCCTCTTTTTTTTTTATACACCTACACACATAGGCATACAACGCCAATAGATATAAATCCATTCTCCCTAGAATTGTTTTCTCAGGGTATGATTCTATTTGTTGTGCTGATTTGTTGGCTAGGAACACACATATGGTTGAGAAAGGATAGAGTCTCCTACTTCACATATCGACTTTTTGTCAAGAAATTATGGCTAGTGATATGAGCTTATGCTCTAACCATTAGGGTTTTTTTTTTGTTATTTCTGTTTCTCTCAAGCTTTGGCTTGCCAATTGTATTAAAAAAAAAAAATAAATCCATTCTTCCACCCCCTTCTCTCTCCCCCCTTTATAATAACAACAATAATAGTAGTAGTAATAATAATAATATTTTCTAAAAATGTCAACATAGAATTTTATCTTAAATTAGCTCCAATAATCATCTTTTAATTAATTTACTTACCTATAAATATTCTCCAAAATTTCCTTTAGCCCAAATTAATTATTAAAATTTAAATTGAGATATTACACATATCTCTTTTGCTATGATGCATAGCTAAGAAAAACACATTTCTAACTTTGAAATTGAAACTTATGATCATTGCATGGTTTGAGACATGGGCATCATGGACACCTAAAAGGCTTTAAGCTTTTGTAATCCATTTCTGTTTTGAATAACAAAAACAAAGGTGTTTGATTGTTAAGAACATGTGTGGGCATTCGATTGATTAAGAACATAGCTATCTAAAAGGCTTCAACCTGGTACGTAAGAGGCATATGAGCTTGTGCAAGTAATGACAAACCATTCTCAACTGTGTATCTATGTTTACTTTTGGCTTATCCATTTTGTTGGGAGGTATAGGGACATGTATACCATAGATCAATAGCATGCTCTTGAGAAATAGACATAAAAGGCTTATATTTAGTGCCCATCTCACTTTGGATGCTCTTAATTTTTCTACAAAATTAATTCTCAACTAGATTCTTAAAATGGTTAAACATTGAGATTGCTTCTCCTTTATGTTTAGGAGGATATAGCCAAGTGTTTTGACTAAAGTCATCAATAAAAATGTAAAACCAATGGCCATGAACTAATTGAATTGGAGAGGAACCCCAAAGATTTGTATGAATTAGGTCTAATGGTGTTGATGCATAAAGAAAAACAAGCTTTAAGTAAAAATACTTAGCAAAATGAACTTCAAGAATTTTGGCATCACAAGAGAAATAAATGTCTGCCTGAGTCAAAAAATGGCAAACGCTTTGATCTCTAGAGTTGACAAGCCTAACAAAAATATTTCTCAATAGACTTAACAAGCATATTAAGACCTAATTTGTCTTACAAAAACATTTATTTAAATTTATCTTAAGACCTTGCCATCCGACATTCTATTTGAGCAGTTGAAGTGTCCACACGAAGCTCTTTGAGCCCTCTAACTATGGCAGATCTCACACTCAAACAATCATCCATTAAAAAGATGAACTTAAACCCAAAATGGTTGGTTTTCACCTCAAAACACATTCAAAAGTGTCCAACTCACAATGCCAAATGCCATTACCCCCAAAGACACTTTGAACATCTTAAATGGACCACATAATATAACAATTCATTCATATCACACAAGTAAGCAATCACACTCAAAATAAACACCAAACTCTCATTTGATATAACACAAAGGGGTGAATTAAATTTAACACACATATCAATTTGGTCATTTTGGTATATAAAGCACTTCAAGTATATTACTTGTAATTGTAACTTAGCCAAGCACACATACTTAATCCACAACATCAACCTTGGACCAAGATACATTAACTTATCACAAATTCATACAAGGAAACCAAATAATGTCATGTTTCTAAGTTGACATTATGTAATGGAAAATATTCATTACAATACCCAAATAGAAGAAAAGGAAGAGCTATACAACTATTGCTCTTTATTCTTTAGTTGCCCCTTCCTTTCCCTTGCCCTTACCAAAAGTCCTCACTTGTAAAATATGATCACGAGGTGAGATAAACATCTCAGTAATAGAATAATTCACTACTATTAATTAGCATGCAAAACCATAAGAGAATAATGCTATTAAACAGTAAAATATACTTTTAGCAAAGTTTCAGATAATCTTTTTTCATTTCTACTATAGCATATTCAACAATTCCTTTTTAATGAATGCAAGTCATTTACTACTAGCATAATCATTTTATCATCTGAGCCTCCATATCACCCTGATTGAAACTATAGTTCTTGGACCAAGTGCACATTCACAAAGGCTCGAGCTCGCCTTCAGTGATAGGATCACCTGGCCAAAGGTATCTTATCTCACTTTCAGACTAGGTCTTTCCCTTTTTGTGCACGAATTGGGGTGTCATTACTCCAACATAATATCACTTATGCTAAGGAGTATCACTCTCCAATGCTATATCCCACATAGATACTAAGGAGAAAATCTCCAACATCATGCCTCACTAGACACTAAGAAAGATACATGTTATATGGGCTTCTACTACTCCTTCTTATGGGTAAACTCTTACCCTATAACATGATCATGCTCACACTCATCATATATAACACATATACATTTTAAATTTCTCAACCAGTCTATATAAAACTTCCATCATTTCAATTATTGCAATTCGTTTAACATGCACAAAAATTACATTTCATAATATGAAAGGTTATCAAATCTCATGTTTAAATATCAAATCTCATGTTTAAATTAACATATCTACTCACAATAGTTTTAAGCAATATAATCAAATAGTGTAAATTATTTTGTTACCTCAACCCTTTGTCACACAAAAGGGTTACCATGGCTCAATGTTAGCTCTACATGTCCTTTATGCATAATAAGCTCGAGCAAACTCAATTTACACAATCAAGTTACAATCATCAATTATCACTCTGGATAACCCCAAATTTACTAGTTATAAGTACCCATAACACTCAAATTTCTTTTCTAATAATATCAATCATTCCCAACACTTTAAACCATCTTACTAAACATCCTAACTCACCAAAATTACTAGCCAATCCCTATATTATCTCCAAATCTCTAGACATGCCTAGGGTTTCGTCCAAACCCTCAACAAATTTTCAATCACCATAAAATTCATAAACTTAGGGTTAAATGTTTGATTTAACTCTCCAAAACCTTAAATAAGCCAATGGATTTGGTCTAAACCTAAGAAAATCAAAATCAAAACTCCCCATTGCCCTATAAGTCCAAATTTTTGCATAATGAGGAAAGAAAGAATGTGAAACTTATCCAATAATGATTCAAGTTCCAAATGCTTCCAATATGACCTAAGGATCATGCCCTAGCAGAACACAAGCTCTTCTTCATTACTCTCTCATCATCTCTCTTTCTTTCTTTTGTTTTTAATTTATTTTTGCATCTGATAAGTACTAATTTTTGCACATGCACCGTGGTGCATTGACATATCTGCTGCGGCACATAGCACAGAAAGTCTCACAAAAATTTAAACTCCCTTTCGTGCCATGGCTTGTTCTAGCAATGTCAAGGATGTGACGATTTTTCTTTTTCATAATTCCATTTTGTTAAGGATTGTAAGGGTATGTGCTTTTATGAATGATTCCATGATCTTCAAGGAAAGTGGAGAGATTTTTGTTGAAATATGCAGTGCCATTATCATTTTGAAGGATTTAAATATTAGTGTAAAATTGCGTTCAAATCATTTTGTAAAAAGCAATAAAAGTTTGATAACTTTAGTTTTATCTTTTAGGAGGAAAATCCAAGTTACTCGAGTGTGATCATCAATGAAGGTTATAAACTATTTAGTTTGAGTTCGGTTTGGAGTCTTAAAAGGACCCCACAAATCACTATGGATTGTAGTAAAGGGATGGGATGCATGATATTGAAGGCTAGGAAAGGACAAGCAATGATGTTTAGCATGTTCACAAGAGTCTCAATAAAAAGTAGATGAGTCTTTATTAGAGCACATTTGAAGGAAACACCTGAGACATATAATGAAAATTAGGATGACCTAATCGTTTGTGGCATAACTCTAATTCACTAGACCTAGGGATTACAAGTTTTAATACTCTTAACATCACTTTTATCTAGGTAGCAAAGCCCATCAAACTCTCTAGCACTGTCAATCATCATCCTCATCAATAAATCTTGAAAAATACACTTGAATATGGCAACAGACAGTAAACTATACTTTAACTTAAGAACATGAAGAACCTCATGTAAAGTTAAGGTAGTAGAAATATGAATACTGCCAATACCAGCCACTAAACAATTAGAATTTTCTACAATTGCAACAAGTTGTTTCTTGCATGAGATGTTTGTTGTAAAAAATGTAATATTATTAGTCATATGATCAGATGCACTTGAATCTATAATCCAATAGTTCCCTAAGCACTTACCTTTAATGGTAGATATTGCTTGAGAGAAATTACCTCATTTAACCATAGTTGCAACTGGTTGTTTGTTCCTTTTCATGGCAACAAGCATTTCCAGAATCTTGTTTAGAAAATCATCTTGTGCAAACATGCTAGGTTCCTTGGAAGCTTCAACTATATATCCATGACCTCTACTTTTTTGAGGTTTTCAATCAGGAGGTTTTCCATGTAAATCCTAGCAAGTGTCTTTAGTGTGCCCCACGTTGCTGCAATGATCGCAAGTAAGATGTCCCTTATTATTCTTTTGCTCATTTGAACATACAGCAAGTGCAGAAGATGATTTAGGAAACATAGATCATGCTATAGAGTCCCCTTTCAGCATGATCTTTTGCTGAGATTCTTTCCTTCTTAGTATAGTAAACGCTACTTGAACAGATAGAAGAGGTTCTGTGCTTAAAATTTGCTCTCTAGCATCATTGAACACAACATCTAAACCTACAAGTAACTCATATAATTGCTCCTTTTCTAATTTTTTTTTTTTTTTTGAGATTTGGCAATGCCAGTAAGATGGCACCATGTATCATCACTATTAAGTCTAGTTCTTGCCAAAGATTTTTTTTTTTTTTTTTTTTTGAGATAATACTTACTCAAACTCGACCATTCTAGATAGAGAGTGAGAGTTTTTTATTTTATGTCAAATACTTGAGAGACATTTTCACCATCACTGTAGGCTTCACGAGCGGCTTTCCAAATAGCTTGGGCAATAGAAAGAAACATGAAGCTCTTTTTGATGGTTGGAATCATAGCATTTATAAGCCATGAAGAGAAGGGCATTTTCAGATTTTCACTTGTTCCAAGCCTTGACGTTGGACGTTGGAGGGGTAATAGATTCACCTAAGATAAAACCCAGTTTGACACGACCTTCAAGAGGAGATGTCTCAAGACTAGAAGAGATGACTTGCGCCGACCCATTTGCAGCAAAATCCTCTGTCACCAGCGACATCATTGATTGCAATTTTCTTTGCTCCAGCTGAAGACTCATCTCTGACTCAGTATCTAAAGAAGAATTGTGTTTTCCCTCCTATTGCTTTGATACCAGGAATATAATTGAGGGAAAAATTGATTCTATATTCCTCTGAACCTTTTTGAGGGAATATGTACAAATATAGAGAAGCAAATTAGAAAGATATATGCCTTAAATATTGGGACAGGCCGAGATACAAGGAAGGAGAAAAGATACAACGAATCTAACTAATTAAAACATATTTACAATGCATAAATGATATTTATTTTAAGAATATTAAGTTATTGACAGATACCTATCCCATTTTTCTATGTCCTTTAGAGCTCCGACTTGAACACCATGACTCGTGCCTTAGTTGAGGCTCTTGTCAAAGATTTTGCACTATTCCACAGGTACTAAGTAGCGCAGTAGTGAAGCAGCTGCGATCTAATATCCATGCTTATTGTGTTACAAATCCATCCTACAAGTAGATGATCGACAGCACACTAGTCTTATACTCAGGGTTTGGTTTTCCATCAATGGTAGCCTGAGGAGCAAGCTGACACGTTGAGAGAGAATGTATGGAGAATATACAAATATCTACAGGCCACTTATCCTTATCTACAGTATAACTAATTACATAATTAATACTTAATTACATTCTCTAACATATTGTTTCCAAATATCTTCTTAGCATGTTCCTCGTACTTGAGAGTTTCTTTGTCTGTCTGTCTGTTTTATTATAGAAATTATTTTCTTTCCTTGGAGTTTTGTAGTACCTTGGAGGTAATTTAGTGCCTCGAGCATAAATATTTAGAATTTTATGCAGCAGTATTTCTATTATTTTTTAGTGATAATTTGCTATGAAAAATTATGTTTGGTTCATAAAAAAAATTGATGATACAATCGTTTGCAATCATATCAAAGCCAGTTTTGAATTATATCTGTATGCAATTATTAATGTTCCTGAATGATCAGCCGAATCATCCATTTCCTTTTTGTTGCATGAGATGATTGGTTGCTTCAGGATGCACTGAGCTGGCATCTAGATTAATATAGAAATAGTTTCTCATATTCATATGCAAGAACTGAAGAAAGATGGCACGGTGAAATGTCTCAGTCCAACAGTGATGTCCGTTCTTGGTTTTGCACTGTATACTGATATAATATTTTGGGAAATTTAGGACAAAATTGGATAGGCACGGGTCCCTATGATTGCTAGGGGAGTCAAGCTGGGGCCAGACTAGCCTATAATCCTCCACATGGTTGATATTCATTCCTCCGGCGGCAGATTCTTTGACTGGAGTTAAAATGGAGTTGGTGGATGCTGCAATCCCACTCGTTAAAGGTCTGATTTTTGCTTCTTGTGAAATGTTTGTGAATTTATAAATAACCTTCTGATTGCTAGTGTTGATTTGTTCTGAACCTTTACTTGTTTAAATGATCTTCTAGATTGTGAATTATTTTCAATTTATTTGTTCCAGGTGTTGTTGCTGCAGCTGATGTAGTCGAGGCATGCACTAGAGTCAACATTGCGGCCATGGTTTCCAAGAAAGGATGGCATGAAGAGAAAAGATGTGATGTCAAAAAAAATGCCTCTACGAACGAGCCCAGGCTTCTGCCCTCGTTAAGCATGCTTCTACAAATTGCAAGGCAGTGACGGATTCAAAAATAAAAATTGGTGAGGGCATAATTTATATTTAAAAAATATATTAATATTTTTATAAAAATAATTATAAATAATTGTTATTTTTATTGAGGATATAACATAATAAAATTAAATGTTAAAAAGAATGCATAAAGTAAAAATTATAATAAAATAAAAAATATTTTTTGATGGGATAAATTGTTTAGTCTTTTAGATCACAAATTTTTATATGGGAGAAGTGAATTTTATAAGGAGGCAAGTGAATTTTTTGAAATGATAGGAGCACATGAAATTTTTTAATGAGGGCATACTTTGGGGTTTTGTTATGCAATATTTTCTTGGCCATGCGGTTCCGTCCCTGCTGCAAGGTAACTATTCCATCTGAATTCATCATTTTACAAACCTTTCTCACGGTAATCAATAGCCATTCATTTCTTTGATGCCTTATTCTAAAAGAATTGAAGATTTTTTCGATATTTCTTCAATTATATTATTCTATACAGTGATCAATTGGCATTAAAATCTTTTTTTTTTTTTGTGTTTTCAAACACTGTCCATATATTGATTTCTAAAGGGTAATAATAATAGTAATGAGAGCAATATGATATATGCATGATGCTGTAGTATGACATTTTTCACCATAAAAAAAAAAAAAAAACAGAGAGGGACATTAGAATGAAAATAATTTCAGTTTTACGTAATTGATACAACATTTAAAAGCATTTTAGTTCTTTTATCTTGCAGGTCCTTGTTGTTGCTAACCTTTCCAACACAAATGCATTGATCTTTAAGGAATTTTCACCATCTATTCCTGAGAAAAACATCACTTGTTTGACTAGACTTGACCATAACAGGGCATTGGGCCAAATTTCTGACAGACTGAGTGTTCAAGTTTCTGACGTGAAAAATGTTATCATTTGTGGTAATCATCCATCAACTCAATATCCGGACACCAACCATTCAAAAGTAAAGACCCCATCTGGGGAAAAGCCAATCCGTGAACTTCTTGCTGATGATGTGCGGTACAAGGATAAACTTATATGCTTTAAACTAGCTCCTTCCACTCTCTTTTTTCCGTTTTAGTTTCCCAGTTTTGGATTTGTTGAAGACCAAAAGAATTGAAGCTAGTTTCTTTTTTAAAGGTTGAATGGGGAATTCATAACTACTGTTCAACAACGTGGTGCTGCAATTATTAAAGCTAGGAAGCTTTCAAGTGTTCTATCTGCTGCTTGTGACCACATTCGTGATTTCTTGGAATTCCAGAGGCAGGATAGCATTTACATTATTTTTATTTGAAAATCTGTAAAAGTCTCATGCTTAGCTTTATTTGTCCAATTTAAATACAGGGCACCTGGGCGTCGATGGGAGTATATTCTGATGGTTCTAACAGCATACCTGCTGGGCTAACTTATTCATTCCCTGAATCCCTGTCACTTGCCAAAGTAGCGACTGGAAGATAGTTCAAGGTAAGAGTCTGGTTGCTTTAATAATGCCGTTGATTTTTGGGTCAAGGTGTAATAATTGCTAGACCAACGCGAAATTCTTTTGAATGTCACATGGATATGGATAAGGACAACAGACTTTTTGTCATTTTTTTAATAACTGCTATTATCCCTTGCCACTGCTAGACTTATGCTAACCTGATTTAAAGTTTAAAAAAAAAAAATTGTTGGACACCTTATTTAGAGTTTTCATAATTGCAATGCTAATTAGAATTATGCCTGATGCACCGTAGTTCATGGTGTGTCGTGTGGGCTAGAAGATCTACTCCCTTTCAATCACAGACTGAAAATAGCCGCTTTATGATTATTTTGGTATTGGTATCCGTTCTCTTTACTGCTGCAGCCCATTTGGGAAATAATAATCAATCAAGAATTCCCAATTCTTTGTCAAATGCTAGTTGGGACTATTTGGTGTCCTGGTGTGAGAGATGATAGTTTCTTGAATGACGTCTCGCTTCAACTTCAGCAGTTGGCATTCGCAACTTTTGCAGTTATCCTTTTTTTTTTTTTTTTTTGGTGAAAAATGGATTCATTCATCAAAAGTACTTATGAAAGCCGCACATGGTTTACAAAATACACATTGCGCCACCGAAATTGCAGTTATTTAGCTTTCATTGCTTGTATCTATGATTTTTAAAAGCAGACCGAACTGGCCTTTCTAGTCCAGTTTTCTTGTCCAATCTGAATTTGATTGACCCAGGTTAAAACGGATGACTTGAGATTAACCCTGACAACCTCGCCCAAGTTCGGGTCAGGTGGGTTGATTTTTTTTTTTTTTTTAACTATAACCTGACATCGATTTGGGAGTTAAATTATCAAAAATAAAAAAAAAATAAAAATAAAAAAAGCCAGAAGCCCTATATGAGTCATTTGATCTCTCATGTCTTGTTTGAATTCTAATCTCTGTGCCTCTCAGTCTTGTTCTTGCCTTCGTTCGTTCTTCTTCTTTCGCCCAATGCCAAAAGCCCTCTCAATTTGTTCTCTGCTCTTACCTCTCAGACCTCTTCCTCACCACGAGCAGTCGAGCTTCTTCACGGGCCTCTCCATTGCATCGTCCATTCTTCAAGCTTGGAGGGTCTCGTCCGCTGTCGTCCGTCGTCCCTAAGGTTTTGAAGAGAGAAGCAGCTCGCAGATGAAGAAAGAAGAAGATGGAAGACCAAATGACTAATGTGTAACCCAATGTATGAGGAAAATTCAAAAAGTTGAGGTGATTGTCAGATTGATGTCTACTTCATATTGAAAAAGTAAAAAGTATAGTAATAATTTTTAGGTTAAAAATAGGGACATACAAGTAGATGAGAAAAAATTGTTCCTATATTGTAAATTGTATAGATTTGTATTAGTTTTTTCATAAAATATTTATTATTTATTATATAATAAAAATATATATTATTTTATTATAATTGACTTCATTTTAGTTTGATTTTCGATTTAATCCTATTAAATTCTTGACCTTTGATTTCAATCAGTTAAATAGCTCATCCGATGTTTAATACCTTGCTTGCATCTTAACTTGATTTTCTTTGTTTCTGTCAGGACTTCCCATTGATGAGTTTTCAAGGAATAAAATGGATTTGACATCAGAAGAGCTCTCGGAGGAAAAGGCTTTAGCATTCTCATGCCTTTCTTAGACTGCTTTTCGATTGGTATCATTGTAGTTCTCTTTGTTTCTATGAAGGTAATTTCAATTTTGAATAAGGCAACTTTGTTGACTGCAGAGGAACTGTTTATGGACACAAGAAGCTTCATTTTTTAGTGGAATTTGGACTATTCTAAAGCTTAGTTACCATATTTTGGAACTTTTTCATCTTGTGATGATCTGCCCTCCCTGAGGTGGGGACAGGGAACCAGCAAAGGTTATGATCTCTTCTAACTTTTTTTATTTTTTTAATAAAATATAAAAATTATATATTTTTAACCCCCTCAAATTAGCACATTGTAAAAGCTTTAAGATATTTAGATGAAATTCTCATTTTAATTCTATAGTCTTCTTTTATGCATATATAGTTGGACTATTTCAATAGTTTAAAAATATAGTTATCATAAGATCTGTTTATTTTTAATAAGGTAATATTATAATTGTTTTAAAGTATTGATATCATTTAATTTTACTTTTTTTTTTATATTTGATGAAAGAAATTATGAGAATTATTACTAACAAACTTTATTGAGTACTACAACAAAAATTTTAAGATATATTGAATGTTATGTACTTAATATCTACCCTAAAATCACTTATCCAAAAGTTAAGAGATCATGGCTAAGATATGGGCTTAAAAAAAAAGTACTTTTTTTTAATAATCAAACTATTGAAATTTATTATATGAATGATTTTTACTGCATATGATATAAAATTACTTTTTAAATCTCATGGACATAAAAAATTTGTGACAATTGAGAATTATTATTATATTAATATATTTATTTATTATAATTATTAATTAAAAAAATTAAATATTAAATTCAGTAAGCAAGTAATATATTTTTTATATTGAATAAATTTTAGATCTCAAGAATAAATTTAAATTATTCTATGCTCACAATGAAATCTTCACCAATTTAATGATAATTTCTATTAAGAAAAAATTGTTAAAAATTTTATCATAGATATAATAATTAATTATTCTTATTCTTTGAAAAAATTAATAAGAAAAAATTTAAAAAATAAAGGTATATATTTATTTTTATTATATGTATGTAAAATTAAATATGAATATATATATATATATATATATATATTAAAATATTTATGTTATGTTAATAATATATACTTAATTTTCTTTTAATTATTATATAGGCTTTGTTATATCGGCCCTTTGACAAAATTTTCTTGGGAATGCACATGCATGCAAACAAATTATATGCTACCATTGTTTGCATAACTCAATCTGAGGCTCCCCATTATTCTACAACATATCATGAGCGATTCTGGATTAGGCTTTGGCAATTGTCTGCAAGCAGGTCTACCCGTGGGCGTTGAGACTGGTCATGTGTTTTGGAAGGCGTATGAGTTATAGAGTCTGATGTTGGCAAGGATAGGTTGTTCTGGAAATAATGAAATAATGAAAGTAAATCAGCAGAGATAAATAGGTGATATTTTATTTTAAGAAAAATGCTTTGTAGCGTTTTGTGATTTAAGGAGCTTCTATAGCGAATTGACGGGCGATTCTTTTGTAAAATTTACCGATAATAATTACCTACCTGCACGGGAGAAGATAGTATTATAAATCGAAAATTAACATTTATATAATGGTCATCTGGTAGGAAAAATATCAGTGAAGTACTGTTGAAGAAGATTTATATCACTCATAAATTTTTTATTATCAAAACTAAATGAATATTTATTAATTTAAATTTAATAATAACTTATTTTAAATTAACATCAATCCATTCAAATTTTTTTTATTTTGATTTTAATAACAACTAATTCCTAACTGATATAAATTTTCTTAAGCGATTTTTCATTGCTATTTTTCCTATCTAATATTTGTTATTAGATTCGAGTGTTATAATTGAAAATAATTTTCAAAAGGAGTTTTTTTTTAACATTCTCATGAATTTAAATATGAAACCTCATGTGATAGATTATTTCACTATAAAAGTCTAATTTAAACATAAGAAGAATAAAATTAACGTCCATTTAAAAAAAATTATTATAATAAGAATTCATAAATTTTATATCAGATATTGTCTTAAAAAAAGTATAAATTATTGTGAAAAGTCGAACTTTAAATTGTTAATTTTTTATACAAGCTCTGACAAAAATATAAGTTAAGGATGAGTGAAATTCAAATAATTTCTTAGAATTCCTGTGTCGTGAAACCCTTTAGATGTGAACCAACCAATGTATTTCAATTTTAACGAGCAGAACACCAAACCATAAGCAGATCCGAGATCCAGCGCGTGAAGAAAAACGAGTTGGCTTGCCTTCCTAAGGAAGCCTCCTCTGCCTTTTCACTAAAATAAAGAAAAATTTAAACAGTTTAAATTAAATATTTTTAATTTTTATTTTAAATTTATATTTTTAAAATAAAATATATATTGAAATTAAAATTGTAAATTGTTTTCAATAAATATTTTTATTAATCTCACAGTTTATATTTAATACAAATGGTTCAAATTTAACATTAAAATTTTTTAATAAATTTACTGCTCTATTCAAAATATATCTGTACTGTTTAAAATATATCTATAAAATTAATATAAATTTTTAATATTAAATGTAAACCATCCATATTAAATCTAAACTGTCAGATTAATAAATATATTTATTTAAATTTTTTATATATTTTTTATTTTAAAAATATAAATTTAAAACAAAAAATTAAAAATATTTAATCTAAATTGTCTAGATTAATCTAAATTTTCCTCTGAGGTAAAGTCAGCTTCTCTCCGTTAGAATTGAATATGGCTTTGAATAGAAACCAACAAATTCCAGCAACTTACATTAGAATTGAAAAAAATGATAATAAAATTTTTTTGGATTATATAAATGATAATTTAATCTCTTAAACTGCTATAATTTAATGAAGTCTTAACAAACATCTTTGTCAATAACTTTTTTAGTGAAAAGATCATTTTATCTTTATTGAAAATAACAAACTTTAATCACAACTTTTATTTAAGGAATCACAACTTTTATTATATAAATTACAAGAGTTGAACAAAAAAATTATAACTTATTAAGTGTAATTTATCAAGTGTAATTTATTATAATTTTTGCTTAAAGAATAATAATTTTTTATGTAAATTATAAGAGTTAAACAAAAAATTATAATTTATCAAGTGCAATTTATATTATTAAACACAAGTGTTCAAAATAACAAACTTCATTTATAACTTTTAATTAAAAAATCATAATTTTTTCAAAAAAAATTGTAAGACTTAAACAAGAAATTACAAATTGTCAATAAAAATAAAATAATTTTTTTTAATTTAAAATTTATTGATAAAAAATTTTTTAAGGACTTCAGTAAAAATATAATATTTTAAAAAATTAAATTGTCATTTCTACAGTTTAAAGAAATTTTATTATTTTTTTTTTTTAGAATTGCATCAGGTAATCTGAAATGAAGCTGCAGGGAAAAAGGCAGCCAGACCAAAAAGCGAAAACTAGAAAATCCACTGCGCCGATAGCCCAACAATCAACAACGAAAGTTTGCAGAAAGCTGTTGAATCACAGCGTGCTAACAAAGCGTAAAAGCAGCATCGATACATCCAGTTTCTGCGATTTATTTAAAGTTTTCTTCTAAGATCAACATGGATTTGAAGTCAAGTCAGGTAGCATAGTAAGCTACGCATTTAGTTAAGCAAGTACCACAAAGAAAGGGAAAATTTCACTCCAGTACAGGAATCATGTCAAAACGATTGAGCTAGAAGAAACAAAAATTGAGACCGAAAATCTCCAGTAGTAAGTCAAGTTCATGAAAATCAGTCATCGGACCCGTCTAAATGAGTCCAAGAAAGGGAAAACGAATTCATACGAGAGGAAATTGGAAATCAAACCGAGAACACAATAACTTAAGGCGATCTAAAACGATCTAAGCGTAGAAGAAGATAGATGTACTGACATATTGGCTCACCAAGAAATACATAACAATTTTAATATTATAATCTTTGATCAACCCTTATAAGACTGTAGAAATTTTTTGACTTTAGATATGAGTAGATTTTAGTCTTTTTACATGATTGTCCATGACTTTGTATTAAAAAAAGAAAATCTAAGCGCATTTCGAGATCTTCAACAAAATTAAAAGAAGAACAAGAATCAGAAGAGCTAAAAGCAAACGAAGCATACCCCTCCTAGTCGGAACGCCATAGCTACAGAAACCACCAAGAGAGTTTAAGCAACCAACGAGGAGAGAATGACAGAAGATTAAAAGGAAAATTTTCCATAAACACCTCTTGATCATAGATAATTAAAAAAAAAGAACCCCAAAAATTATGAATCTTCACTATAGTTTAAAGTCTCTAAAGTGAAATTAAAATTGAGAGTAAAATGACAAAATTAGCCCTACTTCAATTGTTAATTGCCCTCTTGTGAAGCAGAGTAATTAACAACATTTTGTAGAGAAATGAACAAATCACAGTAAGGAAATGAACAAGTCGAGTTAAAATGAAAGCAACACTTAAAATAAAATTAAGTGATTTGGATTTAGATTTAAGCCAAGTTCATTATTCAAATAATTATAAAATGTGTGGAATTGAATTTGACCCAAATCTAAATCTTACCTCAATCTTTTTGTAATTTCAAATAATTTTTAAACTCATTATTTCAAATTTTCATGAAAACTTTTCTCTTCCTTCGCGTTCGTTCATTGACTTTACTACTTTATCGACTTCAACAACATTGCCTCTAGCCAATTTCCACTAGGATTGGATGACTAACTTTGGTAGGGACTAGACCTTTAGTGTCAACCAAGACTTAACAATTGGCACCAACTAAGACCTAACTACAAGTGTCGACTGGGAACGAACGAACAACTTTGACTAGGACAAGATGGCAGGCATCAATCAAGATTGAATGGCCAGCGCTGATTGGGTTCAAAGTGCCTTCGACGACCTAGACCAGATGAAAGACTTTTACTAGAACTTGACTGCCAAAGTTGATTGGGACTGGACAACTGGCTTCAATTGAGATTGGACCATCAACCTCCATCGAGTTCATAAATTTCAAATTTCAATTCACTTTCAACCATCCTCCTCTAACACCTAGTGCCAGTTCACTACTACTGCTTGATTTTGGTCCATTGCATCCAATTGTTGCCATTTTCATTTAGTTTGTGATCATCATCTTTAATTTGTCTACTTTCATCATCCAGTGCCAAACATCGCTATTAATAAGAAATGGTCTAGTGTTGTCATCCAAATCTAATTCATAGCCCTCAAACTATTGTAATCGTCTTGTATTAATCTGTGGGCATTGTTTAGGATCGAATTGTCGAGACTAGACCATTGATGTCATTTAGGTTTGGATAGCTGCAATTGACTGAGACTGGGCTACCATCCCTAATATGGACCAAACGACTGACGTCATTTGAGTGGCCTTTAAATTGAAATATAGAATTTAAATTTAAAATTTTATTTACGATCCAAACAAAGGATTTTATTATTATAACTTGAAAAAAATTATATCACACACACAAAGAATTTAGAATCTATAAATTTTAAATGTGAAATTTTAAATCCAAATTCTCAACCCAAAATCATCCATTCAAATGCAACTTGAAAGCAATGTGTCAAATAATTAAAGTAAAGCAATTAATAACATTTCGTAGAAAAAATGAACAAGTTACAATAGACACACTACAACAAAATAAGCTAAATATGACGGCTTATATTTGACGGTTATAAGTGAAAAATGACAAATAAAAAAGGCGCTAAATACTTGACGGTTGTTTCAAAACAACCGTCAAGTATTTAGTATATATTTGACGGTTATATTGGCATAACCGTCAAATATATATGCATCCCAGATTTGATTTTTTTATAAATATATTTGACGCTTGTTTTACAATAACCATCAAGTATATTTCGGAAGACTTGACGGTTATTTGTAAAAAAGTGTCAAATATATGGTTCAAAAGGAAAAATAAAAAAAGTTAATTACTTGACGCTTGTTTACTAATAACCATCAAGTATGTCTGCATTTTATTTGACGGTTATTTAATAACAAGCGTCAAGTATTATCTTTTTGACGGTTATTTGTAAAAAAGTGTCAAATATATGGTTTAAAAGGAAAAATAAAAAAATTAATTACTTGACGCTTGTTTATTGATAACCGTCAAGTATGTCTGAGTTTTATTTGACGGTTATTTAATAACAAGTGTCAAGTAATGAATACTTGACGGTTATTATGAAATAACCGTTAAATATTGCCTTTTAAATTTACGCTCCAGAACCTTTCATTTTTACATTTCTGCAACTCGAACGTTTTCGAAAATACATTTTAGACTCGAAAATCACAGTGCTCGAAATCATTTTCCATCACTAAAACTGCCCAAAAACACAGATTTAGACTCGATTCTTCTTGGGTTTTGCTCATGGGTTCCATTTTTTGGGGTTTGTGGGTTGTTCGTTCATCCAAGTCTTCATTTCGGGCGTTTTGGGTTCGTTCTCCATCTTCCATATGTGAGTTTAATTTCTTCTTCATCTGTTTAATTCATTTTTAGGTTTAGTGTTTAAGGTAAATCTGACTTCAAATTCCCCTACTTGTTTCTCAACAGTGCAAAACGCGAGTTGTCTTCTTTCCTCCTTCCCCTGCTCTTCTTCTTCGTCCTCGTGCTCTGCCTCTCTTAAGTAAGTTAGCCTATCCTTCTTCCTTATGATATTGTTGTCAATTGATTGTAATTAGAGAGTTGATTGGAATTAGCAATTGGAATATGAATTTTTTGTTCATTAGAACTACGATTTGTGATTGAATGTATATAGGCTTTTGTTTTCAATTCTTTGTTAGTTTTGAAATTAAATTTAAGATTATATGAAAATTAATTTACTGTTGGGCATTTTATGAATTTGTTGAAAATTTACTTCCCTTGTTGTGATGATGGTGATTAATTTTGTTGTTGGATAACTTGATTAGATATGATTGAGTTATATTGAATTTATAGGACAAAATAGATTGTTGGGATAAAATTTTTATATCAATTATTGTTGGGTAACTTGATTGAGTATAATTAAGTTATATGAGAACTTGAATGATAAAACTTTTTGTTTAAGTTGATTAATTGTGTTCTTTTTATTTAAGTTAATTAATGTTTGAATTAATTGTGTGCATTTTGTTTAAGTTGATTAATTGTGTTCTTTTTATTTAAGTTGATTAATGTTTGAATTAATTATGTGAATTTTGTTTAAGTTATTTAATGTTTGATTTAATTGTCTTCCTTTACAGATAAATGGCTTCTGATAACGAGTCTGTTGATACCCCTCCATCAATTCTAGCTACAAATTCGACTGAGGTTCTGAGTACACAGAAAAAGCTAGAGCAGGAGTACAATAACATTCAACGAGGCCTAACGATAATGGAAGAGGTGACAAAAACAAGAATTGCAGGAAAAAAATTGATGTGCAATGGAACAAGAAAGGGCAAGCAATTAAATCCTCAAAATTCATAAGTTATATTGGGGTGGTGGCAAAGACTACTGTGCCTATCACAGTAAAATCATGGCGCAAAGTAGATGAGGCCATGAAGGCTCTTATTTGGGATACTGTAGCAGTAAGTTACATTTTACTAAGTATATTTTGGTATAAACTATTTTTAAAATTAATACATCTGATATGTTGTTTATTTTATTTTGTAGTCAGGATTTGACATTGATGAGAGTAGGCAAGATTTTGTCCTACAAAAGGCTGGGAGGGCACTACGATCTTTCAGATATTTTATCACACAGAAATATTTGAAAGATCCTGATGCTGAATTTGTAGCTCGAGTTCCTCCCTTATTACAGCCTTTAGTAAAACAAGAGGATTGGGATGCTTTTGTTGCCTCACGGCATGAGAAGGAATTCAAGGTATTAATGTTTCTTAAATTTCAAGTTTGGTGTTATTTATTGATTATATGTGTATGTACTAACAAAAATTTTTATTATTAACTCGTCAAGGAATTAAGTACACAGAATAAGGAGAGAGTAGTGAAGAATGAATATCCTTATAGAGCAGGGAGGTTGGGGTATGCAGGCATTGAGCAAAAACAATTAGAGGAGGAGGGATCAGAGGTTACCATATCCCGCCATAAGCTCTGGACATTGGCACGCACTAATAAAGAAGGAATTATTGACAACCCCCGCGTGAAGGAGGTTACTGAAAAGATTGTAAGTATTATATTTATCTACTACTTAATAATTAATTATGAATATCCAAACTAAATATATTTACTTTACACAGGATTCCATCTCTCAGGAAGTCTCACAGGGCAACCTTCCTGAGGATGAGGATATCTTGGCTAGGGCGTTGGGAACTGTTGACCACCCTGGTCGTGTCAAGGGTGTTGGCTTCGGAGTCACGAAGAAGCAATATTTTGGCAAGATAAAAAAGCGAACATTAGATTCTTCGTCTGAGGTCCAAGAGCTGAGAGAAGAGCAAGCCGTTATGAAGCAGCAACTACTAGCCCAGGCAGCATTAATTGACATGTTGTTGAAAGGGCAAGTCCTTGGGAGGACTTTGGGTGAGATTAGCCCTAGTCAGAAAGATAGCTGCACAGTCCCCTCAGAAAAACTACCTGAGGTAATATGTTTTACCTTATGAATTTGTCTAATTATTTTTATTTTAGAAACTGATTGTCATTGTTTGTTTAATTAGGGCGAGAACGATTGCAATTGTTTGGCAGACACTCCTGAACGTAGAGTGGTTGCAACAGGGCATGTGTACAACATCTCGGGGACACAATCCATAATCATCCCCTCTCGCCCGACTGTGTTAGAGTTTCTCTACTTGTTGTTATCGACCCCAACTATCCATTGCCTGTTCCTACTGATGAGGCACAGACGGTAGGGGAAGCAGTAGGGAGCTTCGTTGCATGGCCTAGCCACCTTGTAATAGTGGTAACACCAAAGCCGGCAAAGGACCCATTGCCTCCAAAGAAAAAGGTACGGTTTAAATAATTATTTATAATTTTATAATATAATTATAAATATCTAACTTTTTTGTTGTGCAGCTGAAAGGGAAGAACAAGCTAAAAGGTAAGTCAGGCCATACCAAAGAGTCAGCCACAGTTTCGCAATATCCAGCAGCACCGGTGCCAACTGTAGAATACAAATATCGTGCCTCTCTTGAGACATATGCGATGGTTACGAGGATGGCTCGTCAAGTTGCGATTGGGGATATCATTAGTTTTGATGATGGGCTATATGGAAGATCGGGCTTGTTTGAAGTTGTTCGGGATAAAATTTTGAATGAAATTCTCAAGCATGAAATGGCCAGTACTAGTCTGATGAGCTTCTACATGAGGTATTTCTTCGATAATGCTCAGTTAATTACTTAAATTATATATATGTATGTGTGCACGTGTGTGTATTAACCTGTTTTTTTTACTTAAGCTACCTTTATACCTCATTTATGATTCCTGGCGGCCTTGAGTCGAGATTCAAGCTGATTAATCCCCACGATGTCTCTACCTATAATGGAATTACAAAGGAAGCTCTTGAAGATCAAGCAAGGCAGCTTTCAAATCAATTTAAGGATAGGGGAGCAAGCAATGATACTTTATTTCTTGCTCCTTACTGTCAAGGGTAAGCCACTTTCTAGCTACTTTTGGTACAAGTAAATATTTTTTATATTTACTTATTTGATAACACTTGTTATTTCTTATTAGGGGGCACTGGATGCTTATTGTGGTTAACCCTATTGCTTCAAAAATTTGGTATCTTGATCCTCTTAATGGAGAACCAAGCAATAGGCCAGATATGGTAGAACTTTTTAATAAGTAAGTTGAATTTTTATTAATTGTTATTTTAATATCCATATATATTGAATTTCTAACATTTATTCTTTATTTCCTTCTTAGAGCTGTGGTCTTGTATCGAACTGCGACCAACAAGACCTTGTCCCCTAGCTTAAGGGTATTAGACTCTTGTGAGACATGGGTCACAGTTAAGGTAAACCTAATGGATTGAGTTTTTAATTAACAAACCGTGGCCTTTTAACTATTATTTTATTGATATGTAATTTTTTTTGCACAATATCCACTCCAGCCAGATCAGAGCAATGACTGTGGCTATTGCTTGATGAGATTCTTAAAGGACATTATCACCCATGCCCCTACCACATTACCTAACAAGGTATATATTAAATATAATGATACTTAAATTATAAATTTTAACAACTTTTGTTAGATAGCTATTAACTTGAATTTGTTGTAACTCTTTGCACACAGTACTTCAAGGATGCCTACTGTATTCAGTATGTAGCTGCACATATAGAGGAAACCTTTGAAGAGGTAGCTCAGGCTGTGTTTAACATGTGGATAGCAGCAGTGGTTAGGCCTAATTAGTTTTGGTGTACACATTTATTTTTTTGGTCAATTTTATGTTTGAGGCCAATTAATTTTGAAATTTAAACTTGTAAAGTAGGTAAAGTTATAGATTTTTTTATGGCATCGGGTTTAGAGTATAGGTAGATATAAGATAAATTAAAGATATTTAGATTGTAATTTCAATATAAATAATGATTCAATTGTTTTTTATTGTTGGCTGGCTGGTATATATATTTGATTGCTTTGTATTTGTAGGAGGGCTGCTTAAAAAGCAACCCCCAACTTTTAAAAAAACACATCATAAATACTTGACGGTTATTTAAAAAGAAACATTAAGTATAAGTTTACTTGACAGTTACTTCAAAATAACCGTCAAGTATGTACGAATACTTAACGGTTATTATGAAATAACCGTCAAGTATTTGGCACACAGAATTTGCAAAAGCATATTTGACGCTTGTTACAAAATAACCGTCAAATATTACTAAATACTTGACGGTTATTTGAAATAACCGTCAAGTATATTGCTGCAGTATATGCAAATGTTTAAGTGATTATTTGACGGTTATTTTGAAATAACCGTCAAGTAATCTCTAAAATATTTGACGGTTTTTAACCGTCAAATAAATATATGGCACCTCATTACTTGACGGTTAAAAACCGTCAGATAATTTCTAAAATAATCGTCAAGTAAGGGGCATTTTGTAGTAGTAAAAAATGAACAAGTCAAGTTAAAATGAAAGCAACACTTAGAATGAAATCAAGTAAAAGTAATGTGTCAAACAATTGAAAAAAATAATTAACAATATTTCATGTGAAAATGAACAAGTCATATTAGGGAAACAAATTAACAATTGAAATAAGGTTAATTTTGTCATTTTATTCTCAATTTTAATTTCAATTTAGAGCCTTGAACTGTAATGAAGATTCATAATTTTTAAGGTTCTCTTTTTAATTATTTACAATCAGGAGATCTTTATTGAAATTTTTCTAGATTAAAAATAAAAAAAGAGAGAAAAATTATAAAGATAAAAAAAACAAAAGTTTTTTTTTGGTTGAGAGGATAATGAGCAGAGCAGCAAAAGAGAGAAGAGAGGAGAGGGGAGGAGTGAAGCGCGAGGAAGAGAAGCATCATCTTGTTATTTTCATTTAAATTCTACATTTGTCTTTTATGTATATATAATCAACATATTTTAATAGCTTAAAGATATAATTGTTATATGATCTATTTATTTTCAAGGGTAAATGACAATTAAAGACCTTCTAAAAATATTAATTTTAATTACGGACTATAAAATTTTGAAATCTCATTAAGGACCATGGTCCTTAATTGTGATAAAAAAAATATACTTTGTGAGGTGGGATTCACTAACGCGACTGGAAATTCACTAACTCGACTTAAAAAAATTACTAATGTATATTGTGAAAACATGAAACCCCACTTGGAAATGAATTATTTAACAACAAGCTCCACTTGAAAATTCACTAACCTGACTTGAAAAATTTTTTAATGTATATTGTGAAAAAAATGAAACCTACTTGATAATCAACTGTTTAATAAAAAGTGACTTGTTCAAATTAGTGTTTTTTATTAAACAATCAATTTTCAAGTGAAATTTTATGTTTTTACAATATACGTTAGAAATTTTTTCAAATCGAGTTAATGAATTCCCAAATGACACTTTTTGTTGAATAATTGATTTTCAAGTGAGGTTTCATGTTTTCACAATATACGTTATAAATTTTCTCAAGTTGGATTAGTGAATTCTCAAATGATAATAGTGAATTTCACCTCACAAACTACATTTTTTTTATCACAATTAAGGACCATGGTCCTTAACTGGGATTTCAAAATTTTATGATTCGTAATTGAAATTAATGTTTTTAGAAGATTCTTAATTGTCATTCTCCCTATTTTCAATAAGATAATGCTACCATTGCTCTTAAAACATTGATGTCATTTGATTTTACTTTTATTTTATATTTGATGAAAAAATTATAAGAATTATTACTAATAAGCTTTGTCAAGCACTACAACAAAAATTTTAAAATATATTGAATGTTATGTGCTTAATATCTATCATAAAATCACATATCAAAATGTTACGAGGTTGTTCTTCAAGAAAAAATTACTTTTTTTTTTATAATAACCAAGCTATTCAATTTTATTATATGAATGGAAAGTTAATCTCATGATAGAATATTTTGGGTGCAAGCTTCCATGGACGTTGGCAATGGCATGATTTTATCTATAAAACCATTGCAGGTTAAAGCCGTATAGAACTTGGCTCATTCATGATCTATTTGTCGCCTTGGTTGTGGTATCTAATTAAAGAGCTTAAACTATCTTGATGGAGCATACTATCCTTAAACATACTAACATGATATTAAAGTCATTCGATAGGGGATGAAAAAAAAAAGAAAGAAAGTGAAAGAATGAAATATTGAAAAAAAAAAGATTTAAAAAAACAGAAAGATATATGGAGAAAGAAGAAGACGAAGAAATTGAATAAGTTTGAAGCTTTTGAAACTCTAAAAAAAAAATATAAGCCTAGGCAAGAAGAAGAAAAATATGAAAAGAAATAAGAAAAAAAATAGTAAAGAGAATATTAAAAAAAATCTTAAATTTAATGATTAAAAGATATATCATAAATATATAAGTTTAAAAACTATTTAATTAAATAATTTAAACTATTTTAGTGGAGTATATTATTTTTAAGCATATTTAATATAAAATATCTACCATAGACCCTATAGAGAGGGATCTTGAAGTCCTCAAGGACCGAGCAAACTGAGAATAACTTGGATACAAAGGACCTCAAGGAATGCCTCTTTACTTGACTAATTCCTTGAACTTTTAGTTTACCATGTTCTCTGTTTGTTTTAATGCCTTCCATATGAATTGCTTACTTGGCAAGTAAATAACCTACACCTGTGAAGGCTGATTAGGGGCTCCTGGATTGGAGCTCTTCCTTACTGTGATGCTTCTCAGGTGCACATTACTATTATGAATATTGAAAATTTCACTTGTATTCTATAGAATCAATGCAATGTTGATGGCTGAGACTGCAAGCTATGAGAGTGTGTGGAAGCTTGATGCTGCATTTTTTTTTTTTGGGTATAGAGCTTGATGCTGAATTTGATATAGTGGAATGCTAAAGAAAGGGCCTAAAAAGGTTATTATAGCTTAGTTGCATATGGATACTAACCACCCTAGTTTCAAATAAGTAGTCTTTCCCCCTCTTTTTGTTTCAATCTTTCTTTCTTCTTTTGGGAAAATAGCTATCAAGGATCGTTGGAGGAAGTTTATATTACTTAATGACCAATTGTTGTCAAAACTTATATAGAAAATAAGTTTGAATAAACTGTTATTAATTTAGAATGAGTTATTGTTAAAACTTGAATGGATACTTATTGATAAAAGACTATTCCGAATCAACAAGTATTCATTCGAGTTTTGACAATAAGTGATTCTTGATTAATATAAATTTTTTTTGATGGTCCTTGATTGATATTTTTTCTTCTTTTTTCCCTTTTTTGGTTATAGCTTCTAAAATGATCTTTAAACGCATGCATGAAATAAATAATTCCACTAACGTGAAGAAATTTGATGAAGATTGTTGCACCCCAAAATGCGACATGGACAGCGCACAAAGCGGAGGTTCTAGCCTTCACAGCGAAAACCGACTGAATAAAGAGTCGCCACTAAAATTTTAAGAAAATTTTGAAAAATCATTTAAAGGGGATAAGGATGGTCTGCGAAATCAAAAATAGGCTCAGGTGTCGATTGAGTATGGGAAAGGTGTTAGGCAACCCACAACACACGTTCATAAGAACCGTTACCTAAAGTTAATTGTGCTAAATTAATATGATTTTAAAGTTATTTTATTTATCCCTTTCTTATTCATATGTTTGACAAAAAAATGATAACAATTAAATGAGAAATATTTATTTATTTACGAGGGAGGATTTGACTCTGAATCAGGCTCTGAAACTTACATACCATGTGATAGGGATCAAAGTTCATGTAATTTAGTTTTATAAATTGTTGTTGCCGATATTTTTTGAAGAGAAATTAATTATAAATAATTCACCATTTTGCAAATAAAATAATTTTCTAAAATTTTAATATGTGTGTTTTAAATTGTAAAAATTAATTTAATTTTAATTATTTTCTCAATTTTTGAATTTTTGAAATAAAGAAAAGAAAAGAGTTTACAAATTATTTTTTTATATTTTATGGTTGAAAATTTAAGCGCTACACCTGCAGAGCCTTATTGGCTCATATGGTAATATGATTATTCTAAATATCAGCGAAAATCCCAAAATCTCACACGATAAAAGAGTTTAATAACTTAATTTATTTATTTATTTATATTCTTATAAATATTTTTAAGTATTAATAATAATTTTTTAAGCATGTATATACATATATACTTTTTTAAAAAAATCTTAATCATCATACCTACAAAGTTTTATTGACTTATATGGTAATATGATTATTCTAAATATCTATGGTGATTTCAAATTCTCACACAATAAAGGATTAAATAATATATATTTTAAATATATTTTAATGCACAATTATGCAATTTACGTTTTTAAACATGAAAATCTTAATTGTCATACCTATGAATTCTTATTGATTTACATAGTAAGATGATTATTTTAAAGGTCTATGAAAATTCAAAAATTTCACATAACCAAAAGATTTAATGGTTATTATGCAAATACATTAATTTAATTAATTGATTTTATTAAAAAATATTATTTTATTTACAAAATTTATTTATTTATCATATAAATTGAGAAACATGATATCCACGAAGATTTATTATCCCACATGATAAAACACTTAATTTAATTCTCTATAAAGATTTTTAAAATTTTACATGAGACTTAAATATTTTATTAATTTAAATTATAAAAAGAGAGTTAATTTTAATAATGGGCCCTTGAAACCCATATTAATATATACATGTTGGATCTTCATACCTGTAAAATTTTATTGATTTACATAGTATGAGATCATTTAAATGCCTGAAGAAATTTTTAAAATCTCACATGACAAATAAATAACAAACAAATATATACTCTCTTATTTTTATTATATTTCAATTACAAAATTCAAAATTCATCAAAAAATAAAACTCCCTTCCAACGATGACATAATGAGCACGTAAATAAATAAAGAAGGTAGAGAATCATGTTGAAATATTACAAAGTGATAAAGGACCTCTATTGGCATAAGGATCAAAACCCAGCTGCCACCTAGCCATATGCCTTTTCATACTAAAAACATATTTGAGATAAAACTATAATAAAATTATGCCTAAAATCATATTAGGCAAGTTAAGATAGCAAGCAAAATTTTTATTTGTAATCTCCTCATCCTTCTTCTTCATCCTTTTTTGTTTTAAAAAAACAACAATCACATTAATTTTTATTTAAGAATCAAAAAAATAAGGGGTAGGCAAGCTTGTCCATCTACATCAAAGAGTATACATCACATCGTAATAGAAACTAAAACAATCTTTGAATGGCCTAAAGAAACACGATTGTATCCATCAAGCCATACAAACACATATGTAAAATTTTTGCAGTGTTCATACTCAAGGATGCATCCAAAAACACTAGACAAAGTCAAATTCCATATCCAAAATGTTTAATTTTTGCAGTGTTCATACTCAAAAATTCTAACAAAATGCAAGCATCTAAACAATCAAATAGGCACATGTAAACCTCTTGTTTAAAAATTTTTTATGGTCCCCAACACTGATCAAAACTTAAGAGATATTTAAACATAATATTTGTTTGGAGATGAGAAACTCAAATCAAATGTAAAACATTCTAAATCCAGAAGCAAGCAGATTAGGAAACATGTGCAATGCCTCTTCCTCCTCTGAATATCCCAAATTTGCCTCTCTATTCCTTCTCGAATCACACTCGATGAGCTCAGATTATCTCTAGCCTCTGAATTTCCCTCCATCTCTTTCGGACTTTCTCAAGATCTCGGTTCCCTCTTTCTCTCAAACCCAAATTTCCTTTTCTCTTCCCCTCTCAAACTCTCGATCTCTCTTTTTTCCCTTTATATCTAGATTTTGTTCTCAGACCCTCGGTCTCTCTTCCACACTCAGTCGAAAAATCCTCAGAGATCTCCTCTCTCTCCCTTTGGGTCCCTCTTCGACTCTCCCTTATATTGAAGACGAAAAAGAAAAACCAAAAATCTGGGTAGCATTCCATTTTTTTCAGAAAGTAGAAGCAGGGAAGGAGTTTTCTGAACCTAGCGTGTGAGATTTGAATGCATGTTCGTCTTCTTTATGTGCGTGCGATCGTCTGCTCTCCTTGCTTTTTTTTTTTTTTTTTCTACCCTGTGTTTTCGTCTGCTATTGTGTGTGCGTTTTTGTCTGCTTTTCACCTCTGGGTTCCTCTTTGCGCAGTCAAAAGTATTTTTGTGGGTGGCTGCTCCCTACTTTTGGCTGCGTCTGGTTCTGCGTGTGTGCGTTCTCTGCTCTGAACCGAAGGAACGCCCAAGGCTGCTCTTTCCGTCTCTCTCTTTTCTTCACTTCTGTGCTTTGACTGAGTGAAGAAACTGGAACCACTGGTTAAATGCTGGATTCGGTTTCAGGTTATATTATTTTAAAAAAAAAAATCATAATTTTTCTTTTTTGCTTGTTAATTATGTTTACTGATTTAAAAAAAAAATTAATTTTGAATTAAATAAGAATATCTCTTTATATATATACACACACATATAAGTGGAACAACTAGATCTACAAGAATTTAAAAATATTTAATTTTTAAGAAGTTGATTTTCATAATTTTTTTATGTTGAGAGAATTTGGGAGAGATTTTTTAAAATTTAAACAAGATATTTCTCATTTTTAAAATTAATTGTGAAGAGAGATTAAATTTATTTATTTTCTTTATTTCATTATCATCATTATTTTTTTTGAAAATGTAATCCTAAAAAAGATTAAATTTTATTTTTTTATTTTTATATTTTTTTAGTTATTTTAATGAACTAAAAAAAATAAAATACTAATTAACAAAAGATTTTTTAAGTTAAAATAAAATTAAAACTTGTTAATTAAATATTTTTTTATTTCATCTATATTATTAAAATTTTATTTTTTTATTAAATTTATTATTATTATATTTATAAACTATTCAAACAAAATACAGTGTTCACAAAGATCAAAATGAAGCATGAAAAAATATGAGTTACATTAGTTCTTTTTTTTCCTAAATATTAATATTTTATATCTTTTCATTAATTACAGAAGTACATGGACTTCTTTAAAAACATAAAATTATTTCATATTTTAGTTTATTTTAAATATTTTACTGAAATAATGTTTATTAAACTTAATATGTTTTTTTATTTGGAAAAAACAGGGCGTTTAATTTGGTGTTTGGACAAAAATTAATTAGGTTAAATGGAGGAACTGCTTGTTTGAAGAGAAATTCTCTTATCAATACAAAAATTTACTTGCATTGGTTCCAAAAATTTGTTGGCACATCTCGCACTCTTTCTTTGTCTTTGCTATAAATTGTAGAGTTTACTTTAAGACTTTTTATAATATACAAATTCTATGTATATTGTTCAAAAGATAAAAAACATTATCTCTCCTGCCTTAAATGTGTGCGCTAATTAATTTTTTTTTTTTTTCTTTTTCCACCGAAATGTAAGGTTTTAATTAAAGTTGCATATGGGTAGGGTCATGTTGGACTTTAACCCTACTTAGTGCCCTACTCAATGTGAAGTTTGGACCAGCTTGATGCTCAAATTTACAAGTTAGGTTTGGCGTTATCAGCCCAAAAAAAAAATTAAAAAATAATTTTTTTTTTGAAAAATATGTGAAAAAGTTTCTTTAAAAAAATATAATTAGTATCATTTGAAATATTTTATTTATAAAAATAATATTAAAATCAAAAGTACTTTTTTTTAAAATTACATATGATAAACCATTATTAATTATGTTTACATAATATTAAGTTAAAAATAAATTTTAAATTTTAAATTTTGAAAGAGATTAAAAAAATTGTAGTGATAAGAAATGTTTAAAAAGATCTTAAAAATAATATAGTTCATGATAACACTCAACCAAAAATAAATACCATTTACAAAATATTAGTCACAAAAAAACTAAAAATATTTAACATATGTTCAAGTTAGGATGGGTTGGACAAGGTTTGACTTATTATCAATTCCATTTAAAACTATTAATAATTTTTTTGAAAAAAATATTAATAAATTGAAACTTTGATGATATGCAATGGCATTGTTAATGTTTTTTGAAGGGGAAAAAAAATACCTTCCCAGAGAAGACTAAAACTTGAATTGCACTCCTGATGTGCAATGTTTTCTATTTTCTTACATGTTGATGAGATTAAATGCATAAATGAATGGTTGTAAACTTTGTATTTCTATCATGATACTGTTATTCACACCTGCAAGTTATCATTTGAAATCAGAACTAAAGTTATTTCCAATGGAGTAAAGGGTTAAAAATTATGGATTTGTTTAAAACTGTTCTTATTTTATTGTTTTAATAATTGTTGTTTTACAAAGAATGTTCTAATAACAAAAATATAAAAATAAAAATCTATATTTTTCTCATTCTGTCTTATTCTCTACCACAATAATCTCAAAACATCTAAAAGTTTTTTTTATTTTTTTTATTTTTCAAAACAATATTTATTTTTTTTTATTATTCTCTAAAACACATTCTGAAAATATGTTATCAAACAATTTTTTCTTCTAAATAATAGAAAACTGTTACGAGAATAGATTGCCAAGCAAGCCCTATATTACCTTATATTGTGCTATAGCATATTGTTGATTTGTTTTATTTTAGTTAGTTTATTTTATTTTACTATCAATCTCAATGCTATTTTTCATCAATATTAAGTTGACCGTAAACCAAATGGAGTGTAATTTTGGGTTAGCGTGAGTATATATACTCCCCACCCTCCCCCCCAAAAAAAAATATTCCTATTGGCATAATCAAATTCATTCTCTGTAGGATCAATTTTGGTTGATGCTTCATCTAAAACAAAAAGAGCACCAAAACAGTGCTGCTAGGAAACAACAAACAATACACTTACAACTTCATTGTGTACACAATTTATTTATCAGATTAAGACATTGAAAACCACAGCACAATTCTCTCTGCTGTATGCCAACAACGAATAACAACAAAAAGGGAAAAAAGGCCCAAAAATGATCTCACAAAAGCCTAGTAATTTTCCTACACATAATCTTCACACTTCTTTCCAAAAGCCTTGCATTTGTATGGTTACTTTTTCTTTCAGATATTGAACCCAAATTGAAGAAAAACAAAGCTCAAACAATACACTTAATCTTCACACTTGCAGCTCAAAGTGCACCAAACAGTACTACGAGGAGAACACAAACAATACACTTAAACCTTCATTGTATCCACAATTTATTTATCAGATTAAGATAATGAAAACCACAGCACAATTCTCTCTCCTTCATGCCAACAAAGAATAACAACGAATGGAAAAAAGGCCCAAAAATGATCTCACAAAAGCCTAGTAATTTTCCTACACATAATCTTCACACTTCTTTCCAAAAGCCTTGTATTGGTATGATTACTTTTTCTTTCAGAGACTGAACCCAAATTAAAGAAAACCAAAACCAAAACCAAAGCCAAACCTCCTGCAAATCAATGTGTCAACTTAATGAAGGTGGAATTTTTTCAGTATCTGTTATCAAATTCTCTAGTAAACACTTAAAAAAATTATATACCTAAATTTTGTCCAATAATTAATCAGTTTAGGTACTGCGAGCTAGCCTCTCATGGAATTCAAGCAAAGACCTCTCTTTCTGAAGCTCAATGTCTTGGTGAAACTTCTTGATGAACTCTTCTGCTTTCTCATCCACCTGCAAATTTGGTGACTTAGCCACCACAACCTTCCATGCATCCTCTACACTATCTAACACATTGCTGCTCTATCCTTTTCCACCCAAATCCTTATTTCCTATTTCTGCTTTGCCTCTGCTTCTCATTTCCCCTTTAGCCGCATACCCAGAAGCAGAGAAAGAAAAAGACGACGACGAAGAAGAAGGCTCTGCAAAAAGGTCATCTATACGTGTGGCGCCGAAGTTCTTGCGCTGAACATGGTGTTGAGAAGAGGAGGAGTTGTAATAATAATAAGGTCTAGTGGGAAAAGAACGACGAGGAGGAGGAGGAGTTTTGTGGAGATGAGGTGACGCGGAGAATGGAAGGTGGAAACCAGGCCTTGAATTGTGGTTCTGATGATTCTGGGAATGTTGAGCTGATTGACTTTGGATTGGACTCTGTTGGAGAAGCTCGTCCATGCCTTCTTTGCTGGTTGAAGCTTCTTTGTCAGTCTTTAGGCGAGACATCAACGTTTTGGGAAGATATGAAAGAGATGATTATGATGATTCTGTGAATGAGTGAAGCTTTCTGAGGGGAAAAGAGAGATAGATGGAAAGGGAAGAAGATAAAGAGAAAGTTGAAGATGGTCCTTATGAAGCAAGCTTTCATGATGACCCGCTAGTTCTACAATTCCTTTCTTCATACCACTATCTCTCTCTCTCTCTTTTTTTTCCACCTAAAAACAACCCATACTATCCAAAATTTTCCAGGTACAGTTGTGTTATATATAAGTGAGCATGACAATATATCTCAACCCAAAATCTTAAGACATTGAGTTATGAGTCTTTTTTGCTTATATACCCCTTTTCTAATTGATGTGTGACTTTTTTCATATAATATGTCAAGCTAAGTCACACATCCTAACAATATGATATTGGTGTTTAATGTCACATGGCATCTTGTGTGTGTCGTATATGTATGGAGAAATACTTATCTTGTAGAATATCTTGCTAGCGCCCTGTTATGTTGCAAAGCTACACGAACTTTTTATACCGAATTGACACATTATTTTTCCACACAATCACAGAAATGCCACTAGTAGCTTTTCATATCAGCAAGATTTGAAACATAGAGCTAGTCATGGAGAGGAATGGCAAAACTTGCAAGTCATTAAATCTAAAAGGTCTAACTTTCCAAGTCAAAGCTAATCACTTTCGGCAAAATAGACAGCATAAAAAGCAAACTTGGGTGCAGCTCAAAGATGAATCCCGGCTTTTCCATGTGGATTGCCAGCACGCTACTTTTGGTTGAGTTCGTGTGGCCTCTAGTCCTATTTGTTTTCTCCTGTAAAGGCAATTTAAAATTCATTTTACATAATTGTGAAATAAACATTGCTTTTTTGTTGCCCTAGTTTTTTTTTTTGGTCATTTTCTTCGTTTCAATGAAAGTCTAAAAGGCGGGCTAATGCTTGATTAAATATCGGTGTCCGTGAGTCCTAATGATATGTGGTTAACCAATAATCTCAATTCAAGCCTTGTGTATGTAACTATATTAAATGCTTGATAGGAGAGTTCTTCATCCTCGTTATCCGTTCTGATTCGACCTGCATCTGCATTAGCAAGTGTCTGATGTGGCTACCAGATTGTGAGAATTTTAGCTATCATGGTGACGTGCTATGAAGCTCGTTTGGATTAGCTTCTTTCTAACAGATGTGTCAGGCCATGCACCAATTATTGGATAAGACGATGGCCCTATCCAACTTTATCCCCTCTTGTACTGCAGTTGTTGCTCTAGCATGCATGTGGGGAAATCAGTAACCTTGTTTTTTTGGGGATCATTTTCTCCGTTGGAATGAAAATCTAGAAGGTGGGCTAATGCTTTGATTAAATATCAGTGTCAGCAAGTCCTTATGATATATGCTTAGGTCACGCAGATTTCTTCTGCGCCGCATTTTTGCAAAAAAGTTGCAACTTGGTCGTCTTTGAAAGCAGCTTTGCCAACGGCCTTATAGCCTGATGGCATTGTAAGCTCTTCGATCAATAGTGCCTGCCCTTCTAACAAAAAAAAAAAAAAAAAAAAAAAAGAAAAGAAAAGAAAAGAAAAAAAGAAAGGAGCTTTGGCAAATAAATTACATTGCATGATTGGAGAATCAATAACAAAGTAGCCAACGACGGTTAATCAGATGGAATCAACATTGGTGATATACCTTCCCCAATGTCTTTGTCTATAGAAGTATTCCCTTTTTTATATTTCATTTGTTTGTTTTCTTGCCTGCATATTAAGTTTATATGTGCTTTTGGTTCTTTTAGTAAGAAAATTACTAAATACACACAGTACAATCAATCATAATTCAATTACTTAAATTTAATTTTTCTCATTAACAAAATAAATTAAATTTATTTAATTTTATTATTTTAGTTTTATTATATTTTTTCCTCAACATACTATTCAATGATTAAATAAAAAATTAACTTATAAGTTAATTGAAATTTCTCTTAACCTACAATTTAATAATTGATTTTATATTAACCACACTAAACTACGGGTGAGCAAAGATGAATTAAAATTGAAAATCGAATTGAATTTTTATTTTTTGATTCAGTTTTTTAACAAAATATTTTGATTGATCAGTTTAATTTAATTAATAAAATTTAAAATTAAATAGATCAAACCATCAGTTTAAAGCGCCAAAGGTGTCGCCCGATGATGAGTTCATTACACGCTCCAAAATTTTGCTACAAGTGAAGCGGATGCTGCTTCATGTGTCAAGATTTCATTACTTTGAAAAGGTCTCGCTAAGTACTTAGCTTAGTTGTATCTCACCAATGTTGAGATGTTAAGATTTTTATAATTTTGATTCAACTAAAGGTCTAGAAAATAGGAATTGCAAATGGTGCGCACTGAGTGCGCATCCTCCTCGTCCTCTATTTTAATTTAAATTGATTTCTTTCGTTTATTTAAATTAATTTTTTAAATATTTTTGATATTATATTTATTAATATAAAAAACATAAAAATTTTAAAATTTTAATACATCTTTTCATTATAAATCTGACCAGTACAGATTTAATCTAGTAGTTAAATTTAATATTAATTTTTTTATAATTTTATAATTTAACTATACAGATAAACTTTGTACATTTCATATATAATTTAGATAACTTAATTTAATATTAAAAATTTATAAATTTTACAAATTAACTATTTAAATATATTTTAATTAGTTCAAATTTAATATTAAATTTTTTTATATTTTTTATCTTAATAAATATAATATTAAAAATATTTAAAAATTAATTTATATAGATGACAATGATCAAATAAGGTTGAAATTGAGGGTCAATATTGCTCTTGACTCTCATGAGTATCGATGCTCATCACTACAATGAATACCAAGTGCGGGGAGTCAATTTCTTTCTTTTGAAAGAAGTTTCTTCTGCCTTTCCTTTGAGGCAGAGATAAATTTGAATTGTCCAGATTTAATTTAGACGGTCTAGATTTAATATTTTTATTTTTTATTTTTTAGTTATATTTTTAAAATAAAAAATATATAAAAATTAGAAAAAAAACTTAATAAATATATTGATCAATCTCACTGTTCATATTTAACATAAATGATTCAAATTTAATATAAAAATATTAAATTAATTTTTCAGATATATTTTAGGTAATGTAAATATATTTTGAACAGAACAGTAAATTTATTAAAAAATTTTAATATTAATTTTAGACTATTTATATTAAATTTAAATTATTAGATTGATAAATATATTTACTAAATTTTTTTATAATTTTTATATATTTTTATTTAAAAAATATAAATAAAAAATAAAAATATTAAATTTAAAAAGTTCAGATTAATTCTGAATAATTCAAATTAAGTCTCCACCTCAAGGGAGGCGAATCCGTTCCGTTATTGCCCTAAGCTCTAGCTATCTCCTCTCTTCCTTACGGCTACCCAGCTTGGCTCCCATCGGTGACAACAGAGCTCGACAGTAGAGGTTGAAGCCGACGGCAAAGCGATCGAGGTGGGCTATGGACCCGCATGGCAGCGGACCAAAAAAGCCGGCATCGGAACGGCCTCCTCCTCGACCTCGTCCAGGGCGTCCCACATCTGGAGGGAAACCCATATCCTCCACTGTACGGACACTGGAACCGACAAAACCAATTTCTTATTTAGATTGATCTAAATCTAATCGTCTTTGATTTCCTCTTCAATCTCGAGATCGAACATTGATGCATTTTTCTTCAATTTCTGACTTTGTTGCATCTCCAGATCTATTCGTTGATTGCTGGCTCATTTTGTTCGATTTGTTCAGCTGCGGCTATGGATGAATTTTGTTTTGTCTTTATTTGTTTTTTTTTTTTGCGGTTTTCGATATGAATATGTTGGTATGGGTGGCCGAAGGTTTGGCTTTAATATCAATCTCTGAATCCTTTGTTTTGAATTCTGTCGGTGTGCATTGAGATGGGATCGAATTGATATTATATTAGCCTTTGTTTTGAATTAAGAGTTATATTATTGTTTGATTTTCTTTAATAATTTGATTCGGAGATTGGATCGAATTGAGCTGCCCTGAATTGGTCTTTGAGGGTTCGGGTGTGGGTTGCCGGACGTTTGAGATCTGATGGGTGGTGGCCAGTTTGATTTTTTATTTTATTTTATGAGTATTTTGATCTTCTCGAAATAGTAAATCATTTTTTTTTATTTCACTTTATACTTACTCTGTGGTTACATTTTACAGCCGGCAAACACGAAGGGAAAGAAGGAGAGCCGCTAAGCATTAAAAGGACATGTTTGTATACTTCTTTCCCTTTCTGTTGTTTTGTACCAAATTGTATATATTTATGTCAACTTAGGTTCATATGTTATTTTGTTTTCACTTATATGAGTATTGTTGTAAACTGTGAGTATCTCAACCTGAAATGTTATAATTGTAATGTAATGGTTATGAGAGGTCGAGATGTTAGTGTAAGTTGATTTTATGTTAATTGGTGTATTTGTTTGGCCATGTGTATGATTAAGGAATTGTTGCCACCCCTCTTTGGATTATGCTAATTTGGAATTTGGATGATCAATTTGTGTTTGAAATGTTATTGTTGTGGTTTAATTGTGCAAACAGCTTATTTGTAGTTCATTTGAGTTTGTTCAAGTGGTACCACAGCTATTAGCACTTGATATGTGAGTTTGAACATTTTGATTGTTGTTTTGGAAAGAAAAGGTATTATTTTGAGTCTGGGTGTCTAACTTTCAATTGGTTTAAAATTTGGGTGAGACTGGTGCCAATAGTTAGGTGGCTCAAAGAGCTAGGTGTGGACATTTAATCACTTGAATCGAATGTCGGATGACAAAATGATGCACTTCAAAAGTTAGCCTGAAGTGCTATTATCATAGTAGTTTGCTAGGGATGCGATGTGGCTTATGACAGTCATGTTGTGGTGCACTACACAGATAAGGACATAGTCCCTCTGTACCATCCACCGTGGTATGTGAGGCTTGCACTGCAGCGGATGAAGCAAATTTATGAAATTTTTTAGACTTTCCCTAATTTATACTATTTGATTATATCAATTAACTGTTTATGAGTGTGTGTGTGTGTGTGTGTATATATATGTTTTCTACGTGTGATTTTGAAGCATCGCATATTGTAATATGATTTTGTGCATGTGAAATGATTTTCAAACATTGAAGATTATTAAAGTTTTATATGAAATTAATGAGAATTGAATATGAATATGTATTATGTATGAAATGTGTGAGCATGATCATGATAGGGGGTGGGAGTTCATCCATAAGAAAGAGTAGTGAAAATTCATATGACATGTATTTCTTTAGTGCCTTGTGGGGCAGAGTGTTGGAGATTATCTCTTTAATATCTATGTGGGATACGGTATTGGAGATTGACGCTCATTAGCATCGATGATGTGGTGTTGGAGTAACGACACCCTAACTCATGTGCGATAGGGGGAGATTATAGTTCGAAAGTGGGATAAGACACTTTTGACCGGGTTATCCTACCACTGAAGGTGAGCTCAGACTATTGTGAATGTGCACTTGGTCCAAAACTTTATAGTTTCAGTTGGGGTGATATGGAAGCTTAGATGGTAGAATGATCCTGTTAGAGTGGAGATGAATCATGGGGATTGAAAAGATTATGTAGATTGTACTAAAGGCATGTTTTTGTGTATATTAGCTTTACTCCTAATGGTTGTGCATGTTAATTAATAATAGTGAATTATTCTGTTACTGAGATGTTCATCTCACCCTGTGGTTATATTTTACACAGGTGAGGGCTTCAATAAGAGTAAAGGGAAGAAAGGCATTGTCGAGGACTGAGGGCTACATTTGTATAGCTCTCTTCATTGTTATTTTGGGTTTGTAACGAATATGTTAAGCTATTATGCTAACTTAAGAGTATTCCATTTGTTTTGTCCTCACTTGTATGAGGATTTGCGAAATGTGTGCGTATCTTAGCCTAGCATTGATGTTATAGTGGTTAAATGAGTGTGTTAGGTTAAGATATTAATATAAGTGATGTTATAGTAAGATGGTGTGTATGAAAATGACCAAAAGAATAATTATGTTGAAATTTGATCTACCCCATTGTATTGTTGAGAATTGGGGGTTTGATGATTATTTTGTGGGTGAAAGGTTATTAGTGTGATATTATTAGTTTTATATGTCGTGTATGGTCCATTTAAGTTGGTTAAAGTGGTTTCAAAGATAGTAGCACTAAGCTGTGGGTTTTGGATACCATTGGGTGTGTTTTGAAATGAAGATGAATCATTTTGGGTTTATGTATGTATCTTTTCAATGGTTTTGAATTTGAGTGTGAGATCGATATCATTAGTTAGAGGGCTCGAAAAGATTCATGTGAACATTTGAACCATTTAAATTATATGTCAGATGGCGAAACGATGCATTTTAAAAGTTCAAAGTATTGTTATGACAGTAGGCACGAGCTACGACGCAATGTGCGTTGAGGGACCTATCCCTCTATGCCATCTGCTGTGGTGAGTGTGGTTTGTGTAGCGGCAAATGAGCTAGATTCTAGAGAAATTCTAAACTATTTCACATTGTTTCAAATGCTGATTGTTTCCATGCTTCTGTTATTCTATTTGACTCATTTTAAACTATGGATTGAGTTCAAACTAGAGCCGGTAATTCGGGTTGAACTCGACGAGCTAGCTCGAACTCACCCGAAAAATTTTAAGGTCGGGCTTTAAAAAATAGATTTTTTTTATGTTCAGGCCTATTCGGGCTCGGGCCACGAATATCCGAATAAAAATTTTTTATTTTTAATATATAATAAATATTAATTAATTTTTTTAATTTTTAGGTTATTTTATACTGAAATATCATATATTTGAGTCTCAGACATCATTTAAGTATCAAAAAAATATATTTTATTATTTTTTATAAAATAAAATAATTAATTTTAAAATAAAAATTTAAATTAAAAATAATTTTTAAAATAAAATTTGGGTATTCAGGCACCCGAAGCTCGAAGGAGCTCGGCTATTCGGGCTTTTTAAAAAAACGGGCCTGTGTTCTAGCTCAAACAATATTCAAAAAGGATTTTTTTGCTATTCCAACATTTTGGACCATTTACTTCTAAGTCTTTAAGTTGTGATAACTTTTAATTGAGATTTTAATCTAGTTTTAATTATCACAATGACGTGTTAAAGTGTTGTTTTGGTAATAAAAAGTGTTGTTTTGGTAATAAAAAGGTGTATATTGCACATGTAATTTGAAAAGCACTAAGCTGGTCAAGTGATTAAATTCAAATTTGGCAAGATAATCCAAGGGCAAGTCTTTCTTTAAGACAATATCCTTCCTATTTTCTACTTCTTTTATTATAATTTGTTCAAGTTGCAAGTTGGGGGAGGTTCAGGGTTATGGAGAATGGAAAAAGATATTATGGAATTTTACAGTCTTCAACAGCACAACTTGCAGATTCTTAAAGGGAAAACTTGATTGAGGATGTCTGTTTCATATTTGTTTCAACCTTGGCAATCGAAGGAGGGTCACATTCTTGAGCTGTGTTGTACCCTCAACGCTTCCCATGTCATCAACAGTTGAACACCCGACCAGAATATCTCTTGCACCAAGTTACCTATCTTTAACCTTCAAAATCTCCAGACTTGCAAAAGCTCCTTTCATCTATGATAGAAATATATTCTCAATTTTCTCTGTTCTTTTTCTTTTTTTACTCTCAAGATCTAGAAGTTGCTCATGAAATTTGGAGTGATGATGGAAAGATGCTATATTGTCTTCAAGTTTTGTATCCCTTTTATTATCATTGTTTCCAATTTAGGTAAAAGTACCTACGATCCATTCAAAAATTTTAAAATAAGCATATTAGTTTACAATAAAGAGAATACCTGGGGCAATTTTTTTTTTTTTTTTGGGGTGAGGGGGCAAAACAAAACTTGGGTGAATTCATTTTGAGGCAAAATTACAAAAAAAGTAAAATATATTAGATGCCAGTTTCTCTGCTTTGTCCTGTTTTTCATAGCATTTTCAATAATGGGTTTCCAGAAAAATAGTTATGAAGAATAATAGGAACATAGACAATGCATTTATCAGTTTGTTAATAACACTATCAGAAAGACAAAGGTTTCATTGAACAGGGGAACTATGAAACGGCAACACGAGAGAACAACGTGATTGATGCTACAATAAACCAAGTCTTTATGATCACATTCTCATGTTCCTTTTCCTTTGCTTTCTCTCTTTTTTAATCATATTTTTATATTTAGTAAAGAAGGACAACTATGAGGCAACAGCATAGAATAATGAGACAAGGAGTAAATTTTTTTTAATCCCTTCATATTTCCCATTTTTAATTTCCATACCTTCAACTAGAACACTATTTTTATTATCAAAGTTCCCAAGAAGGTGAATCTGGAACCCTTAATTGATTTTATCGACGCCTTCCTATTTTTGTTTCAAGATATGAACAAGCAGATTTCAGTTCTGGCGAAGCAAGCTTAGAAATAAACTCAGAATCATCATATATCATCCGAAAAGATAATCAAATTCAAAATCAATGGTTGATCCCATAGACATGTCATATGTGCTCTGGGTTGCATTAGCCTTATGACATGTTGTTGCTCTGTAACTAAATATATATATATATATATATATCTTCAGTGCAAAATCCTAGTTCATTTAATTTTATTAGAATAGTATCCAGAGAAGGATATGAAATTGCCAATTCCTTCAATACCTAACATACAGAACAACTAAATGGGATACAAATGAGAGATTACTATTGATATGCAGATAGACTAAAAACCAGCATGCCGAAGAAAATATAGTGTGCTGATAATTAATGGAAGTGTCAAGAAACAACATTAAGAAAGAGGAAGCAAACATATTGCTGTATTGAACCAGTCAAGCAAGGATGAGTGTGAACCTCATCTTCATGGCTCAATAAAATGATCGAGCCTGCTGGCCTCATCTCGCAATGAGACTAAGGATGCCTCAACAGACACTAACTCAGTTCTAAGAGTGGAAGCTTTAGCTTCAGCCTCTTCAAGCTTTCTGTTGAGTTCATCGCCATCAACACAGCTCTCAATGCAACCATGCACGTAACTGAGCCAAGAACCATCAAAACCAACTGCTTTTAAGGCAATACAACAGTCTCTGATGTGGTTTCGATCATCCTTTGTCAAGTCACGTCTTCGAGTGGTCCTCAAAATGCGACTGACGTCGGCGAATAAGGAAGCAAATACTCTTTGTCGCTTTGTATTGAGCCAATCAAGGACTTGAGGATGACAATTCAATCCAGCCTCCAGATATGGCAAGTTCTGTACTGAAATGTCAACCATCCACTTGTAGTTGCTGTCAGCATCTGATGCTAACATTGATGAAGTCATGGCTTCTGGAGCTCGTGAAGTTGATGGATCGATTGCTGAATCAAAAAGATACATAAGAAAATAAGATGGATATAGTTTTATAATTTTTTTAAAAAAGTTATTATTTTTCGTTTTTAAAAGCTAAAAATGCATTACTTGCTGTATATTCAGTATAGTTAGAAGTCTGGCTTGGCAAACTCTCATTTGGAAGTGTTCCTAGGAAAGGGGATTTGTCTAGTATATTTTCAATTTAAACAATAGAGAGTTAGGGATATTAATTATTGAGGATTAATTACACAATGCTAGAATGAACAATGAATTACAAAACATTGATAAAGACCAGTGAGAAAAATAAAGTTGAAACTTGAGAACCATACCTGAACCAGTAGAACCTGCAAAATAAATTAAGGAAAATAATCCTTTAGTATTCAGTCATTGATTCATGTGAAGTCACAGCTTGCAAAACAAAATTAGTACCAATATTTTCAATCGTGGTAGAGTTTAGTACATTTTGAAAAGCTTGGGATGAAGGCTTTTTTATTGTGTCACACATCCCTTGAGCCCCAATAAATAAAACGTGATTTTTCTCGTTGATTTTAATTAAAATGGAAATTATAATCATTAATTAATCCAAAGAAAATATTTATAAAAAAAGGAGACTAAATAAGATAAGAACCTGAGTTTTGGGCTTTTGAAAGGCTCCCTCCATCCTTGTCAATGGTTTCATCTATATCTTGAGTTCCAATAGCTAAATAAACAATGATAAACATAGAACATTAAATAAGATGATTTTTTCTCTGAGAAAGGTGTTAATTCAAAGATGTTAAGTCAAATATGACACTGTAGGTTAGGCCATGCTTCTTTTCGTGTTCTGAAGCACCTTGAAACTCTCAGACACTCTGTTGTTGATATAGATTCTAGTTCTTGTGATATTTGTATCCAGGCTAAACAGCCTTGGCTTCCCTTTATGAATAGTGATACTAAATCTGTCTCTTGCTTCCATCTTTTGCATATGGATGTGTGGGACCTTATAAAGAACCTACAGACCAAGGTTTTCGTTATTCTTTTACTATTGTTGATGATTTTTCACGGGGTACTTGGTTATTTTGCTTAAACATAAGAGTGAGGTTTCTGGTCATATTGAATCTTTTTTTTTTTTTTTAGCTTATATCCAAAATAAGTTTGGTATTACTGTTAAAATAATCAGAAGTGATAAATGGCACTGAATTTCTCAATCATGAGTGCCTCTAAGATTTTGGGGGGAATGTGTTAAAACAGCTGTCTCTTTGATTAACATAACTCCAAGTAAAATTTTGAATTTTAAATCCCCTTACGAAATTATTCATAATTCTGCTCCTGAATTGCATCATTTAAAAATTTTTGGTTGCCTTGCTTTTGCCTTCAGGTAACATAACTACGATAAATTGGAACCTAAAGCTGATCCTTGTGTTTTTTTGGGATACCCAAGAACTAATAAAGGCTATTTATTATATAATCTCACAACTAAATCTTTATTTGCTAGTCGCCATGTTGTTTTCATTGAGCACTGCTTCCCATTTAAAGATCATATGAATATCAATCAAGGGGGGGGGGGGGAAAGCTCCCACAGCAAGTCCCCTTATATATGATACTGTCACAGATTTCTCTCCAAAGAACCAGCAAGAAATACAACTTGATACACGCCTTGATGAAAACCCAACCCAAACTGAAACTCCTGTAGATCCAGAACCATCACTCCCTCCTCCTGCTCCTTCATCACAGCCCCTAGGCCTACAAGTGGGAGAAAGAAGCCTGCGTGGTTGACAGATTATGACTGTTCTGGTTTACCGGATTCAGATCCATCACTAAGAGGGATAATCCAGTCAGTTTATAGCACCAAACCTGCACAGGGAGTATCTCCTTCATATCCAATTCAAGCTTACTTGTCTTATTCCTCTATCTCTTCTTCTTACAAAAATTTTATTTCAAATATTGATTCTATTTGTGAACCAGGTTTGTACGAAGAGGCCATTAGAGATCCTCAATGGTTGCAAGCGATGAAGGATGAAATTCGGGCTCCAGAGGCAAGCCATACTTGGGATGTGGTGGATTTACCATGAGGAAAGAAGCCCATTGAATGCAAATGGGTATTCAAAGTAAAGTATAAAATAGATGGCATTTAGACAAATTAAAACCTCGACTTGTGGCCAAAGGCTACAACTAAAAGGAGGGGATTAATTACTCAGAGACCTTTTCTCCAGCACTCAAGATGGTAACGCTGCGTATTGTTCTCAAACTGGCTGCTGTCCACAAACCACCCATATTTCAGATGGATGTCCACAATGCACTCCTTCAAGGAAATCTGGATGAAGAGATCTTCATGCGTATGCCTAAAGGGTTTTAACCAACTAAATCTAATAGAGTTTGTAGGCTTGCTAAATCACTGTATGGGCTGAAACAAGCCTTTAGGCAGTGGAATATTAAGTCGACCAAGGCTTTAGTTGATTGGGGTTTTAGATAGAGTCATTAGGATTATTCTCCTTTCATAAAGTGAAAGGGGGAGAAAGTGGTCATAGTCATTGTTTTTGTGGATGATCTAGTTGTCACTGGGAGTAGCTTAGATGAAATAAATAAAGTAAAGACACACCTGTACAGTAATTTTAAAATTAAAGATTTAGGAGTTTTGAGATATTTTTAGAATTAAAAGTTGCCAAATCTGAAAAATGAATAGCTTTGAATTAAAGAAAATATGTTTTAGATCTCCCTGTTGACACAAGGATGAGTGCTACTAAGCTCATTGGTACTCCAATGGAGCAGAATATCCATCTGCCTCATGATATTCGTGATAAAAGAAAGAAGAATGGTAAGAAAGAGAAGAAACAAAAGACTGATTACTTTCTCTCTAATTCTGATTCTTATAGATAGCTTGTTGGGAAATTACTGTACTCAACTATGACTAGACCTAACATTTGCTTTCCTGTATAGGTGCTAAGTCAATTCATGGAGAAGCCGAAGAAATCTCATATGGACGCTGCCTTGGTAGTAGTAAGATATCTCAAAGGAAACCCAGCTCTTGGTATACTTCCATCATCAAATAACGACATGTAGCTTATATCATTCTGTGATTCGGACCGGGGCACTTGTTCAGACTCATAGAGATCTGTGATTGGTTATACTGTCAAGATTGGAGACTCACTTGTCTCCTGGAAGTCAAAGAAACAGAACACAGTATCACAATCTTCGGTGGAGGCAGAATACGGAGCTCTGGCCATCATGACAGCAGAAATTACTTGGATTTTGGGGTTGATGGCAGATCCAGGAATTAAGAGGACAAGACCAGCTGACATACAATGTGATAGCAAGGCTGATATTCACATGGCAACCAACGCTGTTTTTCAATAGTGGATAAAGCATATTGAGATAGATTGCCACTTTGTTAGCGAAAAACTTCAACAAAAATTGATTAAGCTTTCATCATGTGAGATCCTACAACCAACAGGCTGGCATTCTAACTAAGGCACTTGGATGGAACATGCATAAACACATATTAGGCAAGTTAGGGATCTTTAATTTGTATGACCCTGACTTGAGGGGAAGTGTTAAGTCAAATAGTGTTGATTATGTTAGGCCGAAGCCAATTAGGGAAAGTGATTGTATCATGTTTTGATTAGTATATATAGGTTATGTGAATTCCAGGATGAGAACGATTTTTTATTTTTTATTGTTAAATGAATGGACGTTATTTTTCAGTCCAGAGTTGAGTAATATAGAGTCCAACAAAAGAAACTATAAAAAAATTATTTCCTTCAAAAGAGTAAAATATCCATTACCTTGCTTTGTGTCGCCAATTACAAAGGTTGTGGCCAAATTGGACAAATTTTCGTTGCGAACAATTTTGGAGTCATTTGATTCTTCTGATAAATTTCAATTAACATAATAGAGAGCTAGAATCATTAGCTAATTAAGCAAGAGTATAATATCGAAAATTCATCAAATATAATATAACAAAGTAATCGAGGTCATTTATGATGAGTTGGAGACTACAAAACATGATTAAAATCAAAACTTTAGAATAGTTAATAATTAATCCAAATGATCATCAAACATAAAATAGAAGCTCAAAATCATTCAAATCAATTTGAAGACAATAAAACATGATACGAGCCTGTGTTTTGTATTATGGCCAGCCTTATTTTGTCTTGATCAATTTGAATTAATGGTTTGTTAATAGTCTCATCCATCTCTCAATTCCCAGTAGCTTAAAAAATAATCAAAAAAATAAACACACAATTGCACAATATTTTTATGAAAAAAAGTAATTTCCTTCCAAAAAGGTTAAAAAAAATCATTACTTTCCTCTTTATCAACAATTACTGAGCTGTTGGTTTGGTTGAACATGAGTTAGAATTCAATGCATTTTGGGCAGCTTGAACCATTCCTCGAGTTATGGTAGCTAAAACATAATATCATTACCTGTATTATGAGCCATAATAGGGCTTATTTCATTTTGAGCAGCTTGAAATGGAGGAGTCTTGAATGTTTCATGCATCTTTTGTGTCCGAATATCTGAATCATATGATTTTTTTAATAAAAAGTTGAAATCACTTGTTAAGCCAAAAATCAATGGGACAAAGAATCATGCCATATAACAAAGCACTTTGGGTTAGATTCTCAGCGAGAAGCATTTTTGGGTCATGCAATTTTTCTAATATATTTTAATTCATATGGTGCAGAGAGCCAGAAACATATCAATTAATAAATTAAAAATGAATTTGTGGGAAAAAAAAGGTTAAAAAATACGCATATTACTTTCTTGATTGTTGGCAATTTCTAGAGGTTGTGGACTGGTGGAATAAATTGTCACTAGCGCAGCCTTAAATGTCTTGTGATTCTTCCGGTAAATTTCAGTCCGCACAACATAGAATTGTAATAATCACTTAAGCCAGATATTACTATAACAAATTAGAGTTTAAATGTGTGGGACTTCTCATATTAAGTTCACTAATATTTGAACAAACTGACAAAAATCTAGGATCTATTACTTCTTGTGTTGAGACAGTTCAATCCAATTTGGGTAGTTTGTGTGAAGGGTTTAATTTTTTGATCGTTTCATATTCTTCCTCATTCCTAGTAGCTATACAAAATTTAAAAAAAAAAAAAGTGAGGGAGACAAAAAGAATGATGCTGCAGAATTTTGGCAAAGACTTTTTTTTCTCCTTTCTTTTCAAAAAATTGAAAAATGCATTGGTTACCTTATCTGTTTTTAGGCATCTATTTGGTTGAACAAATCCTTAATGAAAATTGGAACCACAAAAAAGATCATCAGTACCTGTTTCTTGAATTGAGGTATGAGTTAATGTGTTTTCAACGGCTTCAGCAAATGGCGTTTGAAGGGTCTCATTCATCTCTTCAGCCCCAAAGGCTAAACATATGCAAACGTCATTTTAAATAAACAGGTTTCACAAAATAAAATGAGAATAATATTTTAGCAAAATACAAATGAATTACTTTGCTCCAAAAAAAAAATAATGGTAATATTGTAACATGATCCATACCTGCATCAACTTTTGGGAGGCTTAATGTGTTTTGACTAACTTGATCCAGGGGCAGCTGAATGATTTCATGCATCTTATGAGCGACGATACCTAAGTAAATAAAATAAATAAGAATAGAATGACATGAGGACGTAACAATAATAAAAATAATTTTCTTCCTCACGCAAAAGACGTCCGTTAATGTGTTCCATGTTGACAATATAAAAACGGTGATTTGATTGGACAAATTGTCATCAGGAGAGAAGTTTTTGTTAAGCCGTACTCTTAAATGATTCCATATAAATATTATTTTTGACGTAATGGATTAAATTAAATATTATGTACTAGACAAAATTTTATTTGCATTGCTTTAATATATTATTAAAATTATTTGAAAATTAAATGCCATTTATTTGATTTTGAATCAAGTAATTAATCACGAATGTATACCTGAATGTGGAATTGGAAGTTTGTGTATTTGTTGCTTCCCCAAATCTACAATCTTATTGGCCTTTGATTGGGCTCCATGCTCCTCGGAGCTTGATGCTCTGCTCGTACTCGCACTTGTTTCATGCCTTTGACTGCTACTTGAAGATTCCTCGTTGTCCCTTTCAACCTCTTCTACAATTGCCTGATTGAATGAGTTAAACAAACATCTTTGTATTACTTTGTAGTTTTTCCAGACCCAGGCTCAAAACATACATTTAGATTTTAATATACGTACCTTGTCTAAGAACATCTGCTTGATAGTGATATTGAGGGACTCTTTCCAGCATTTTTTTCTATTTTCCACTTCTACAAATTTCAGAAATGGGGCCACAATGAATCCACATGAGAAATTTTGCATTTTATGGCATCTTGTCACTTTTAATCCCAGCAGAGATGGGAAAATGAAGATGTGTTTCCCGCAACAAAAGCTTTTAAAACTTGATAGGCTATTTAGTTCCAAATACTTCAAGCTTTCAAATTTGATCTCTTCCTCTGATTCTTCTCTGTTTGTCATCACAATCTCCTCTAGCTTCCCACAATTGCTAACTGTCAAGCTTGTGAGGTGGACGAGACTTTTTGCAGTGAAAGATGTCATGAAGTACATTAACCCATTGCAATCTTCCACTTCCAAGGAAGTTAATTTTATGAAAGATGCCAAAGGTGGTGCCAATCTCATTAACATAGAGCATTCCCTTACAGTCAGGTCTTCAAGGTTCAGAACAAGGGCATCTGTTGGAGAGTTGTCATCCCATATATGCTCTAGCTGCTCCAGTTGAAAAAGCCACAGATTTTTTATTTTGGTGGGGATTTTAATGCTGCAATGTCCAGTTTCCTCAAGGGGAAAAAGTGTTTCAAAAGAACTGCAACGTACTTGAAGCGTTGTTGCATTTGGAAATCTTCCAATCAAATCACTTAGAAAAGTAATCGGAGTTCTATGAAAATATTGCAAACGAAGGATTTCTATGCTTTGAAACAGATTTTCTTCATAATTGTCATTCAGTATCCTCATGGCATCCTTTTCATTTAATGACAACTCTTCCAAGTTTTGAGATACCTGAAAAACGTCAATATTGTTTATTTAATCATTTGATCAACTAAGAAGATAACTGAACTGATTTCTTGTTTAGAGAGAACGATTAAAAACAGATCAATTAATTAAATAAATAGAAAAAGAAGGTGCGTACCTTTTCAATATGAAACAAAGCTCGTTGATTTTGTAATTTAACGTCACCTACTACATGCTGTTGGGAATTCAGATGGCCAAATGAAAATATTTGCAATTCTTCACATCTATAGACATTTAGTATCTTCAGTGAAGGACACTCTAGTATATATCTTTTTGGATAGAAACCAGTGAGCTGTGTTAATTCAATTAGCCTCAACAGTTTAACCGAGGAAAATCAAGCGTAAGTTCCTCTAATCCTTCATTTGCAACAATTTCCTTGACACCATCACAAGATTCAATGTTCAGCTCTTCAAGTTGCCTCAAGCCTTGGCATAGTGAGATGGAAAACAAACTTTTTAGTTGTTGGCATTTGTCAACTTTCAAAACCTGTAAATTTCCAAAGCTGATTATTTTTGCCACTTCTTTATTCCACACGTGTTTCAAATTTGGAAGCCCCGAGAGTGTTATTTTTTTCAACCGACTAGTTTCCTTTGATTCCATCACTACTCTGTCATCTTTTATATCAAATACTGCTTCTAATGAATCACACTCTGTTACTTCCAGTTCCTCCAATATATATAGCAATTGCAGTAAATTTGATGAAAAAATGATGTTGGATAAAAATGAACATTTATGCACCACCAAATGCTTCACATTACAGAATATTTTATGCACAACCTGGTCATACCATAGTTGTTTCAGCTCTAGATATTCAAATAATTCCAAATGATTGAAGCTACTAAATGCCGCCTGTCCAAATAATTATCAAGGTAAGTGATAATAAAATTGATTTAAAACACATTAAACAATGATATTAGATACTTATATAAAGAAAAGGAAAAAAACAGAAGAAAATCGCAACCATAGTATGTCAAAAGAAATTGTAGGCATAAACCACTATCTGCATAAGTAGTATTCTCTAGTTAACTATCTCCATGTTTAAATTAGAGTATTGTAACATCCAGGACAATTTAACCTTAGTTTATTAACCTAATGAGGGTAATTATTGAGTTAATGAGGTGTGTGGCCAAAGGGGTTTAACTTGGTGTATTTATTGTGATTTCAGCCCTAGATGTGGTTTCGGATTGATGGCAAGCCACCTAGGTATGGAAAGAGGAAGAAAAAGTAAGTAATTGTTTTTTGTGTCACATGCCGTGGCTCAAGCACCATGCACCGTGGTGTATTGCACAAAATTTTATTGTTTTTGCTGTCATTTGATAACAAAATCGGGGGAACTTCTGAGTTGCCCTGATTCTCCATCTGACATTCAAATGACGTGATTCAGGTATCTACAAAAAGCTCTTTACATGAACTAGCTAATGGCATAGTTTTCACTTCCAAAACAAGTCACACTAGGAAGTTGGATACCCAAATACAATTTGACCACTTTTCAACACTCTTACACAAAATGAGTGTCTAAAACCTTCAACAAGTGCCAAAAGCTTTTCCTAACACCTGGATCATGTCCAATGGACATAGGACTACCAGTACAACACGTCACAAGAACCGAAACATTACTATAACTAAAATTCACTCCTCAACCCCAATTTATCAAAAATAAAAGGGGAGGTAAATTAGCATTGCATTTCACTCAAATCATTCAAACATACTCAAATCTTCATTTCTACATTTACACTAGTATTTTGGCCCTATAAACATATATATATCAACATGCATAAAAGCTAAGAGCCTAAAATACAATTCTAACATTTTCAACAACCAAAATAGTGCAAGTGAGGTAATATGCATCTTAGAATTGGCAAGCCATATACTATTACACAATTAAAGCTAAACTAGAGGCATATAGTAGTAGGAATATGCTAATTTCTAGCCTCTTTAGTCTTCTCCCTCTTAACACCAGAGCTAGAGCCTAAAAAGTATTAAATAAGAGGGGTGAGTCTAGCCACTCAATAACTAAGGTTAACTCTACCCTATGCAGTTATATATCAATTATAAAAAAAATACATGCACAAGGAGATCAAATATGCAAATCAAACTCACATGTATCATAATTTACCATTTATCACTATATAGTTTCTTTACTCACATAACTAGGTACATTGTCACCATATTTTCAAATATATGACATGACCCATGCTCTTACGACCTGCCACCACTTAACATGTGCAACACATCATATATTTATTTAGGCAATGATCAACCAATCTTATATCCTCCTTATTTTCTCAAACTGAAATCGTGGGCTATAACACTGATTAAGGCTCTGTTCGTGTGATTGGACTACCCAAGCTCACTAATTGTGAGGTGTGACCTAGCTAAAGATTACAGAACTCACTCTCGAACCACGGCTTCCCCTATTCTCAAATCCTTAGGGTGTCTCATACCCTAGGCTATTCTCCTCATTGAACCAGTAGAGATAGCTAGGTTCTAGTCCCTTGACAAATTATAGGACAGTTCCTCGACAAATAGTGGGACAAGGTTATAGCTCCGATGTATCGGAGGGCAGCATAATTACTGTATGAATTTTCTCTACTCACAAATCCCTAGGCGAACTCCCGTCATTGATCATGCTTTAATCATTACTCACTTGACTTTACTTTTTTGCTTTCATTTACTCACTTTTACAATAACCACGTTGGGCTTATGACCTTGTGCTACACAAGTGTGTATCCTCATCATTTTCTCAAATTCATTTCATGACTGACACACAAATATCTCTTCTCATCACTGCATTCATTTTTTCAAATCATAATCATTTTCATAGTAGAATCCTTTTGACTTTGCATTGTGCGTTCAAGCCAAAATAGCATTGTGCTCAATCAAATTCTCATACACTCATTGAAAACTAATATATAGTTTTACATAAAAATCAATCTCATACATGTAACATTCACCATTCAATTTAACAATCAATTACTACTCAATTAACATACAACTACCTAAAGTAGAGTATTCTTCCAATTACCTCAAATCTTTGAGAGGTCAAAGGTTTACCCCTCAATCAATTAGCTTTTAAGTTTAAATTTTCACTCCAATAGGTGACCAAGAGCCAAAACTACAATCAACCAAGTTGAACTCTATCAACATAACAAACTCAAACAATTTGAACCCTTAATCTCTACTAAATTTCCCAACCTTCACTTTACAAGAGGTGGAGCCTAACTATTGGATTTAATAGTTACCTGCAGCCCTCAATAGCATTAATGAACTATTAAATCCTATTAATGGCATCACAACTTCCAACCACCCAATATAAATGAGATTTTCGAGTATTTATGATGCCCAACAACCTAAGACACCAAAACTCATCATACTTAGGTTTAAATACTCTAATCTACCCCCATTAACTTTATTTGAGTCAACAAATTCAGACCCATAAGCTACATGGATCAAATCTCACTTTCAATATCAAACCCTAATCATTTAAATGTGAAAGAAAAGGGGAGATTAATGAGTATGGTACTTACTTTGGGTGTTTGTAGCCTTCAAAACACTCTCAAAGTAGTCCCCAAGTAAACCCTAGCAGATTTTAGTGCACCTCTTCTTTCTCTCTTTTCTTTTCTTTCTTTTTCTATCTCATTTTGTGTCAGATAAAGTGCAAAAAATGGCTATATGTCGTGGCGGACGATGGCTGTGCACTGCGGTGGACGATCTACGCACCGCGGCATATGGCATAACAACTTCAACTCTTCCTTTTCTTTTCCTTTTGATACTTGGATGGCTCTCCTCGATACCGGACCCACAATTAAGGCTAAAATAATATCAAACATGATTATTAAACCTCTCTAGCCACACACCACTTCAATTTACCTAATTACCCTACTTAGGTTTAATTAATCAGGGAATTAAAACTGAGATGTTACACCCTGGGTTAGTGAGTTTTGGTTGTGAACTCGTGGATAGGGCTAAAATACTTGTACAAGTAAAAACATATGTATTTTGAGAGATTTGAAATGAAATTATTAATTTTGTGCAATATTTCCTCCTCTTTTTATGTTTTGTGAAATCAGGTTGAGTGGTGATTTTATGAGATAAGCGTTTTTGATTTTATGTGGTGCATTACACGAGTTCGCAAGAGTTCGTTGAGTGTGGTCGGATGGTTGGTGTGAACTATTGGCACAAGTGGTTGAGTTGGGACACCCTATTTGGAAAATTTTATAAAAAAAGTAGTCAAAATGGATTTTAGTATCTAACTTTTTATAGGAATTGAGTTTGAGTGTGAAACTGGTGCCATTAGCTAGAGCTAAGAGAAAGCTCCTTATAGAGACTAAAACTACCTCAATAGGACATCAGACAGAGATTTAGAACACATCAGAAGTTCACCTCCTGTGCTGTTAAATAATAGCACTGATGCTGTAAATTTCGTGCAATGTGCCACAGCGCATGGCACAGAGAAAACACGCCACGACGCACATGCCGGAAGCTGCGGTGCACATGTCATTTTCTACACAAAATCTGTTTTTGAGTTTTAAAACTCATTATTTTGGGTCCCAATTGATTTTCAAGCTTTCGCTTTACTTTCAAAACTCTAATACGAATTTATTAAATAATATTTTAAATTTGAATTATTGAAATTTTGGGATTCTTTTAGAAGAACTTTAAGAAATTCCTTTTATACTTTACAATTTGGTAATCCTTTAGGGATTAACCCTAGGTTGCCATGATTTGGAGTCAATTGTAGTTTAATCTCATGGAGGTTTTAAGTATTCCTTAGGTCAAAACAAACTATATTTTAGAATGTCTTATAGAATGATCTCTTTAAATCACCTTTCCTAAAACCATTTTCCATCTTTATCTATATATCAATATCATTTAAGCATTAGTGCGCTTGTCTTTCTCTTTGAGAAACTCTTCATTCTTGGACATAAGAACCTTAAAAGTGTAAATATAATCAAAATATAGAGGCAAAATAAAATACCATGTTCTAAATATTGCTCAGTAATGTATTCAACACAATTTGAAGTTATGATCTTTTAAGTGGTTATGTATAAGAGTTTGACATCTTTTTACAATTATATATGATCCCCATTCGTAATAAGTAATTAACCCTATTTGAATAAGACAAGTCAAATATATATGGAAAGGATACGCCACAAATCATAGAGTCCTCAAAATACAACAAACTTTTTCTAATGGTATTATGTCCTCTTTTCCCACTCAATTATTTGACTAGGATGTTAAAATATTATGGTACTTGATCTCTCTACTTGGTATTATTTTCATTTACAAACGATAAAATGAGAAAATCAATTATCCTTTTCAAAAGTGTATGTCAAGGGAAAACAAAAATCATCTGCTGATAGAATCATCATTAAGCCTAGATAGTAGGAATCATTGAGGAAACAAGCATAAAAAACAGAGTGAACACTCAATTATTAATCACATGGCAGTGTTTCATTATACACACAAATTCCTTGTCATGGCTAAGGCTTTATTTCCTTATATTTATTGGGAGTAAATGTGATGAAAATAAACTATGCTGCATATACTCAAAATATATTGTCCGAACTAGTTAAGAAATAAGTCCCAGACCTGTTCAATGGAACATGTTGATGTTGGTTTTGACATTTCTGTGAACTCAGGATATTGAAATAGCTCCAAACGCTCTAGGCTACGAAATGCCACCTATGAATAATAATAGATCTGTAAATGTTTTGTTTGTAACAAATGTTTTTGTCATATTCAACCATATATACACAACATCCATGAACATGAAAATACATCACCCAAAAATATTTGGCAACTACTTTGCAAATAGCCATCATAATGGGTAAAAAGAAATTGCATAAGCAAGTTATTATGTAGAAATAATTTCACTTTCTTCATTTAAAGTGATTAATTGCCTAAAATAAACATACCATATGTTGGAAGATCTTTTTCACTGTACCATTTAGGTCACCTTCACAAAACCATTTTTCATCTTGGTCATCTGTCAGTATCCTTTGAAGTAATGGTGCACTTGTATCGCTCGTAGAGAATCTCTTCATTCTCGCGCATTGCCTTATCACAAGTTTCTCTAACAATGGAACTTTCAAGGAGCAACTACTAGAGCAAAACGTTTTGAGTTTTGGCAAAGATTCAAGTTCCAAAACTTCTAGGCTATCAAATGCAATTTCATTATTTGTGCCCTCTCCTCCCTCTTGAGCCACAATTTGTTCAATTGACTTACATGCTCTTATTTTCAATGTTGTTAACATGGCTAGACTTCTTGCTGTTGATGTTGTAATTACAGCAATCAACCCATTGCAATTTTCCACATCTAAATATGTCAAGCGATTGAAAGTAACAAATGAAGGCACTAAGAGCTTTAGATTGGAACAATTATATACATCTAAGTGTTCAAGAGCCTCAAGAATTAGATTTGATTGGAACCCTTCCTTACAAATATGCTGGAGTTCAACCATGTTAGAGAGTGACAACCTTTTGAGTTGTGCTTTGATATCACTTTGTCCTTTCTCATCTTTGGGCATTTCATCTTGGAATATCACCTTGGAAGAATTGGCCTCAATGACTAGCCACTCAAGGCAAGTAATATTTTGAAGAATCCAATATAGAAAATTAGCTTGGGCATCTTCTATATTGCACAACCAAAGAAGTTTGAGTTTGCAGGAGTGATCCCTTGAGATTTGCCATTGAAGAGCCATCCTATCATCCTCATTGTTTAGATTTAACTCCTCTAAGTTGCATATTAACTGTACCAATGGTGGAAACATAAACATTGTTACTACTACAAATTAAAGAGATAATATAAATAAATTGAAAAAAGAAAAAAAATTGTAGTGCCTAGCAAAGTCCATTATGGTTATAATACACTGAGGAGTTGTGTTACATGCAATTTGGGCACAAACTACTTTGATATTAAAAATTCATCGATGATCTAATCCATTTTTTAAGAAGCTATGCACTTTGCCCAAAAAAAAAATCATTGCATGAATTAAAATAACAAGGATTGGTAGTTCAAATTATTCAATTATATAATATTACTTCTGTCCCAAATTATAAATTGCTTTTAAAGAAAACCCAAAGTCTCAAAATATAAGAGAATTTGACAAAAATAAAATTTTATTAATGATTTTTTTATAATATTACTCTTGCCATTATATTCCCTCTCTTTTTAAAAATAGAATATTAAATAAACAACATTTTTGAATTTTATTTTTTTTAAAAAAATTGTAAAATGTATTTAAGAAGCTTTACTGAAATGTGTGATATTGTTTAACAAATATATTATAAATTAGGACAAAGGGAGCACTATATTAGCATGAGAAACTTTTCTTATTTTTTAAAAATTAAATAATTATATTCAAAATAATAATTAATATATTCTTTTGAAAATTTCTAGTTTATTGTATATCTTAGAATGAGCTTATAATTAACCAAGAGTTATCACAATTTTTAGGTTTCCTCATTATTGATCAAATATGAGGACGAAGATGATTCCATCAGTAATTACAATATTTAACTTGAGAAGCTTTCCTTTTTAAAATATTAAGAACAATATTTAAGTGACTAAAATATGAACCAGTCATATAACCATATAAAAGAAAACTCAATTACAATAATAACAAAACAACAATTAAATTAAGCTTGAATTAATAAATAGTAAAATAAATACTCTAATAAATGTTACTAGCGTTTAAAACATATTAAAGAATGCATGTTCAGATACAAAAGACCAACAAAAAAAAAAAGCTATTTGAAATGATGAAAATAAATTTTGCTAAAAAAAGAAATAATGAAAATAAGTGACAGCAAATTTGTTTGAATATATCTCAAATAAAAGTAAACAATTTCAAAATTTCTGACCAAACAAATGATAATAGAAATGAATAACAGAGTCGGGGGAGTCTTGAATACATCATATGCAACGGGATTGGGATCTACTTATTATGTTTTTAAATAAGAAAAAGAAAAACAACTAAAAATTGGAGAGTTTTTTGATTAAAAGATGAGGCATACCTCTTCCAATGTGAAAAGAGGTTGTTGCATTGGGACTTGGAGATTATTATCACAAACTCCTTCCTGACACTGTGTCTTGAATAGCTTTAATTTCACACAATTGTAGACATTTAACTCTTTCAATGACCAACAAGCAAAAGTGTGGTTTTCTAGACAAAATCCTTCCAAATCTTCTAAATCCCAAAGCACCAATGATTTAAGTTGATTAAACTCAAATCTAGCAGGACTATCCAAGGTTCCTTCTTTTTTTGAGACAATATGCTTCATATTTTGTGCTTCATTTATTATAATTTGCTCCAGTTGAGGTAGGTCCAAGGCTATGGAGAAAGGAAAAAGGTATTCTAAAACTTCACACTCTTTAACACACACAACTTGCAGATTCTCAAAGCGAAGACATGATTGAGGATCTTTACTCCAAATTTGTTTGAGCTGTGGTAATCGTCGTAGTGTGATATACTTGAGCTGTGTCATTATATCATTTGCATTGACACCCAACTGAAATATCTCTTGCACCAACTTACAATCTTCAACCTTTAATGTCTCCAGAGTTGCAAATGCTTTACTCATATATTCCGGAAGTATTTTCTCAATTTTTTCACAATTTTTGACTTCTAACGTCTTAAAGCTAGCCAAGGAATTGGAAGCCAGGATTCGATGCCACATCGTCGTCAAGTTCTTCATGTCTTTTATTATTATTGCTTCCAATTTGGGAAAAAGTGCCTGTCATCCATTTGCAAATTAAGTTTATGAGTGAACGAAAAAAGTAAAACGTGAATCATTTTAAGTGTATCCTCCTCTGATGTCACAATAATGCTCTTTCAAAAAGAAAAATGTTTTTTTAGATATATTGCTTTATAAGAATCCAACTACATATGATTGATGAAAATGATTCCAACTATGATAAAATCTTTTGGGTTCAAGTTGAATTTACCTCTCCTATTGCAGAGCCATTTCTCCCATCTGTAGCAATTATCTCCCCCATCATATCACATTTACTAATTTTAAGTTGCTTGAGATTCAAAAGTCTTCCAATCATAGAAGAAGAGAATAAATATGTTAAGCCACCACAATTTTCTACAGTCAAGTTAGCTAAATTTTGGACCAAATAGGGTGCAGAAGACTGATGATCTTCCCAAATTTTTTTCAAATTGACCGAACTCAACTTCAAAGTCTCCAAATTAGAAAATTTAACCTGTGAAAACAATGGATTTAGTTTTAATGTGGAAAAAGAAATACGCAGTAAAATAGCATGAACATATTATTATTCATGTTGAGAATTTTGATCTACTAATGGATATCCAAAAGCTAACATCATTCATTTATAAGAGGATGCTGATAAAAAAACTATTTGATAAAAGTTTAACTAAAATGTAATCTTTTAAACAAAAGAAATCATCCATCATTACTGAATATTGCTCATCTCGATTGGCATATACAAAATCAAAAATTAAAGAATATATATATACCTTGTTACTAAAAAATGGTGTTGGAATATTAGCCCTCCATGAGTTTTGCTTAGTACTTTGAAGAGATGTCAACTCATGCGAGCAAAAATTGCCAGTGGTTGGCAAATGGTATAAAGTTAGCGAGCGCAATGAAAGAAACTCAATCTTCTCATCAATACTTTTGCCACTATCTGCACTTTCTACAAACACAATCTTCTTCATAGAACTGCATTCTGAAACTTCAATCTCAACAAGTTGAGAAAAAGCTTTAATCATTGAAATAGAGAAGAGATATACCAATTGGTTACAACTTTTAACTTTGACAACCATGAGTCTGCCAAAAGAATTATCCCTAATTGGACCATCACATATCTTTACCAAGTTATTGAGGTTGTGAAGTATCAATGTCTCTAATTTTGGGAACGAAACATGAGTTTGATCCCTCTTCACTATTGAGTTGATAACATACTTAATTTCACCATTATTTTGGATGTGCAAATGCTTTAACAGTGGAAATCCTTTGCCATTCAATTCAAAAAACACATTTGGAATGCCATTTATTTTATCCAAGTATAGATCTTCAGCCCCTTCAATTAATGTATTAATTCCCCGTTCCTTACGAATGTTGGTATCTAGCTTTACCTTTAGAACCCTTGAGGTCTCTTCACTTGATGACCATTCCCATTTATCTCCGATAATGACCTTGTATCTTACTAAGTTGTCAAATGGTATCTCTTTCAGCAAAAGCCAAGGCTCATGGATTTGAATTTCTAGAGTGGTCAACTTTTTCAAATGACAAAGCTCTATAAGACTAGCATTTCTCTTTTGCTCAGTTGAAGTTTCCACCTCCCAATTAATTATGGTGTTGCCTATATATAGTTCCTCTAATTTGGTCAGCTTGCATAAAATGTTGGGCAGAAAGGTCTTAATTCCAGAGTTGCCCAAATCTAACATTCTAAGATTAGTCAACTGCCCTATTTCACATGGGAACTCTTCTATAGATGAATAGATAAAGCTAAGAATTTCTAAATTTATCAAGGAACCTATTCCTGACATATCTTTCAAGGAGCATTGATCCAAACACAATGTTTTTAGTTTGATCAAGGTGCTAAGAGAAATGGGTAGTGAAAATATGATCAGGCCTGTCAAATCTAATGCTTCAAGGTTTCCCATCCCCTCAAAAAAGGAACCTGGAATTTTTAAAGTACGATTATCAGAGCTGTCTATGTGAAGAAATGTCAAATAGGGACAATCTAACCTTTCAGGAAGCTTTTGGATGCAACAACAGTCCAAGATAATATGGGTACATGTTTTAGGAACATCATTTCCAAGCCAACTTTGCCACTTAGTATTAATTCTCGTGAAAACTTCTTTTGAAGCAATTAAGATGGCTACTTCACGAACAATGTCGTGCATTTTGACAAATTCTACTCTTGAATCATCATCAACCAATAAACAAGAGGCCTTTAGGTCGTCAATTATTCTATAAAGTCTATTTCTTGCACCTTCGATGGTATTTATACCATTGAATATACCTAAACCAATAGCATATTTCAACAAGTCATTAACCATCATGGATGTTCCACGTACACCACAAAGCAAGAATACTTCCTTCATATCAACTTCTAATCGATTGAGATTGAACTCCAAAGATGACAAAAGAATGTCACGCACGTCCTTGTTATCAATACTTTTTAAATTGTTTAAGGTATCTTTCCAATAATGAATATTCTTCTTATCTTTCAATGACTTTGCAATTGTGACTATCAAAATAGGCAAGCCTAGACACTTTTGAGCCACTTGGGTTGCTATAGTTTGGAAACTAGCATCATGAACAATATCACCAACCATAGCTTCAAAAATTCTCCAAGATTCTACATCATTTAAAATTTGAAGGGAAAAGTTCTTTTGAGTTTCATTCTTCAGTAAAATATCTTGACTTCTCGAAGTCAACAATAATTTGCAACCCTTGTAATCATCTTTTGAATGAGACCCTAACTTGTCTGAACTAATTTTTCCCCATATATCTAAAAAAGGTATTCCCAACTTTTCTAAATTAATTTCCTCCCATATATCATCTAGTATGATAAGGATATTTTTCTCCCTTTCAATCCTCTCACACAAGCAGTTGGCTCTTATTATTGATGAGGTCATCTCTTTCAAATGAAGGTCTAATTGCTCTGCAATATCATCTTGAATTCGTTCAAGATTAGTTTGGGATATTGTTACAAAAACTACTTCATTGAATAGCTTTTCATCCTTAACTTGTTTGGCAACCTCTTGAACTAAAGTGGTCTTCCCAACTCCACTTATTCCAAAAACCCCAATTTTGTTGACCTTGGGGTCCTTTAGAGATGAGACAACCTCTTTTTTTACTAAGTTTCTTGACTCAAGCTCACTAATCCCTTTTGTAGTAGGAAAGTTTTTCGTTATATTTAAATGTCGAACATAGCCAACTCGAGCAAAAATCCCCTTTTCCTTCATTTTGATAATGGTGTTCACCATTTTCTTTACTTTTCTACTAAGTTGATATCGGGACTTCAAATTAGGAAATGACCATTTAGAACACCCAACATTTGTATTACGTGCATCTCCACAAAGCTTCTTTACTTCATTTAAAGTCTTAATAACACTTTCTTGCCATGCTAGCACATCACCTTCAATCTCTCTTCCATTTCTTATTTCTTGTGAAACTTCATGGTCAATACGTTCTTTTGTTGTCTGCAACTCCTCTACTTTATCACTTAGCTCCTTAAAGTAGTTTCTATAGCATAATAAATATCCCACCTGCCTTCCAATGGGTTCCATAATAAGCTCTGCTAATTTTGTCGCAACAGATATGAGAATGTCCATTCTTACTTCCTGAATAAAATGACAAGCAAATTTAATACTTGAATAAAAAAAGCAAGGATGAGAATGAAGGGAATGTTGAAAGAAATACAAAACAAAGAAATTCATTAATCAATAGGCTTTATCGGTTATGTAGTTAATAAGTAAATGAAACCCAAAACAAAGGAATCCATTAATCTATGGGCATTATTTAACTAACTAAGGCAAATAATTTGCACTCCTCTAATTTTTGGCTGAAAAGGAATAGAAGAGCATAAAATTATAACACGGGAAAGAAAAAACTAAATGGCAATGTGTAACATCTCGAAATTTTTAAGACTTATGTTTATTTTAAAATAAAATATTTATAATTAAATTAAAATTAAGAATAATTTGATATAGATCCAAAGTTTAAATTTTATGAAGAAAAAGTTTAGTTTTATTTTATTTTTAACTATGAAAAAAATTATTAAAGTTGACCTAAGCTTTTGTGCCATAAAAAAATATTAGGTCCTTATTTGTAATTTTTCCCAAAGTATTAAGATCAGTTTTTTTAAAATATAAGCACGCAGAAATAAAAATTAAGAAGGGAAAGGAAATGAAAGAAGAAAAAAGGAGCAAGAGAGCACGAGAGACGGTGGAGAAGAGAGGAAGGAAGAGATGAAGGAAGAGAGGGAGGCTAAAAATTGGATCTAAGAGGCTTTATGGCCGTTACGAGCTAAATTATGTGATAGGTAAACTCCCTACTTCAATCCTTTTCTTTCCCTCTTAGTTTTGTTAAATTTTTTGAAGAGGTAAATTTTATATTTTGATCACAAAAGCTTTATTCTTGTAAGCTTTCATTTCCTTGGGTCCTTAGGAGGTTGTTTTGAGTTTTTATATAGTGTTCTAATATTTTGAGTGGTCAATTGGATGAAAAATGGAGTTTTAAGGCAAAAGTCAAACTCCAAGAGGTTAGGTTTTGCTCCTCAATAGTTTAAGCCTATTGATTTAGTTATAATTGTACTATTTGAATCCAATAAGATTTAAATTAAGTTTTGGTTTTCATTATAAGGACTAATGGTAAAAGTGGTAATGTTGAGTGAAGGTTTTTGTTTGATTAAAAATTGTATGGCTTTGTATAAATTTTTGTTTGCTTGTAGACTTATGACTAGGAAACTTGATTATGATATGTGGTTTTAATAGATTCATTTGATAGACCAATTTTTCACTATAAGTAAATGTTTATTTTAGTGTGTGTGTGTGTGTGTATATATATATATGAATATGTGTGATTTTACATGCAATTGCAAAGTAGTTGCATTATGAATTGTATGCCAAGGGCAAATATACACTTTGGATAGAGAGAGTGGATGCGTGGGCCTTACGGGGATCTTTGAGCCAAAAGAAAATGTTTGGCATGTGCATTTATATAAATACGTGGCATTTGGATTGATTTTTGACAACTCTTGTATGATTTGTGCATTTTGGGAGTTTAGGGTCCATTTTGAAAAATGACATCCAAGTGGTCACATTTTGATGTATGGGGGTTTTACATCATTAGGTACTCTTAGTCCTATTTCATGTGTCCAAAGTATTCTCACAAGTTTGTGATCCTTAGTATGAGATTTAGACAATTTTGAAAATAATTTTTATCAAAAAAACTACACTTTTGCATCTAGGTGTTGAAAGCTTATCTGACCATTAGATTTCTCTAAAATTTAGGTTACAAGTAAAAAATTTTATAATCTTTGTGTGGACTTTGAAATCACCTCGATCAGATTTTAAATGGAGAAATGGCATGCTCCGAAAGTTGGACTGAAAATTCTATCATAATAACAACCATTGCTGAGGTTGGGATGCGCATAAATTTTGATTCAATTGTTGGATCTTTTTAAAATTTGGTACACTTATAATACTCTTTAAATATGACGTAAGGCTTTGGAATTGCTCTGATTAGAGGTTAGATGATGAAATGGTACACTCCAAAAGTTGGTTCAAAAGTGTTGTTATAATAACAACTTTATCCAATCATGTAGAGTCTCCAAATTCTTATCCGACCGTTAGATCATTTTAAAATTTGGTACACTCTAGTAATAATTAAAAATGACATGTGACGTTTAAAATTACTTTAAATCAGAGGTCAAATGATGGAATAGAGCCTCCCAGAAGTTGGCTTGGGAGGGCTGTCATGGCAGTAATTTAATGCTATCATAACAGCATTTTTTTATCTTGCTTTCACCTAGCTTGCTTTCGTGCACTATAGGTAAAACCTATAAATTTTTTTAAAAGGTTTTAGATGTTTATTTTGTGATGGTGTATTTGTTTAGTGATTTAAATAATTTATTTCCTAAGTTAGTTTTAGGATCAACTCCTTAACCACACTTAGTTTATTGAATTATGTGATTTTTGAATAACACTCGGGAAAAGTGTTACATTTAGTATCATTTTTAGGTTTATGATTCCTCTTTCTTAGTTGGCACCTTAAATTTATTACTTTTATGTTCTTTCCCTTTTACCACTAACTTAGATTAATATTATTTTTCTTTTTCTAGCTTGTTCCTTTAAGAGGGGAGAAAGGTTTATATGCGTGTGGCCAAACACCTTTCAATTGTAATATGGCTCGAAGGGGAAAAGGTAGATTGAGGAATGAGGGACGACCACCACCTCTACCTCCTCTACCTCTGCTTCTGCCTCTACCACCACCACCATAGGGGACAGATGTAGTCATGGCTAGGCTGCTTCAAGTGATGGTGGATATAAAGCAAAATCTCAAAGATCATGCTGTTCCAGATCAACATGTTGACCTAGGTGCTGGGCAGGGTGTAACATTCTAAAATTTCACATATGGAAAAAATGGATTAATTAAGGGATAAATTAGTTAAAAATATGATTAATTTATTTAATTATATTTTTGGGTGGCTAATTAGATTTTTGGGTCATATTTGGCTCTAAATTGAGATAGGATGAAAGTTGGATCAAGTTGGGAAGCATCGGGGGGAGCAAAATCAAGTTGTTGCTCGCTGCGTCGTTAGCTACGGCTTGCGTGGCATGCATTGCGGCGCATGGCATAGTAAGTAACTTCAAATTTTAGGAATTAGCAGAAAAAATTAGATTTTGTGTTGGGAAACCTAGAACACGAAGGGGGCAACTTTGGGCACTGCTAGGGCATCAACTTGGAAGGATTTTGAAGATCTTTTGAGCCTTCAAACTCTTGGGTAAGTTTCTTTCCCTTCTTCTCTACCTTTTCATCTCATTTTCCATGGAATTTGGAAGAGGAAGAATTTGGTCTGATTAGATTAAGCCATGATTCAATGTTTTAAAGGTTTCTATTGATTCTAAAGGTTTAATTTAGGTTTATTGATCTTGGATATGTAGTTATATGAAGGTATTTTGTTGTTTGGTGAAAGTTGGATTAAGCCCCAACTTGATCATAGCGTGTTGAAGTGTGATAAGTTGAGATATTGAGTTTTATGTTGTGATAGAGTTAGAAGGAGACATGAAGGGATGAAGTGAACAAATTCTAATCTTGACAAGTCTATTTGTTGAGAATTTGAGTGAGAAGTGGGAGAATAGGGAGGTTATTATTAGCTAATGGTGCTTGTGTTAATTGAAAATTAACATATAGTACTTGTTGTTGTAGATTGTGGTATGGGAAGACTTACCTTGACACAAGAAGAGAATTAGTACCACGGGTAACCCTTTTAGTAACAAAAGGGTTGACGTAACTGGATAATTTGCATTGTTTATTACCTTGTATAAGTTATTCTCAAGTTGCTTTTCTATGATTTATTGAGTATATATGTATAAATTCCTTAAAGGTTAACTATTTTATAAAATGAGGGGAATATTGGTTTGTAAAATTCTATATTTTAGAAGTAAATGAAAAGATTTTGTTATACTTATTGGAAAATTTGTTTATGCATAGTTAAGTGGAGATATGTAGTAAAATGTGACATATTAGAGGGTGGGAGGTCACCCTAGTGGAGATAGTGAAGATTAAGTCCATATGGCATTGCTAGTACCTCGGGACGCCAGGTGCAGCATTTACTCTCTTTAGTGCCCTAAAAGGGTGCGGAGTTGGAGACTATGCTCCTTAGCATCCGTAGGATGCGGTGTTAGAGTAACGACACCTGAATTACTTGTAATAAGGGGAAACAGTAGTCCAGAAGTGGTTTAGGACACCTTGGCTGTGTAGTCCTACCATGAATGGTGAGCTTGAGAACCATACATGTGGTTTGTTTCTGTGAAATAGCCTACTGGTTCGGTCGGGAGTATTGGAGGACCGGATGGTTAGGGATCATGCATGCAAATTTGTGGTGATATTATATAATGTGATTATGTCACTTATTTTAATGCTCTTTTATAACTTGGCTTATTAATCAATAATATAGATTATCTTAGTTACTGAGATTTTTATCTCACCCCGTGGATTATCATTTTACAGGTGCTACCAGTGAGACTGAGCTAGGGAGGGAATCGGGTAGGGGCTAGCATATCTGCTACACTCTTTGTAAAGCCTAATTTTGGTTTGAGTGGTGTACATAAACTTGTTATATGAGATTATATGTTGCCAACTAGGAATGCATATTATTTTGATTGGTTGCACTTGTTTCATACTATGTTGTTGTGTATTTTAGCCCAATATTGTATATGAGGTGAATATGTGGTAATTTTTGTGGTGATGGGTTAAAATATTAATACTAGTGTAAGGAATGTTTTATCTATGTGGTGACAATGTATTGGTAGTGTATTATGTGGCAATAGAGGCCAAATAGTGCTTGTAGTGCTAATTGTGCATTTTGGCCATATTGGGCAAAATGGCCATTGAGTGGCCAAATTTTGTGTTTGGTATGTTTTTGTGTGTTTGATTGGTTACTCACGTGTATTTTGGTCTATTGGACTTGGTTCAAGCCTCACAATGGGTTAATGGTATTAGTTATGAGTTTTAGGTACTTAGATGGTTGAAAATTTCTTTGAAAAATTGACTTTTACATCCGAGTGTCTAAAATTCTCATACAGTGTCGAATCGTAACGAAACTTATACCATTAGTTAGCTTATTGAATAAGCTTCGTGTGGGCGCTTGAATCACTCCAATCGGACATCGGATGTGAAAATGGCACTTGTTTGAAATTCATCCAAAAAAGCTATCATGACAGCATTGCTGTCATGGACAGGTGCGCCGCGGCGCATTTCGCACAAGTCGTGGTACATGGTACAGTGAGAAAACATGGCATTCTGTGCCACAAGCTGTGGCGCACGGACCACGAGCTACGGTGCGTGGACCAAAACACTCAAAAATGACATTTTTGGCCCTGTTTTGAAGTGATTTGCTTCCCAAAACTTTTCCATGCTTCCAATGCCTATAAAAATCATTAAGTTTGAGCTCAAACTATCAATTTAAAGGGTTGTTATGGGATCTCAAATATTTCTCAATTATTTTTAAAAGATTATTAGTTTTAACCCTTTTATATATAATGCGAGATTAGGAGCAAATCCTTGCTCCTAATTATGATTGGTTGTTGTGATTGTGTGGTGAATTTTGGTAATGTCAAGGTGGACATTACAGTTTGGTATTATTTCTCAGGTTATGAGATCTGGTTGTGGTGATGTCTCTATTGCATTTATTCTCATTAGTTGGCAACTTTATGTACACAACTCTTTCCCTTTGTCTCATTTTCTTTATTTCCTACTAATTTCCCTTTTGGTTTCTTCCTTATGAGGGGAGAAAATGGTTAGGAGAAGCATTTGAAATGCCAGTAATTTATCGAAGAATGATGGGCCTATACCGGAGGTACAACCAGAGATACAAGTAGAACAACAACAAAGGCCCTAGGGTAATGATGCAATTCTTGAAGAATTGCGGGATATGATGAGGAATATACAGAGAACTTTTCCAGACCACGATATTTTGCTTTGTAATAAAGGTCGTGAGGAGGAATAAAGGAGGCAAGAGGAAGCTCATGAGAGTAGATTGGAACCATCTCATGGTTCTGGTAGTAGACCTAGATCGTTTGGAATGAGAGTGGATGGAGATGTTTAAGGGATGGCTATTGATCGAGCATGGAGGACTTTCTCTCGGTTTAACCCTCTAACCTTTAATAGAACTAGGAAGGAAGGAGAAGCAGAGAAATGGATAGAGAGAGTTGACACCATCTTTGAGGTGGTAACGTGCTCTATGGAACAGAAGGTGATCATAGCCACAGTGTATCTAGTTGAAGATGCTAAACACTGGTGAAATTCCACAAGACCAATAGATAGACGCCATCTTATATGGGAACAATTCAAAGAAATGTTCTTTGATCATCATTTTCCTTCAGCATTTAGAGATGAGAAAGAGGCCGAGTTTCATGCATTTCGGCAGGGAGATCTTGATGAGGAAGCATCCATTCAGAAGTTTAATCAGCTATCAAAGTTTTCTACTTATCTAAAGGAGATAAATGATAGCGACTGGAAGGCCAAGAGACTTTTGGAAAAGATGAGGCTTGAATATAGACAGCAATTTGCTCTGCTAGGAGTAACCACATATGCTGACATGTGTAATCGGCTCCGAATTACAGCAAGAAGGTGTTGGGAAGTAGAAGCAGAAAAGAGACGAGATAGTCATGGGAGGTTCTCGTCCTCCCTAGGTCCTTCGGGTGGAGTCTCTAGGAAGACGGGTTATGGCTTGAGTAGTTCTGTAGCATCAGGCAAGAAGAGCTTTGTTAGAGGATTATAGACTCGGGGAATATTTTAGAAGGGTGGATTTAGGAGTTCTAGTGTTCCACAACCATCCCAACAGGCTTTAAATATGCCTGCCCTGACCTTAAGTACAGCTCGACCACCACGGTGTGCTAAGTGTGGGCGGTCACATCCTGGGAGGTACTGGGCATGTTTTAAATGTAGGAAACCTAGTCATTTAGCAAGACAATGCCCTGAGGGAAGAGTGGAGATGGCAGAGCAGAGATCTACCATTCCAGGACGAGTCTATACACTATCTCAGGAGGAGGCAAGAGCGTTGCCGAATTTGATAAAAGGTATTATTTCTATTTGCGAGTAGAAAATTGAAGCATTGTTTGATTCGGGTGCTATATATTCGTTTATTTCATATGAATGTGTAGAGAGGTTGGGACTTCCTTTGCATGAATTTCCTTAAGTGATTAAAGTGTCTACGCCATCTGGGTCATTTGATATGACCAGTAAGGCATGTTTGAATGTAGAAGTGAGGTTTGAAAATCATTTGACCATTCTAAATTTGATCCGAATTCCTATGAAGGGTTTGGATGTGATTATCGGTATGGATTGGATGATGGCAAATAATGCCACCTTGGACTGTGCTAGGAAGATAGTTTTGTTATTGGTACATGCTACACCGGCTAATATTCCTAGTGAGTCTAAGCTTTTATCAGTGGTACAAGCAGAGAGATTGATGCAACAAGGGTGTATGGCTTATATGGTTTTCTTCTCGATGCATGGGGACTACGATGGAAGTATTGATAAGATTGGGGTAGTGAATGAATTCCTTGAGGTATTTACGGATGATATGTCTGATTTGCCTCCAGAAAGGGAAGTGGAATTCACCATAGACCTAATTCCAGGAACTGAACCAATATCAAAGGCACCATACCAGATGTCACCAATGGAGTTAGTTGAGTTGAAGAAGCAGATAGAGGAGTTACTTGAAAAGGAATTTATTAGACCCAGTGTGTCATCTTGGGGGTCACCTGTGCTATTGGTTAAGAAAAAGGACGGTAGCTTACGGCTTTGTATTGATTATAGACAGTTGAATAAGGTGACGGTGAAGAACAATATCCTTTACTAAGGATTGATGATTTGTTAGATCAATTGGTGGGAGCTTCTGTGTTCTCAAAAATTGACTTAAGGTCAGGATACCATCAATTAAGAGTGTGCTTGGAGGATGTGCCCAAGACGGCTTTTTGTACTAGGTATGGGTATTATGAGTTCCTAGTCATACTATTTGGGTTAACAAATGCGCCTGTGGTTTTCATGGACTACATGAACCGCACATTTAGGCCTTACCTAGATCAGTTTGTTGTGGTATTCATTGACGACATTTTGATATATTCTGAAAATGACGAGCAGCATGCGAAGCATTTGATGATTGTGCTACAAATTTTGAAGGACAACAAGCTCTATGCCAAGTTTAACAAGTGTGAGTTCTGGTTACGAGAGGTTTGATTTTTAAGACATGTTGTGTTGGCAGAAGGGATTGCGGTGGATCCAGGGTTTCTCTCAGATAGCTTCATCATTGACTAGGTTGACCCGAAAAGGGAGAATTTGGTCTGATTAGATTAAGCCATAAGTCAATGTTTTGAAGGTTTCTATTGACTCTAAAGGTTTAATTTAAGTTTATTGATCTTGGATATGTAGTTATATGAAGGTATTTTGCTGTTTGGTGAAAGTAGATCAAGCCCCAACTTGATCATAGGGTGTTAAAGTGTGATAAGTTGAGATATTGAGTTTTATGTTGTGATAGAGTTAGAAGGAGACATGAAGGGATGAAGTGAACAAATTCTAATCTTGACAAGTCTATTCGTTGAGAATTTGAGTGAGAAGTGGGAGAATAGGGAGGTTATTATTAGCTAATGGTGCTTGTGTTAATTGAAAATTAACATATAGTACTTGTTGTAGATTGTGGTGTGGGAAGACTTACCTTGACACAAGAAGAGAATTAGTACCACGGGTAACCCTTTTAGTAATAAAAGGGTTGAGGTAACTGGATAATTTGCATTGTTTATTACCTTGTATAAGTTATTCTCAAGTTGCTTTTCTATGATTTGTTGAGTATATATGTATAAATTCCTTAAAGGTTAACTATTTTAGAAAATGAGGGGAATATGGTTTGTAAAATTCTATATTTTGGAAGTAAATGAAAAGATTTTGTTATACTTGTTGGAAAATTTGTTTATGCATAGTTAAGTGGAGATATGTAGTAAAATGTGACATATTAGAGGGTGGGAGGTCACCCTAGTGGAGATAGTGAAGATTAATTCCATATGGCATTGCTAGTACCTCGGGACGCCAGGTGCAGCATTTACTCTCTTTAGTGCCCGAAAATGGGTGCGGTGTTGGAGACTTACTCTCCTTAGTACCCAAAATGGTGCGGAGTTGGAGACTATGCTCCTTAGCATCCGTAGGATGCGGTGTTAGAGTAACGACACCTGAATTACTTGTAATAAGGGGAAACAGTAGTCCAGAAGTGGTTTAGGACACCTTGGCTGTGTAGTCCTACCATGAATGGTGAGCTTGAGAACCATACATGTGGTTTGTTTCTGTGAAATAGCCTACTGGTTCGGTCGGGAGTATTGGAGGACCGGATGGTTAGGGATCATGCATGCAAATTTGTGGTGATATTATATAATGTGATTATGTCACTTATTTTAATGCTCTTTTATAACTTGGCTTATTAATCAATAATATAGATTATCTTAGTTACTGAGATTTTTATCTCACCCCGTGGATTATCATTTTACAGGTGCTACCAGTGAGACTGAGCTAGGGAGGGAATCGGGTAGGGGCTAGCATATCTGCTACACTCTTTGTAAAGCCTAATTTTGGTTTGAGTGGTGTACATAAACTTGTTATATGAGATTATATGTTGCCAACTAGGAATGCATATTATTTTGATTGGTTGCACTTGTTTCATACTATGTTGTTGTGTATTTTAGCCCAATATTGTATATGAGGTGAATATGTGGTAATTTTTGTGGTGATGGGTTAAAATATTAATACTAGTGTAAGGAATGTTTTATCTATGTGGTGACAATGTATTGGTAGTGTATTATGTGGCAATAGAGGCCAAATAGTGCTTGTAGTGCTAATTGTGCATTTTGGCCATATTGGGCAAAATGGCCATTGAGTGGCCAAATTTTGTGTTTGGTATGTTTTTGTATGTTTAATTGGTCACTCAAGTGTATTTTGGTCCATTGGACTTGGTTCAAGCCTCACAATGGGTTAATGGTTTTAGTTATGAGTTTTGAGTACTTGGATGGTTGAAAATTTCTTTAAAAAACTGATTTTTACATCTGAGTGTCTAAAATTCTCATATGGTGTCGGATCATAACGAAACTTGTACCATTAGTTAGCTTATGGAACAAGCTTCGTGTGGGCGCTTGAATCACTCCAATCGGACATTAGATGTGAAAATGGCGCGCATTCAAAGTTTGTCTAAAAAAGCTATCATGACAGCATTGCTGTCATGGACAGGTGCGCCGTGGTGCATTTCGCACAAGCCGCGGCACACGGTACAGCAAGAAAATATGGCATTCTGTGCCACAAGCCACGGCGCACGGACCACGAGACACGCGCATGGACCAAAACACTTAACAATGACATTTTTGGCCTTATTTTGAAGTGGTTTGCTTCCCAAAACTTTTCCATGCTTCTAATACTTATATAAATCATTAAGTTTGAGCTCAAACTATCAATTTAAAGGGTTGTTGTGAGATCCCAAATATTCCTCAATTATTTTTAAAATATTATTAGTTTTAACTCTTTTATATATAATATGAGATTAGGAGCAAATCCTTGCTCCTAATTATGATTGGTTGTTGTGATTGTGTGGTGAATTTTGGTAATGTTAAGGTGGACATTACACAGGGAGCTTCTAGTGCTATAGGAGGTCATAGACCGATTGTTGATAATTAAGAGGATGATATATCTAGACCTTGGAAGCAATTCTCTCGCTCAAATCTGACTACATATGATAGTAGTATGCTTGATGGGAAAGCTGAGGAGTGGTTGGATCGGATGGAGCAGCTATTTACTGTGGTGAGGTGTACATCTAAGAATAGGGTTATGTTGGCTACGATGCAACTTGTTGGTGAAGTCAAGCATTGGTGGGATTCTCTTAAGCCCACGAATGGAAGATCTATGGCTTGGGCAAAATTTAAGGAAAGTCGATTAGGGTTGCCATAAGGTGACATAGCCTAGTCCACCACTTATAACAATGGCTCAAGGGGTGTGATTGTTATATAAAAAGCACCTATAATGGATGTAAATTAGTAATCGATAGTAATAGACCTTTAATGGATAAATGAAAAAGAATAGATGGATGAATATAGCTATAAGTAGTAAAAATGTACTTTTGATAAAATTGAACCAAATGACTAAATTGTGCCAAATGTGTTTAAATTGGCATATTAAGCGTGTGAGTTGATAAAGGAAGCTTGTAATAAGCTGTAGTAGTGTTGAAATTCATGGGTAACCTTCCTAGTGACAGAAGGGTTGAGGTAACCAAATAACTTCTTTTGTTTGATTATTTATTATCACTGTGTGTGAGTTTGCTATGTAATGCATGAAATAGTTTTAAACTGAGCATGTTTTATAGCATTGAATATTTATTGCATAAAAAGAGATTTTTGTTAAACAAGTAATGAAATTTGTGTAATTTAGTGTGAAAATGTGTACACATATATAAAAGTAAAGTGGTGATTAGAACCTACGAATGATTCAAAAAGCATGATCATAAGGGTGGAAGTTTACCCAAGTGGAGAGGTAGTGGAGAGGTGGTGATAAGACCATATGGCATATTCTCCTTAGTACTTGATAGGGTGTGGTATTAGAGAATTATAGCTCCTTAGTGCCTTTTAAGGTGTGATGTTAGAGATTTAAAACTTTTTAGTGTCTATGTGATATGGTGGTGGAGTCAATGACATTCTATTGTGTGTATTGGGAAAATTATAGTTTGAAAGTAAGATAAAACACCTTTAGCCATGTGATTCTACTACTGAAAGTAAGCTCAGGGCTAATGAGAATGTATATTGATTTAAGGCGAGCTTATAGTTTCGTGTAGGGGTGTTTTGGAGGTTTGATCGATAGTGATTATGCTATGTGTTTTTTGTGTTAGTAAAGTGGTGAAAAATGGTGTAAAGAGGTGAAATGTGAAACATTGATATGATTTAAGTAAAACTTAAGTTACATGTTATGTTTAACAGTATATAGTCTTTACTTTCATATAGTTGCATGTGAGTTATTATGTTACTGAGATTTGTATCTCACCCTGTAGTTATATTTTACAAGACAAAGCAGTAATCAAGGCAAGGAAAAAGAGTTAGGATTGGCTTAGAATTTTTAAAGCCGTGCTAGCTTAGAGGATTGTGTAATGAACTGAAATCTTATGTATATATGTATAGATAATTTCCATAGGATTGCATGCATATTTTGAATGATTTTTATTTGTTGAAAATAAGAAAATTGTGGTAATGTTGTGAGTTTTTGGTGAATCTTAGCCCATATGTGGAAATTATGATGAAAGAGTAATTTAGGGCTAAAATTGAATTGTGAATATGTTATGGATATGGTTATGTGTGATTTTGGTAAGGAAAGGGCCAAGTATGCCAAGTTATGGTAAATTGTAATAAATTGTGAAAAGTTGAAAAATGTGAAAATTGGCCTTTAAGGGATCAAATTTTGATGTAGGTGTATATATATGATATATTATTGTTAATCAAGTGTAATAGGTCCTTTTAGACTTGATTCAAGGCCTTATATAGTCTAATGAGAGAATGGGATTGAGTTAAGTGTTTGGGTGCATGAAAGTTTTGTAAAAAGTGACTTTTTACACCGTGGGTGTCTAAATTTTGATTAGACCGTTAGATTGCTGGCTCATTAGTTAACTATGAAATAAGTTATGTGTGGGAGCTTGAATAATTTCAATCGAATGTTGCATATGGAAACAATACACGTCGAAAGTTCATCATTTTTATTGTTAAATGACAGCAGAAAATTCAAACTAGCGCGCCACGTGCATGGCGTCTCACACAGCAGTGCATGTCACAAAAAGTTTAGTTGTGTGGCTCTATGCCACATGTTGTGGCGCATGTATTACACACCACAGCATAAGCCCATTTTCTAGCCTGATTTTATGATTTTTAAGGCATGCAATGAGTGATGTGAATGCAATTTTTTCCTTTTCGCTGTATGATACTCTGATATGGTATGACTTTAGTGATTTTGCAAAACAAGTCTTTAGCTAAATCTTTTAAAAAAATTCTTTAATAACTAATTGTTATGATTAATTTGGTAATTGGATTATAACTTTCTCCGGTATCAAGCGAATATAGAAAGAGGTTACAAAACTAACCCCCTCTCCTAGTGGGAACAGTAAGTGCTGCCCCCACAGCCTTGACCTTGAAATCATCCACACCTTCCCTACTCTCATTTGCCCACCATCAAGGGCCTTAAAATTAAGAGGAGTGCTCTAGAATGTGCCATATGCTTTAGCAAGTTTCAGGACCATGAAACTCTATGTTTCATTCCCAAGTACAGTCACATGTTCTGCCCCAGTTGCATCGACCTTTAGTTATCTTCTTACTCTACTTGCTCTATCTGTTAGGCCAACCTCATTCTCAGATCAGGCAAAGTCTCCTTCATTGCCATTCAGATGCTCAACTCTGCTACTGAATCTAAGCTATAATGACACGTTGGTGATATTATCCAATGTGATGAACAACTAGTAGAATTACACCCTAAGAACGAAGACATGGTCAACTAGAATCCTCTGCCTAGGTCAAGGACAGTAAGCTTGTTTTTACATGCAAATTTTCATCAAAAAGATGTATCTTGTATAATATCTATGCTTTCATAGTTGCTTTTCTTTTGATTACATCATTGATAGACAAGTATTGCTTCGCTCATCTTTTATCTTTGACCTCATTTTGATATGTGAATGATAATCTTAGTTTTGGCATTTGTCATGTAGATTTGATGCTAGTTGTTGCTGGGCTTGCCAAAAGAGAAAGTGAAGAAGGAGGGAGAGAATGTGAAGGAGGGAGAGAAAATATTAAAGATATAGATAAAAATATTGGTGGGACCTACTATGCAACATTTTATGATAAAAATATTAAAAAATTCAAATGTGGGCCCCATTAAAAAAAATAGAGAGTGAAAATGGCAGGATGATAGAACAAAAAATATTTGAGGTTGATGGATATAAATAACCTATAATTGAGCTTAGGATCTATCATGATTTTTCACACACAATTGAGAGTAAAAAATGACTATTAAAAATGTTGGATGGACAAGTGATAATTTGAAAATAAAACATAATAATTATTTTGTGTATAAAAAAACCAGTAGAGCTCCCAAGAATTGCTATTTATTCGCTCTTTACTACACCATAATATTATAATTGTGGTTTTGAATAATTTTCTCTCTCTTTTATTACTTATGTTTTCAAATTTATAATATAATCATGGTCTACTTACATAAACAAAGAGGATAATTCATTCAAGAAAACGTAAAAGGAACCAAGTACAATCGATGTTCCTCTCCTTAGACAAATCACTAAGATAACATTTGGATTGATAAATTTAAATGTAAATTTTAGATTTAAAATTTCACATTTAAAATATATGTATTTAAAATCCTTGGTTTGTTATAGATAGTATAAAAATATTAAACATATAAGAGAGATGAGCTAAGATTCAAAATAGAGACATAAGATTGGAAATGTCAATGAACTTACCTCTATTCTTCAATTAGTGAGAGATGAGAATATAAATAGGGATAATAGAGGCACCAATAGTTAAAATGTTAAAAAAATGAGGTTTGTAATAACTATAATTTAATCATGTCATTTTTATATTATTTTCCCTATCTTTTGACACTTTTTAGGGATATTTTATATATATTAGAAGCATTTAAGATCATTTGGGATACTTTTATAATTTTCACAACCTTTGGGGCAAAATTGCACATTTTTAAAGTTAAGGGAAAAATTGTAATTATAAAAAATAATTTCTGAAAAATGAAAAAAATTCCTAAATTGGATAAATTCCTAAGACACATAATTATTTATGCACAACTTATTATTTAATGAGTTTATTATATGTTTTAGGCCATAGGAAGCTCTTGGGTGATGATGGCAGGCCCTTGCACAAGATTGGATCCCTTAGATGAGTTATTTTGATTATCAAAAGGTCATAAATGGTTCATGAAATCTCAAGAAAATACAAGAATATTCATGATAATTTCATCTTTCAAAATTAATTCTTTTTCCTAATTTTGCCATGGATTTTTCCATCATCTCCATCATGTTATTTTTGAATTTCTCCATTCATGTTCAGATTATTAGATGCCTTTCATTTCCATTTATTACCATTGAAATAATTTATTCCTAAAATTCATGGCAATACATAAAAACACCATGTGAAAGGATCCTTAGATGCACACACGACTCATCACTTTATGGAACTTGGTAAGCATGATTTGGTAAGCATGATTTCTAGCTATTAGATTAATCTAAATCAGTCTCAAACACCCCCAAAACATCAGAATTTCATGCTCCACATCAACAGCCCCCTTAATTTTTTTACTTATCTTCATCTTTTCTTTCAAAAACACCAATGAACCTTAGAACCTCTTTCACCACCTCTCTACCTTAGACCCCTCTATTTCCCTATCCAAATACACCAAAATACTCCCCTAACACTCCACACTAAAACCCACTAAAAAAAAATTCATTATCTACTCCATTTTCATCTTGACCAAATCTCAAAGTCTTCATCAATGGTGGTTTCCAAAGTTGATCAGCAAGAATAGGCTATGGAGATACTAATAAGGTATGGCTAGACTTGGTTTCTTTTCCTAGGATGCATGGATGAACTCTCTTTAACCTGTTGGATTTTGAGAGTTTCTCTTATTTCTTACGTCTTGTTTAATTCCTTAAATTTTGATGCTTATGAAATTGTAATGATAATGATTATTGAAATTAAACTTTATGATACTTGGTTGAGTATTATATAAGATTATTATGTTGTTTATTTGTCAATTGAGATGCTATGATAGTGACTTTGGTGTTGTCCAAATCTTTATTTTATTCAATCGCTTGTTGCAATTAATTTCTAGTTACCTTTTGTGAGCTTGTGAGTCACGATTGTGTATTAAGTACACTTGGGGTTGGCTAATCATTTTCTTAATCAATTTGAGGTCTTATTTAGTTAAGGCAAAGGCTGGAGTTTGTAACTAACTTCATAATCAATTGGTCATTTTTAAGCATAATTAGTTCTAAGGGTTAATTTGGGGTCTTAATTAAGTTAAAGAACCTAAGAGTGCTAAATTCCTAATAGTTATTAGAATGACTTTAAAACCAATTGGGATTAAGAGAAAATTAATTAGATAGAGCAAGAATAAGATAGGGAATTTATGTGCCTAGGAAGATCATCAATTTGCATTTTAATCACACATTTCAGCCATTTTTCAAATCTATCCAAAATCTTGAAAATTCTTAAAAATAGTTTTCATTTAATCTTTTCTTCTTTAATTCTTAATCAATCAAACCCAATCAATTTTTTTCTATTTTTGGTAGATTTAAATAACCAAGGTGTTATTTTTTACTTAACTCCACAAGAGATTTGACCTAAGTTGCTCCTTATATACATTAGGATATTTCTTAGTTTAATTTAAGTGAGTAAGCGACTAGTGCATATCAGTTGGAGTTGCTAAAATTTCAAATAACTAGGGTTTAGAGGGAATTTGAAATTAAAAAAATTATAATAATATATTCGCAACAGACTTTTTTTTATATCCAAATAAGAGATTTGCTTCAAATCCAGATGAAAATTGAAATCCTCATGTAGCAAAACACAACATAGTATTCTCTCTCTTCCAAACTAATTGTAAAGATAAAGACAAGAAAGACCTTTAATTACTCCACCCAAAAAAAAAATCCTTCTTCACAAGGATAATAGTAATGGTAGGTGCAATAGTGATAAAAGTTAGGAAACTATTATTCTAAAGTGGATAAGTCTTCTCAACAACATCTTTAGTTTAAGTGAATTTCCATCCCCCAACTTGGCTCAAGAATGTGTAATTTGTTCATGGGTTGTGTGGATACTTCTAGGATGAAAGTGCTTTGGAATGGGGAATCTTCCAAGAATTCAATCCTTTTAAGGGAATCCAACAAGGTGATCCCATATCCCCTTACCACTTTACTCTCTATTTGGAATGCCTTAGTCACATCATTCAAGATGTTATTGAGTAAGGAGATTAGAAGCCGATTCAATTGAATATTAGAGGACTTAATATCTCTCACTTGTTATTTGTGAATGACCTTGTGCTCTTTAAGAAAGCCTTTATGAACCAGGTTGGTGTCATGATGGATTGAACTGATAAATTTTGTTCTGCTTCAGGGCAAAATGAATAAAACAAAAACTAAAGTGTGTTTCTCAAGGAATTTGCACATCTCCAAAGCTTGTGATATGAGTCGATCTATGGGAGTAGGACTAACAAGAGATCTTGGGAAGTATTTGGGCATTCTACTTATACACAAAAAGGCTTCCTATAGCTTGTTTGCTCCGATTTTGGAGAAATGTAGAGGTAAAATGTCCGACTAAAAAGGTAAATACCTTACTTTAGCGGGCAGAGTGACATTGATAAAATTTGTTACTTTGGCATTACCTTCTTATTACATGAAAAATATATTTCTCCCTAAAAAGTTGATTGTAACATCCTAATACTTAATCTAAGGATTAGTTATAAGTTTTAACTAAGTAATTAAGGCAATTAGAACTTAATTTGGTAGTTTGGATGGTCAATTGGGCCCATTAGACCCTATATGGACTTTAGAATTGAGCCTTAGGAGTTATTAGGCCATTTTGAGCCCAAACTATTGGGCTTAAATTAGGCTTTTGACACCCTAAAATTTTAAATATTAGAAAAGCATTCAAACAACAAACAAATAGAGTTTGAGTAAGAGTTTCATAAGGGGATGACCAAGGCTTTGCTAGGATTTGTGTTTAGAGGCGCTTGGAGGCCAAAATTTTAAATACTATAAAGGCATTCAAACAACAAACAAATAGAGTTTGAGTGAGAGTTTTAGAGGGGGGATGACCAAAGCCCTACTAGGATTTGTGTTTGGAGGTGCTTGGAGGCTTTTTAGGCTTATAACACCTTGAATAAGCTTCCCTTTCTCAGTTCCTCTCCCTTTTGTCTGTTTTTCTCTAAGTTTTTGGTATAGGTGATTGTTGTTTGTACTGGTAGACATGTTTTATCCACTCCAATGACTTCAATGGAGTACAATAAGTATTATCTAAGCTTCTAATATTGGGTTTATGCTATAAAGGCAATGGTTAGTGTCATTAATGATGGATTTAAAGTTAACCATTATGGTAATTAATTAAGTTTAAGTTAACAAAATTAGATAATTATGTTAATTAAGCTTAGTGAAGGTTAAATAAGTTAATTGAAGTGAGTTTTAAGGTTGTTGTTGCTTAATCACATTTAATAAAGATTTAAAGCCTTAAACGTGATGAGGATTAATTAATAATGATTAGTCATTAATATTGTATGTTAATTATTACTTATAGATTGGTTGCTTTAGAACTTGTTGTACCTATTGGGAAGCTTTCTCGAAATCCAAAGTATACTCTTGGGGTCATAACTCGAGTGTAAAGGTAATTAGAGTTAACTTCTTATAGATCATTGTTTGCAATTATGATTTGTATTTATGGATTGCAATGATTTTGATGATATAAATATGCAAGCATGAAGGTATTGATAATTAAAAATTACATGGCTATAATTAGTTGAGTGTTATGATTGAGTTGTAATATGTGCATAAGTAAATGCTTGGTATTTTGATAAGCATAGGTATGGGTTTATGGTATGGGATTAAATATTAGTTATGCATTCTTGACTTAATAGCATGTACTTGATTATGAGATAAGTTAATTAAGTTTGCATTTATGACATGTTATTAAATAACTTAAGTATGTTGTATGATCATAGGTAGGTGAGAGTTGACCTCAGTGAGCAAGGGTGATATGGAAATTCCATGTGGTGTAGCCATTATTGAGATTTGTGCACAATGAATGGTAGATTTGGTTTAAGTGTGTTTATGTCCTTTATCTCTTGTAAATGGCATATGTGAGGTGCCATCTTGGATCACTAGTTTCCTATTAGAAATGATGTAATATCTTGAAAAATTAACCTTTAATTAGCTAACTTAAATGAGGCTAATTAAGTAAATTAATGTAGTGTATGGTTACAGAGAGCTAATGAATGTTTTTGATCGTGGTTTTAGATTTAACACTGAGTTCAGAGTGGATTTAAGACATCCAGGCCTCAAAAGGGAAAGACAGACAATGGGAAATGGCTCTATGCCATATACCGTGGCACACGAGTCATAAAGACGTGAAGCTTACCCCTTTATATCACATGTCATAGCGCATGGTCAATTTTTTACAATAATAGGAGTATGCTGTAGTTGAAAAATTAGAGAAGAACCAAAGAGTGAATTAAGGGTACGTGAAGAACTCTACTAGGGTTTACAAACTTAAAGGATTGAGGGCATTTTAAAGCTTAGGGACATATAAGTAAGTCTTTTAAACCCCCTACTTCCATCCTCTTTCACTTTTATCTAAATTTTAAGTTAAGGTTTATTTGAGTAAGATGAGTTTTGGTCCATAAAAGTTACGAGTCAGAATCTATTAACTTAAATAGAGTTAATGAGAGTTGTATAAATTATTTAAGCCTAGCATTAATGATTTTACAAGTGTTTGGTTAGTAAAAGCTAGTAGTGGCTGAAAACAAGTCATTAATAAGGTTGTTGGGAGTGCCTAAAGGCTACAAATGATAGTTGGGTGGTACATTAAAGGTATTCCAAACTAAAGCAGGACAAGAAACCTTACAGGTATGTTTATATGTGAGATATTGGGAAATTGGGAACTTTAAAGTGTTGAATTAAGAGTTGAAATCTCATTAGTAGTAATATTAATGATGATTTGGTATGATTAACTATAGATTAATCATTTCTTAGTATCATTCAAGCTTAAGACCTCTCAAAAATTTAAGGTAATTAGAAAAAATTTAATATTTGCATCTGTTTGTTTAATTGATTATATGTGTTTATGAACCTGTTTAGAAAATAATGATAATTGAAATCTTGTTTTTGATACAACTTAAGAAAAATCCTACATGATATATGTAAAAATGCAAATGCAAATGAAACAAATGTTGTGTGATTATTGTGAAGATGTGGTATGCGTCTGAGTGAATGTGTTATTGAGTATGGTTATGTGAATACAAATCTCGATTGTGATCTAATGGTTGTTGAATTATAAGAGATAGCGTGTAGGGGATGTGAGATGCTATGTAAATTAATGAGCATGATGATTGAGATTGCATGCTATGACTATGTGTCTGTAATCCACATGTAAATGACATATTAGAAAATGAGCATGCTATGTAGTAAGCATTGGTTGCATTGCATAATTATTTCTGATAAGAATTCACCTAAGGGAAAGAAGTAAAGATTTGAAATCTACGTGGTAAGACTACCATTTTGATCTCGATGGCTTGCCTCCTTATTTATATTATTTCACTTGTTCTTTAAGGGATTGTTCCACTTGTTTATTAAGGAACTTGAACCTATCTAGTCTCCACTAATTCATAAAAATTTTAGTTTAGGGGTTATAACACACTATGATTATTATTATTATTATTATTATTATTGGAGGAAACCATAACTTACAAATGAGTGTAGTAGCCTTAGGTAAGAAACTCCTCACAAGTAAAAAGCTTAGATGGTCTGATTATATGGACAAATCCTATTAAATAACCAATGATTTTATGTTAGAGGTATCAAGAGGATATAAGGGGGCATTAATCATGCATTTTATAATACGATCACATGATTGTTATAATTGTGGTCTTGCATATTATTATATGGGGCACATGGTTGTTATTATTGCGTTTCCTTATATGAATGGATGATTAATGTCAATTTACAAACATATGTTGTACAAAGCTATATAGTTGCCAATATTGTAGTTGTGGCTAATAATTTAAAAGAAAAATATAAACTTGTGAAAGTTGTTTTAATACTACTTACATCATTATAATTAATTGACATGCATTTATATAGGTTAGATTAATATTGGTTACTGAGTGGTTATACTAACCCCATTATCTTCAATAACTATAGAAATTAACTCAAGCCAAAACAAGGGAAAAGCACCTAAGCCCTAGGATATTTGATTGGTAATAATAGGCCTTTATTTTGAATTATGATGTGTATTTACAATTGATATTGTTAATTAGGAAAATTATATTCTTTTATGAATTACTTGCACTATTATTAATGTTATTTGAAGTTATATTTTGAGCCTTAGGTTGTAATTGTGATTGATCGTGACACTTAAATAAGGTCAAAATACTAGTGCAAGTATGATGTAATTATGAAAGTGATTGTAAAATAGTGTATTCATATTTCCTATGACATGGCCTCCCCTTCTTATTTTTGTAATCAAGAGATTGAGAGTTGAAAACATGATATATGTTATATCATATTGCTATGATGTATTACATGGGTGTCCTTTAGTTTATTAAGTGTGATAAAATGGTAATTGTAAGCTTTTGGCACTTGGGCATGGAATTGGACACTTTAGTCATATTTTAAAGGTTGAAAAGAGTAAGTTTGCAAATAGATGTATAACTTTTTAATGAGAAATGATTCATGAGTGAAACTAGCATTAATAATTAGAGCTCTAAAAGATCTTTTTATAAACACCTAGATCATTTTAATCAAACGTCGGATGGAGATTTTGGTCACTTTAGATGTGTACCTTTATTGCTGTCAAATAATAACAATAATGTTGTCAAACCCGTGCAATGCACCGACGTGCATGATGCTTGTACTATAGCTCATTGCATAGAGAGGATTGCACCACGGCATGTAGAATGAATGTCGCAACGCACCTCTGCTTCATTGCATTGAAATATTATTTTTCAACTTAAATGCAAATACTTTGATATAAATTAGTTTCCCATGCTTCTGTATATATACTTTACTCTGATTTTTTATTTACAAAAGTATATATAGTGTTTTGAAAGCTTGGAAACTTGAAATCTTATTTGTGTGATTTGACAAACTTAGTAATCTTCTTGAGTTAATCCTGTGCTTATCTTGAGTTTGGAAGTTAAGTGTGGATTAGTAAAAGCAACCTTACAGACGGTAGGGGACAAGCAACTATGACACCCTAGTAATTCAAAAAGCAAGAATCCATAGTTCAAGAGTAGGAAGCGAGTGCCTTAGCTGGATAACCCCTCACAAGTGGAGAGTGGGTCTAATTTGATCACATGAGTTAGTCCTATATGATTTAATAGTCCATGAATTTAGTCAAAAGATGTTAAGATATAAGGAGAGAAACAAGGATGTAATGCATATAATCATGCACAACTATCATCACTAAATTATATGTCCTGTGATTAATGATTAATAGTATTATAATATATGTTGAATATCAATGATAGGTTAAATTTAAATCTTTGGCATATGTGCTGGTATTTGCCATACTTTTATGTACTTGAATTTACATGCTTTGATTACTGAGATTATATAATTTCACTACCATTTGTTAACACTTCTCAAGTTGATGCTAGAAATATGGCGAAGGGGAAGCAATGAAGACTAAAGACGCATAGCTTCTTTGGTAAAGTTTCTAATTTATTTAGTTTGTGTATTTGAATACGTATTGTTATCAACATTAGGGATTGTATTATTAGTCTATATTTATCATTTGCATGTAGCATTGTTTATAGACTTTCACATTTTTAGTTGGTGTCCTCTTATGTTTTTGAGTTGAAGCCAAATATACAAGCGTGTGTTTAAGTTATGATTGTCAAATGAAATAGCATGCTAAGGAGTTAAGCATGCAAAGTTTGATTGTGATTTAAGTTGAATATAGTTGTGATAGCTAGTGGCTAGCTATGAAGGGGAGATGCTTGGTTGATGAGTTGTAAATGCAACAAGTATGTTATAGTTCTAAGTATTTCAAGATCCTCATTTGGTACCAGGTTAGAGTTGGGAAAACAAGTTTGCTCGACTCTAAAGGTTCGGCCCTTGATAGGCTCGAACCTAAAAAGGCTAACTCATTTAAGCCCAGTTACCCTTTGAAACCCTTATATGCTAAGCCTGGCTCTCATTATACGGGCTCAGGGATTCGCAAGCTTTGAGCCCTTTTACTTATTTGTTTTTTTTTACATTTTTTTATCAAACTAAAAATACTCAAATGAGCTTATATAGGCTTAAACAGGCTTAGAAAATTTAGTTTAATATTTTTTTTATATAAAAAAGTTTTAAAAAAATATATGCAAGTTTAAATGAGCAGCCTATTTGAGCTAATTCGTTCAAGCTAGCTTAAAACGAAGCCCTTGAGGGCTAGCCTGTTTAAGCCCATTTAATGATTTTAGGGTCTTTTATGTAAGCCTAGCTCTCCTGTTAAACAGGCTTAAATAGGTCAACCCATCAAGCTCAACCTATTTTCCCGACTCTATACCAAATTGAGATGAAACTAAAACTATTAGTTAGAGTATTTTATTGTCTATGTGTAGACACTTAAATTACCTTAATCAAAAGTTCGAGCTGAAAGTTAAGCACTTCAAAAGTTAGATTTTAATTGTTGTCATTCTACACAAGGAGTGTGTCAACTGTGGCAAATAAGAGGCTTAGCTATGGCAAAAAAAAAAAAGGTCTCTGTATAGTTGGTCACGATAGACAGTGCCTTTGGCAGCAGCAAGTAGTCCTTGTACCATAAGCCATGGTGGATTGCAAGCTTGGCCATGGCATGTTGCTCAGTTTCAACGAAGTAAATCTTTTACTCTTGTTTGATTGGTTTTCAATGCTGAAACTAGTTCTTTTTTCATGATTTAGTAACCTCCCTTGCTCTAATTTAAAATATTTGGGATCCTATTTGCATAAAAGTATTTTTAGAAACATCTTTAAAAGTGCAAATCACTAAGCTTGATCATCTTTAACAACATCATGCACCATATCTTCAAACAACTTCCAAGCTTCTTTTTCATTTGGGATGTCTATCAAGAAATCCTTCTGAGTCTCCATTTTTTTTAATATATCAAGGTTCCTAGAAGTGAATAATAATTTTCAACTCTTGTGATCCTTCAAAAAAATTCCTAACTTATCTAAATCAAGTATTGCCCAAATATCATTCCATATGACTAAAATACTTTTCTCATTTTTAATCATTTGGCAAATGCGACTTGCTTTTCCAACTGTGTTCATCTCTTCAATAAGAAGACCTAAAATATCCAGCAATCTCACCTTGAAATTTCTCAAGATCTTGACTTTGAGATATATTAGGGATAACAACTTCACCAAACAACTTGTCATCCCTAACTTGTTTAGCAGTATCTTCAACTAGGGTGGTTTTTCCCACTCCACCCAATCCATGGACCTCATACAATTTTTTTATTTTATAATAATTTTTAAATGTTTAAACAAACCAAATGAATTTTAATAATTTAAAATTCAAATCAAAATCAACCCATTCAAACGCTAGCTAAAAATTAACTTACCCAATGTGAGTGAGAGGTGATGTGTGGTTGCGGATGTTTAGCTGGAGATTTGATAAGCAAGTAAAGTTCTGTTGTTTAAAACCAAAGAGAGAAAATAATTAGTAAACATAACAAACATATTCATATTCATATCATTTTTCTCCAAACGCACAAATTAATAAATTTCAACTTTCAGAAGCCTTTACCTCCTTTACCTCTTTCACTTCACGATCAACAACACCACTTGTCTTAACGAATACAGTACCAAAACTTTAAGAGCACAATTTTTTTTTTTGTATATTTTTATTTATGAAACATCACAAGAAAACCACGAATTTCATATACGCAAAAGAATAACAGAAAGGAAAGAAATCTCGGAACCAACTTTTTTTTTTTTTTTTTTCCAGTTCTGAGGTGAAATACAGACAGTCAGTACAAAAAATCTTTCTGTTTTGGAAGATTGACAAGAATTTAACAACTCAAATTCAAGCAAAAGAAGAGTGACAACAAAAGAGACTCGTAAATGAAAACACCAACTTTTTTTTCTTTTTTGAAATTGTTTAAATATATAAACTGGACACGCAGCAGAAAACAAAAGCCTCGAAAAGATATTTTTTTGGTTTTATTGCTAAAGATTTTCACATGCATGCGATTGACAAAAAGCACGAAACTGGATGGAGAAGAGTAGCGATTTTTTCTTTTTTGGGGAAATATCAAAACAAGCTTGATGAAAAGATTGGGAACTACAAACAGTAATAAACTGAAAATGAAAGAAAGCAGGTTAAACTGAACACTTAGCAGAGGAATGAAGAGAGGCAGTCGTAGAAACAAAAGGCCGACGATTCTTTCTTTGAATGATTTGTATGTGAAAGCAGAAAGACACAGCACAAGAAATTGGCGGATCGGAACAAAGTACACCAAAAGCAGAGGAAGAGGAGGCAATACATATGAGATGCAATCAATCATTATCCTAATTTATGTAGAAGGCTGCCACAAGACTTGCTTTTTCAAGTCAACAGCTAAACTCTCACTCCTCTATTATCGCAAAAAAGCGACAAAAACCAAGCTGGAAAAAATCAACATCGCACTTAAGAAGATTTGTAAGATTAGATAAAAAATATTAAAGTAAAAGATCTTTTCTTTTAGAAAATTTTAGATTAGGAAAAAAATAATTTTTTCATCTATTTTTAAATTTATATTAGTCATACGTAATTGGCTTAATAACATATTAGCACTATCTGTTTGGGGTTAATTATTTTCATTATCTTTAATATTGAATTACACACTATGAAATATTTTCAAAATAAAAAAAATGTGTCTCGTATAATCATAGGGTTATGAATCAAACTAGTGTCTTACCTTGTGATGCACCGGCAAAGTATCATTTAATTATATCAGTTTATGTATATTTTTAAAGTTGCTTTCTTGTAAGATAAATTATGTAATATAGCATTGTTGTCACATGAAATCAACAATGTTAATGTGTTATTTAGTTTTTTTCCCCTAAGTGTGATCTTTAGTTGAATTGTATTAATTTGCTACTAATTGAACAAATGATAAATGTGAAAGACATAATCGCAATTAATTTTGATGGAAAAGTATAACCCATAAGCAAAAGTTTAAGCAAATAATCAATGTAAAGTATTACACAAAAAAGAACTATAGTGCATTTTTTAATGTACTCAAATATCTTCTAGAATACAACATTAGTCATTCTTGAAGATGTTGTATTATGTTTGTCATGCATCAGTATCTTTAGACCTTTTGTATGTAAATTTATTTGCATCTAATCAAACTAATTACATGTAAGGAGAAACTTATAATGATTAATATCATATTTCATTGATAAAATTTCAATTGAGTTAGGACCTGTTTGGTTTCTTTTCTTATTTTTTGTTTTTAAAAACTGTTTTATAAAACAATTTTTAAAATTATTTTTAAAATAAAAATAAAATAAAAATTTGTTTGGTTATGTAATTTAAAAACAGTTTTAGAATTAAAAAATGGACTGATGGTGATGATTATAGAAAGTAAATGATGGTGATTAATAATATAAATTAATCAAGATAACCATAATTTTCAATAATCAAATGTAGTATATTTTAAAATAATAAAAATAAAATGAAAACAACTTAAAATTATTTCTATTTTTTTATTTTTAAAAATGAAAAAATGAAAAAAATTGAAACAACTTAATGAAAAATACTTATCTAAACAAATTTTTAAATTTTTTGTTTTTAAAAAGAAAAAATAGTTTTTAAAATTAGAAAACAAGCAGGCCCTTAAAATCCAATTTGAAGTATTTTAAAAGATTGTGTTTTTCTAAATGTAATTGGGCATAACCGTAATATCAAAAGATTGTTAGGATTCCATGATTTAATAAATTTATTTAATCTTTTTTAATTTTTTGTTTCATTATCATCTACTGAATACGTATCTCTTTCCATAATTTCTTGATTGTGTCTTTTAATTTATAATAATAGTTTCTAATATTAACGTTCGGTCATCAAATGCTACATACATGCATACATGTATTACCATTATAACAAATTAATTTGAATCCAAGAAAAAGTAACCAGCATATTCCAAGATAATAACATTGGATTTCTTGCATTAAAAAAAGTAGTTAAATAAAGGCAGTTGCTTGCGGAAGCTTTTGTGGTTTGAGTCCATTGTAATGATAGTTTGGGAGCTGAGTTATGGGCGTGTAACATGGCTTTGAAGAAGGCCTGAGATAAAAACTAAATGAAAGTTATAACTTCCAAAAAATCAGCGATACCTTTTACCAGACAGAAATTTTTTATCAGCAATTAATATATTTATTATTATTATATATAAGTAATTTATACATCTATCTTATATATATATATATATATATATTTATATAATCTTGAGAGAATTATTTTAAGATCCAACTTAACACAATTAATTACTCCCACATCAATGGACAGCTGATGCCATTCTTCTAGGCTCAGCTGTCAATGGATTTGAGAATAATTAATTATGTTGAGTGGATTTTATATGTAATTCTTACTATCATCTTTACATCAACATCTATCAATTCATTAAATTCTTTTCATTGTTCAAGGTGTAGTGTATCTTTTATCAATGTTGTGTTATCTATCCCTCATGTAATTGAGGCATTCATCATTTTGAATATGCATTGCACCAATAAGTCATTTTTAATTAATTCACATGGTTGTATAAATTGGCAATAATTTAATTAATAACTTTGTTAAACATTATTTGTTATGGATTTATATTATGTGTCATACATAATTTTTAATAATCAGAAATATGCTCATGCTATTATTTTGTATGATATACTTTTATATTAGATATAAGCAATCATTGTTAATATAGTTATATAAAATAATAACAACTTGCACTTAGTATTATATATGTATGTATGTTTGTCGTCATTAAAAATACTTTAGCTCAAATGATAAAGAACAATTGATGATGGGTTTGAATCCTTGCTACTGTCTACTAACAATCTGTTTCACTTGAAAGAAAAATATTGTTTCAGAAAAAAATATAATCTACGTGATTTTTTATTTATTTAAATAAAATAAAAAATATAATTTGGAATTAATTTGTATTATTAAGAATTGAACATATAATTTAAAATCAAAATATTTTAACTATAAACTAATTATCAAAGACTTAAAATATTTTATCTACGAGAATTAGATATCACAATTAATAATAGCAAACTCATTTTGGAATGAATTATGCAACCTCGCAGCTCTTGGTTTTCCAATAAAAGTCTGGCTCTCGAGAAAAAGTAATCAATGCATCTTCAAGAAAAAAAGTTTGTGAGTAGCTTTACTTATCTTCTATACTTCTTCAAAAGTCTTTAGCAATTTTCTGGAGTTTTCAAATTTTTTTTTTTGGAGAAGTCTTCCATGTATCTTCATTTTTTTTTGGCAAGTTATCTTTTACCTTTTTTCAATGGGCTTCAGTAATCTTCAAGAGTTTTTTATCTTATGCAAAAGTCTTAGTTAATCTTCAAACGTCTTCCATGTGTCTTTGAAAAACGTGAGTCTTTAAAAACCGAATTTTACAAGTAGTTTCAATTATCTTTTACCTTTAATTTCTTCAAAAGTTTTCAGTAATCCTTAAGAGTTTTCAATTTTCTTCAAGAGTATTCGTTTACTTCTTAAAAATCTTCCATGTATCTTCAAGAATTATTTTTTTTTTTGCAAGTTATAGCTTCAATTATCTTTCACATTTCTTAAAAAGTACTCAACAATCTTAAATAGTTTTAAAATTTTTTTCAAGAGCTTTCATTAATCTTAAAAAGTCTTTGATATATATGTGAAAGAAATTCATTTTCAAGATTACTAAAGACTTAAGAAGAAAGATGTAAGATAATTGTAGCTACTTGAAATTTTTGAAGATACATTAAAATTTTTAGAAAAGTGTAAAACATTGTTGACGTAACACATAAAACCTTTAAACATATACTGTTGAAATGAAAAAGTAAGAATGATGTAGAATATCAAAAAACGATTGAGTAATATGGGTGTGGATGCTACAATATATTGAAAAGTAAAGTTAATGTGTCATAATATGGTGGGTTTATTAATGTGAGACTTATTCTACTTTTTCATGTCAAATCAATATTAGATTAGAAGGAAATTTTGGTAATTTCTCATCTAAAATTAATTTTTTTAAGGATCTTTTGCTTTTCAATTTTTGTGGTCCTCCTTCCCAAATATATATGCTACTTGGTCCTTCTTCTTTTTTTTAACCAATTTTACCTTCTTTTATCAACTAGACATAAAGAGTAGGGAAATGACGTGAAAGGAACAAAAGTTTGAATGAAATTTGAATGAGAATTAAAAGATTTAGAAATTTAAAATGAGGATTAAAGATTTTTTTAATTATATTGGTCTAAAAGTTTGTTGCGCTCATTTTATCATTTGCAAACATCAAAACAAAAATTTGCAAGCGAAACTTAATAATTTGTTAAAGAAAAACTTGTCAAATATACCACCGCTCTCAGTGATTTATTATTCTCAAGACTCTTATTTGCAACTCTTTAAATACAAATTCCCAAGTAAGATTCATTAATTTATGAAGAAAAATGATTTCAAAGTAATGGTATATTTGACAAACTTCTTATTTACAGCTTAATGAATCTCACTAGCATATTCTTGTGTCAAAGGTTGTAAAGAATAATAAACTTTTAAAGCAATTCACATGGGAACATTAGGTCCTTATTTTGAATTTCCAACTATTTTAATATTTATTTAAGTTTGATTTAATCTTTTAGTCACTTAATGTCACTCCCCCTGAAGAGTAATACTACCCTTGACAAAGCATTTTTTGGTATCATCTTCTTTCAAAAGTGTATTTAAGCATTATAAGAACACAACCAGTGACTTTTAATGTTGTAGTAGTTCTTTACGTGACCCCTTCACATGAATAATCTATTACCTTTATTAATGTGGGATGACCAGCTCTACAGTACATGAACAGTTCCCTAGCGAATGACAAATCTCAATCAAATTCGAATATTGTATTATTATTATTATTTGGTGGTCCTTGTTTTTTATCCCAATCGTAACAAATATCAATAATGCATATCAGTTTGGGATCCTCTGTGAACAGTAGATGAAAAGTGGCACTTGAGCTTTTTTTTTTTTTTTATCATTTGGATTGTACTTGAACTGTAGTTTTCCCGCGTTCACTGCCTATTTGGGGTGAGTTGGCAGGGTTTCAAATTTATTCTTTTTTCTTTTTTTTTCCCTAAAATTTCTCTTGCCGGATGTTGGCAGTTTGCGTTATTGTGGGGGAAATTTGAATGTGGGTCCTTCATCGATTACTGCTTTTGGGGCACAAGTGAGTTGGGGTTATTGTGGATGGAATATCATGATTTGTTGGTGGCAAGCTTCTTGGTGTCCCTAAGGTGGATTTTTGGTGAATCATGGTGTTGGGTTTGGGTGATTATCACGGTTGTCCTCACTCCTTGGTATGTTTCCCTTTGATTTTCATTGTCTTCCATTGTCTGTGTTCTTGGTTTTTTGTCTTTTGTTTTTTGATTCCCAGTCTAGGGTGTTTTCCTCACGTGTTCTCTCTTTCAGGCTTTGGCTTTCGGGGAGTTGTCGTGGTGCCAATTCTCTTTGTCAGCGTCTTTTTACATCATGTGCGGGTGTCGTTTGAGCTGTGGTCGGGTGCATCATTTTATGCATTTTCCTTTCCCCTATTTTTCTCCCACACCAGGTTGCTCGTGTGCCGCTTGTCTCCTTTTCCTCTGCATTGTCAAACAAACCTCCTCAAGATCACAAGAACGACAATGCACGACAACCAAAAGCCCATGCTGCCACATCTCTTGCACCAGAAGCCGTTATGACCGAGCAACCCACTACATTCTCTATGGCCAAACAACCTCCTAGGACAAACCACCTAAGCAAGGCTCAATGACAAAACAAAGAAAATCACCTAACCCATTCACATTAATGTCACTGCCGAGCCCCTTGGACATCACTCCACCATGTTGCCTATCCACCGTAAATGCACATCTCCTATTCTTCTCCCACGATCACATTGCCCATGTGTTGTAGACGCATGTCTTCTCTCCCCTGTCCGTCCATTCCGATGAGTTTGTCTTGGTTTCCTCACCTTCGGGTATGTAGCTCGCCGTGCTGTGTTCCCCTTATTATTGATTTGATGTGCTTTTAGTGTCCATTTGCATTTGTTGCTTATTCCTATGGTTTTTTCTTCTGCATATTAAGTTCAAGTGCAGTCAACTATTATGACCATTGCTTTGTTTCTTCCCATTTCGGCATGTATTGTTTCTATCCATTTTTGGTTTTCCATTTCTTACATTGTCGTGTCATTATTGACGAGTTATTATTCATTGGTTGATTAGCAGAGATGGTTGTGATGGTTCTGTTTACTTGACTTGGGTGCAGGCAGTTGTTTTTGCGGGGCTGCTCATGAGTTACCCTCTCAAGAGGATTAAGGGCCCATGACAAATGATTTTTGTTGAAGAGGTATGTTGATTTCTTCAACAGCTTGAATGCTGCTTAGTTCGATGAAACCTATGAGCTATTGTGAGGTTGGTTATTAGAGCACTTTGTCCATTTGGATTGAAATAGGTATGTTTGTTTCGTTATATCAGTTCAATTCTTGGTTGTTTTGTGGAACCTGATTTTGTCGGTGTTGTGGTTGATGTGGGTTTTATTGGTGCCAAATCTAGCGAATCATCTTTGGTCAATATTTCCAATGCAGCTCCCTGGCCTCTCTTCTAGGACATTACTAAGATTACGAGTCCACTTAAGAGGTTTGTCTTCGTTGATGAATTTGGTTTATTCAAAGTCCGTTCTCTTTCTCTCATCATTCTTATGCTCATTTATTTCAAAATCTTACTGGTTATCTGATATATTTCCTTTCTATGGGTTCATTTTGTATTTTATGATTCTTCTTAATGACTCGCTCATCTATTTAGATTGATTCAAGATTCTAGAAGTCTGTAATTGGAGTTTCACATCTTTTTTCTTGTAAATTCTAATTTATTTACTCATTTGATTTTAAGATTGTCTTTTAGTTTGAATTCTTTTTGCTTGTAAATTATAACCTATTTATTCGCATTATGCTTTATAACAATATGCACTTTTAAAAAGGGTTTTGTTTCTAATTAGTGGTCAATTAAAAAATGTTTTCTAATGGTTTACTCCTATAAATTTCTTCCATTTGCTTTGTTCCCAAAATTTTGTGCCTACTTTTGTCATTTACTCTCCTTTTCTTTTCCTTTCTATCATCACACAACCTTGTTGAAGATTATGCAACTCGACCGAAGAATTCAAACTTTGATGAGCACAGGCTTTTAGATTTAACTTGCTAATGGGATAAGGATTTTCCCCTCAGTTGCAAATTTTTCATCATTTGCCTCTCTTGAATGTTATACCCATTGAAGGAAGTCTCCCTTTACAAGAAGATGTTTATAATATTTAGGACATGTATACTTATGATATGATAATGCTTGTGCTTTTTAACTTCCCAACTCATATTTTACTTTAACATATATTGTAGGAAGCATTGTGTACATAGCTATGGCTTTGATTTTCTAAAGGATGGCATCAGCAGGATTCCTGACTATTATTAGCCATGACCATGGTCATGGACTTTGAGACTAGTGCTAGTGATCAGGTCATTCAAAGAAGAAGGTATGAATCCACTCACATTTTTCATCTTAAACTTATGATTGATCTATGGAATGGTACAACCTTGGGTTACAGGGGATTTTTTTTAACTAGATTGGTCACATATTAATAAATAAAGGGAATCCAAGTTAGTCAAGAAAACAAGAGGCTGAGGAAGGGCAAATACTCTTGTTTAAAATGGTTTTTATTATGTTGTGCCAACAACCAAAGTGATTCTCGTATGATCTAATTAATAGAGTTGAGAAATTAAAGAATTTTGATGAATACACATGGCCAACTCACATAATACACATAGCAGTTAGACATGAAGCTAAGAATGATTTCTTTTTTTTTTTTTGGATACAAGGCCACGGCAAAGCCGTGCAAGAGAGACAAAAGTTAAGTCATGTCAAGAACCATTAGGTTTCTACAATTAGGAAGTGAATTATCAAGAATCATGATGCCTAAGTTGTCCGAAGATGGTTGACGGGCTAACAAATCAACACACATGTTGGCTTCTCTATACATATTGAAAGTGATTACCCGGTCCTTTATAGTTAGCTCTTTGATGTTCTTCATGATGTCAGAAAATGGATATCTTTTAGAGAATTCGTGCTCAATGAGAGATAATGCTTCTATAGAATCTGAATAGAAGCTGAAAATGATTGAAACTAATGAAGCTTAAGGCAAAATACAAGTCAAGTAAAAGAATGTGGGTTGAAATACACTTATGTCATGACATGAGTATAGTGTTAATGTTATTTTCATCTTAAACCATATAGTCTTGGGTTATACTTATCTATGTAACTTTATAAATATAAACAACTAAGGGTTAGTGTAAAACTTCTTGCAAATTGTTAGACTACGCAAATGAAAAGGTCTGACAAGTACTTGAACCCCTTGCTTTTTCAATTTGTTAAAAAGTTAGCTCAGTCTCTACCTCTTCCATGGCTTTCTATATGAAAATCAAATGGAAAATAAATAACAGATATTCGAATATCAATTAATCAAAAAATATGGGGGGTTAATGCAAAAAATACAAAAAGATATGGTTTTATCAAATTCCCCCCACACCAAACCTTTTCTTGTCGTCAACCAACTATACTAGAGTTAAAGTTTTTTCACTTAGTTCAATGATGGCTCTGTTTATCATATTCTCCATTCTTATCAACATGCCATTATAAATAAATTCAAGAATTATTCAATCAAGAAAAATTGTGGTTTTATTGTCACCCACTCATCATAGAGGAAGGGTTTCATATTTAAGAAATGATAGAAAAGAAGTTATCTCTATGATATTGAATGATTGGGTACTTATGATTCAGTTTTTTGAACTAGGTGATGAGAAGTATTAAATTATATTTTTTCTACTCTTAGAGGCTAATTGATGATTTTTCATATTCATCTTCAAGGTTATTGTGGAGATAGAAGCTGGACAAAAAACCACTACAGAGTGCTTTAGTTCCCTTCATCCCAAAAAGAACTACAGCGTTATCGAGGTCATGTTAAAAAGAATGAATATGGGAGATAATAGTCACTGAATATCATCTTGAGCCAAAGTTTCCACAGCCACAACGTTTATTTCATTCGTCGATGATGCTCTCTAGCCTCGGTTGCCAAAGTACAGAAAACAATCATCGCCTAAGAGAGCCTCCTGTGCCATTTGCTATCAAATCTTGTGTCCTTTTCTAGTTAGTGTATTGGTGTCACAAAATCCAGTTTCTTTCAGAAAATTATCTATTTGTTTCTTTTCCTTCTTTCTTTCTTTTTTCTTTTTAACAATCATCGAGTTTTTCTTTCATTTTGACTCCAGTAAACGAGTCAGGAAAGTAATTATCAACATGAAAACAATCACTCTTTCTGATTTGTGATCTCTCCCTTTTGTTTCTTGCATGTTTGTTGCTGCCATGTTTTTTGGGAATTTTATTCCTAAAGATGCAAGAAAAGATCATACCATTCAATGACACTAACGCTATCAGCATTGGAAACATTGATCAATAGTCACTTGAACACAAGCATGTAAGCATCAATATGATATGTGTACTGATTTCTTTATTTTCTATTTTGTTTAATTGAATTATTGTTTTTAAGTTTTCTATATATGTGGTTTGCTATGAACTGTTTTACATTTATTGAAGGTAATTTTTTGTTGTAGTTGAGGGTGATAGGCAACATTGGTGTTCCACCATTTTAATGAAAGTTAACTTCATTATGAATAGCCAAGAATTGGTGTTCACCATTTTAATTGATTGGCTATGATAGTTCTTTTTTATGTCTTTATAATCCACAACCTATGGACTTTAGTTTTTACTTTAAATAGTACTGAATTGATCAAAGTTCTGTCATTGAAATATTGTGTATTGCTATCGTTGAAGAAAAGCTTGGCATATCATGTATCTAAAAAAAAATAGTATTGTATTTTTGTTCTTTTTTCTTGGATATGGATACTACATCCTTGATATTTGCTTTATTTTTATTTCTCTGAACATGGAATTTATCAATGATGCTTATTATGCATTGTGATATCATCTTTCCCTAACTCAGATGATCTTGCTTTATAAAAAAAAAAAAGTACTATCATGATTTGAAACCAGACTGTTCTCAATACTCTATTTTCTTTGTTGATAGCTTCCTATCATGATATTGTGTTGTGTTGAACTATGTGATTCATTTTCAGGTCATGGGAAGCAAGAGTATAATATGCATTGTATTGGAATTCGTAACTGGTGGAGAGCTCTTTGACAAAATTGAGTAAACAAGTCTATGTTAGTCCCATTCATTTAATAGTTGTCTTTTGTTTTTTATTTTCTCAAGAGCACTTGTGAGGAAAAGAATAAAATAGGAACAAAATGAGTCATATTTGTGGCTTCTCAATCTTATGAAGTTTATGATACTATAGTGCTATCTTTCTTACTAAAAGAGTTTAACTTTTTCTTTTCTTTCTTTTCTTTTGTTTCTTTTGTTTTTTTTTTTAGTGGAAGAAGACTTTCACCTTGATATTGGATAACTAAGAGCTTGTTTGTTTTCTACTTTTAAAAACTATTCTTTCCATTTAAAAATATAAGGCATTTTTAACCTAATCCCTCCCGTAATAAAATAATTACCTACTTTTAAACTTACTCTCTCTTTCATATTTATTTCTATTAAATACCCTATAATAAATATAAAGTCATTCATTAATAGGGGTACTTTAAAAAAAAGGTAATGATTGCACATTAAAAGAGTAAAAATGCCTTATATTTTTGAACCAGAGGGAGTATTTTTAAAAAAATAGAAAAATAGAAAAATTTGTTTTGATAAGTTTTCTCATTTAGTTGTTTCCAAAACTGTTTTCATTTTTTTTGTTTTTAAAAACAAAAAAATATAAACAACTTTAAATTGTTTTCATTTTATTTTTCTTATTTTTAAAATACACTACGTTTGATTATTGAAAATTGTAGTTACCTTGACTAATTTTTATTATAAATCACTGTCATTAACTGCATATAATCAACATCATCGGTCCATTTTTTAATTCTAAAACTATTTTTAAATTACATAACCAAACAGATTTTTATTTTATTTTTGATTTAAAAATAATTTTGAAAACTATATCATAAAATAGTTTTTAAAAACAAAAAATGAGAACAGAAACCAAACAGGCCCTTAAATATTTATAAATTGTAAATTTACAAGTGAACATGTATGTGGGAGCAGCAAACCTAAAATCTCTCTCTTATTTCTACATTCTCGTTATCATTTCCTTTGCTTGATTGTTTTTAATAAACATGTTTAAAGAATACAAAATAGAACACTTATTGATTAAATAATATCCTCATATATATATATATATATATATAATTCTTAAGTTCATTATCTTTTAATGAGTCAAGATAATAAATCACAATGATGAATGGATTAATACAAACAAGCACCCTATATTGCTTGGAAATATAAAATATTGTATTAAATCAAATGTCAACTAGATTTAAAAATATATAACAACTTACCGTGGATTATAAAAATAACACGCTCTTCTTTCCTCTGGTCTTGAATACATCAATAATTTTTTGAGAATGATAATTAATGTTGTATGTGCTTGTGTTGTGTAGGCTAATGAATGAAAATTTTGTCATTAATGAGCCTGGCACCATAAATGTATATACAAATACCTAGAATGTAAGAACAGAAAAGATCACTATCAATAATAAATAAATACCATAACAAGTAATAAAGGTTAGAAAGTACCTAATATCTAAACTAATTATTATGATTTGTGGCCAATCCTCTATCAAATATCATTAATATTTTCTGCCCCTAATCTTTTAACAATCATTTGGCCATAAATCCCCTTATCTATTTCTGTTTCACGAATGTCACTATTTTTAAATGCTATTCGCATAACCACTCTAAGTGCATTTTGATTAGGACATTTTAGCTTAGCAGATTTTGTATTGGTCTTCCCTGCCTTAGTTACATTGATAGATCAACAACAACAACAACAAAAAGCCTTTATCCCACTAGGTGGGGTCAGCTATATGGATTGCGAGATGCCAATGTGCTCTATCATTTATCAAGCTTTTAGGAATATTATCAATTAAGAGATCACGTTCAACAACTTCCAAGAGTGTTCTCTTAGGCCTTCCTCTACCCCTCTTAATAGGGCTTAAAGTTATATGTTCTACTCTTCTCAATAGTGCCTCCCGCAGTCTTCTTTGTATATGTCCAAACCATTTCAAATGATTTTCTACCATTTTTTCCTTAATAAGTGCTACCCTCACTTTTTCACGTATGTGCTCATTTTAAATTTTATCTTTATGTGTATGTCCGCACATCCGTCATAACATTCTCATCTCTGCTACTCTGACTTTATACTCATGCTATCCCCTTAGAGCCCAGCATTCACTACTATATAACATAGTCGGTCTAATAGCAGTATGATAAAACTTTCCTTTAAGTTTATTAGGCACCTTACAGTCACAAATAACTCCTTTAGCTTTTCTCCAATTAAACCACCCAGCTTGAATCTTATGTAAAATATCCCCACTGATTTCGCTATCATTTTGAATAATGGCTCCTAAATATCTAAACTTTTTCACTTAAGGTATCATTTGATTTCTCAATTTCACTTCCAAATTACTATCGACTAGTCTCTTAACAAATTTACAATATAAATATTCCATTTTACTCCTACTCAGATAAAAACCTTTCGACTCTAATGTCCTCCTCCATAACTCAAGTTTACAATTAACCTCTTCTCTTGTCTCTGCTATTAGAACTATATCATCCGTAAAGAGCATACAATTGAAAATTTCCCCTTGAACAGATAAGGACTCAAAGATGATCCCTAATGTAATCCAATCTTTATAGAAAAGTCCTTTGTTTGACCACTAGACGTTCTTATACTAGTTTTTACCCCCTCATACATATCTTATATGACTTTAATATAAGCAATCCATACCCCCTTCTTTTCCAAGGCTTTCCAAAGCACTTCTCTTAATATAAGGTCATAAGCTTTATCCAAATCAATAAAAACCATGTGTAAATCTTTATCTTTATAATGATACTTTTTTATTAATCCTCTAAGTAGATAAATCACCTATATAGTCGATCTACCTAGCATAAAATCTAACTGATTCTCAAAAATACTTGTCTCTAATCTTAACCTGTGCTCAATTACTTTCTCCCATAATTTCATTGTGTGGCTCATGTGTTTAATCCCCCTATAGTTAGTACAACTTTGAATATCCTTTTTATTTTTATAGATAGGAATTAATGTACTTCTCCTCCACTTGTCAGGCATTTTCTTAGACCGTAAAATCATATTAAATAACTTAGTTAACTATCTCACCCCTTCTTTACCTAAAAATTTCCATACTTCAATAGATATACAATCAGGTCTGTTGGCTCTACCATTTGCCATTTTCTTAAAAGCTTCCTTTACCTCCTTATCATGTATTATTTGATAAAATGACAAATTTTGTTCTCTTTCACGGGTTACTAAATCCTCCAAGTTACTAGATGAACCCTCTCCATCATTGAAAAGTTTGGAAAAGTAAGTCTCCCATCTATTTTTAATTTCATCATCTGTAACTAAAATTATTCCCTCTTCATCCTTTATATATCTTATCTGTTCTAGATCTCTTAATTTTTTTTTCTATTCTTAGCAATCTTATAAATGTTTCGTTCTCCTTCCTTTATCTCAAGCTTCTTATAAAATTCTTTAAAAATTTTAGAACAAGCTTCACTCACAGCTCTCTTAGTTTCCTTCTTAGCCATATAATACCTCTCATAATTTTCCTGATTGTTACACAAATGTATGGCTTTGAAATAGTTCTTCTTATGTTTAATTTTATCTTGTATACTATTATTCTACCACCAAGACTCTTTATCTCTCAACCAAAACCTTTTGATTCCCCCAAACTACTTTTGCAACCTCCCTTATCTTTTTAGCCATATCCTCCCACATGATGTTAGCACTTCCATAAAATTACCAAATTCCTTTGTCTAAAAGATTCTGCTTGAAAATATCTTGCTTCTCACCTTTTAATTACCACCACCTAATCCTTGGTGCTATTACTTGTCAACGTTTTTTGAATTTTACTCATAATACACACATCAAGGACAAAGACCCTATGTTATGTCGTTACAGCATCCCCAGGAATCACGTTGTAATTTTTACAGAGTCTTCTATCTGTGTTCCTAACTAAAAGAAAATCAATCTATAATCTTGAGGCTTCACTTTTATAAGTGATGAGATGCTTATCTCTCTTCTTGAAATAAGTGTTGGCAATTTTAAAATCATACGCCAACGAGAAATTAAGGAGAGTTTGTCTTTCACTGTTTAGCTCTCTAAAACTAAAACCACTATGCACCCTCGCATACTGACCAGCCTTCCTTTTGACATGCCCATTAAAGTTTTCTCTAATAAAAATCTTTTTACTCTGTGGTATGTGTTGAATCAACCCCTCTAGGTCCTCCCAAAATAATTCTTTAAGACTAGCTTCTATCCCAACTTGAGGTACATAAGCACTAACAATATTAACAGTCTTATGTCTAACTATCATTTTTAAGGAAATAATTCTGTCTCCAATTCTGCTAACTTCTACAACATTCTTCTTCCACTCCTTATCAATAATGATGCTTACTCCATTGCGTGCCCTTACTTTTCCTGTATACCAAAGTTTAAAACCTTGAATATCCTTAGCTTCTTTTCCATACCTTTTTGTTTCTTACAGGCATAGGATATTGATTTTCTTTTAAATCATAACTCCTACAATCTCTACAGATTTACAATTCAATATTCCAACATTTTGAATACTAAATCTAATCTTACTTTCATGGACTAACCTCTTTAGCCACACATGTCCAGAATGGCACAATAGCCCTTGCTAATTTAACACTACATCCGAGTGCCGATGCAACAACTCTAACTCACTTATCACTGTACTCAAGCCATGCAGTGTGTTACTTACGGGAAATAATCTAGTATTAACATTATAACGACTATTGTTCATATTCATGATAGATTCAATAAAGTTTTGTGTTGGCTGTTGATGGCCTAACACAACCCTCCTCCTTTACCCAGGCTTGGGACTAGCTATAAATATAGGCGGAGTTGGTTACATTGATAGATCTTTTTGATAATTTTCCTTTTGATTTGATTGGCTTCTATACTATTCCTTTAGATTTTAAGGTTTGTAAAACATAAAATTAATTAGTAAGGTCAAAATTAAACATGAATGATTTTAATGAACAGTCAATTTTCTTACTTGTAACTTAATAAGTTTTGTTGGTCAAGCCACATAAGTGCTAACAATATCAAAAACCATGAATATATCCTCATTTGCTAATTGCATTAGTAGCTTAGCATCATTTTCTGTTGGTATACTTATAAGGAATGAACAGTCATCAATCTGGTGTGTATAGTATTACTATTATCATTATACATAGATTTAACTATCACAACAAGACAATATGGTGATTCTAACCACAATTGACATTGTGACTCACCCTGAAAAGTACATAAATTAATGTTTTAAAAAATGTGAGATCTAATTATGAGTATATAGATAAAAATATAAAGAGAAATTAAAACCTTAGGAAAATCTTCCTGTGATATTGATTGTGCCTATTGAACAAATTGTAAAATGGTTATTAAATAAATGAAGTAAATAAAGTAAATACACTAAAACATCAATATTCACACAATCCTCCTAAACTTTTTGGGTGTGCTTATCTGATAATCTGCCTTCCTTATCCTCTCAAGTTGTATTCCATACAAGAGCTTGAGTAATTGTGGATCCAGGCTAGCATCTTCCTTTTATTCACAGAAGGTAAGATATTAAAATGATTAAAAACCATTTCTCTATATGTAATATCAATAAAAGAGATATTACAAGTTATTAACTAGCACTTACTAAACCATGCTCAATATCCATATAGCTCTTTCTCATGCTCTAAATGAAAAAGGAGTATTTGCAACTTTAAAGTGATTGAGCTGACTTATCTGTTAAGATTTAGGCTACTGGTGCATTTTAATAAATTCACCCCAATGCTCTTGCTAAATCTCTAGATATATTTCAGGAGGATGTGAATTGATTTCTCCATTTGCATCTTTAAGATAATATGTTGTAAAAGTAGCTTAAAATTTCCTATGAGCGTATATGGCTTTTCTCATGATATAATGCCTATGGCTTTCACCTAAGTCAAAAGATATTGTAAGATCTTTTCAAATATTTCTTTTTGCTTGTTTAAGCTTTGGGTCATTTTTCTATCTCTAATCTATAGTACAATAATGCAAGTAATGATGAGCTAGGACCCCAATATAATTAACTAATAGAGCAAACTTAACTAGTTGGCCCCTATCATTTTGATATATTGGTAATTTTTTATCTGCTTCTAGAGCCTGTATCACTGCTTTTATAATAGTTTTACCTTGCTTGATCTCTTTGATTACTTCTTCTTGGGTGGCTGAAGCATCATTACTTTTATCATAGGCATTATGTGAGGTGGCTATTTACCTACAAGAAAAATCAAACACAATAATAACTTGTTAGTTTCATTAAAAGAGTAAAATAAAGTAAATTTTTAGCAACAAACAACTAAAGCAAAATCCAAATAAATATATTACAACCATTGAGACTTTTTTTCTGTTTTCTTTGTCTTTTCTTTTATGTGTTCTACATATCCCCTATCAATCTAAATCCCTTTCATGTGATCTTCTTAAATGTAGAAGACATTATCCCCAATCAAAGCATCAAGTGTATGTTATGTCCCCATAAAAGGTCATCTTTAACATTAAAATATTCATCATCGTCATTATCAGCTATTTTATTTGTTAGAAAAATAATTGACCAATTTTTGTGCACTGGTTCTGACATGAAGAACACTTTTCAAGGTTGTGATACCTATAAAATCTCCCTTACTTAATCACAATTAACTCCAAAATCTAAGACAATTATTGGACTAATCCAATTAGATTACCAAGTTTGAAATTTGTTAAATGGGATCCCAAATTTTTCATAATTTAAATGCTTAAATAACATTCAATAAACCTTAAATTAGAGTAAAATATTGTTTTGAAAGTATGAGATACCTCATGAAGGTGAAAAGACTTAAAATCAGTTGAAAAATATCAAGGAGTACAAAGCAAGGTGACGCACTAGGACATATGCATATGAGCCTCAGTTGTCCTTCTTTGTGCCACATGTCATTGGGCCATGTTTGCACATTATCAAATAGGATTTTGCTATCAAACGATCACAATTTGGGGCAACTTTTAGCATGCCCTAATTGTCCATTCGATATCCAAATCAAGTGATCTAGGTGTCTATAGAAAGCTTTTTTCATAAACGATTCCACACAAAGAAGATGGATATTCAAACATATTTTCACAACTTTTCACAATTTTCACACCTCAAAGGTGTCTAAAACCTCACATGTGCCAAAAACTATCACTAACACCTAGAACATACTCATTAAACTTAGGACTACCTGTACAGCATACTACACACATATAATTTCAATCACACCTAATTTTCACTCATCAACCTTTAATACCAAAAATAAAAAGGGAACATTTTAGAATTGCATTTGACAAATAACTTCATAGTTATAATCAAATCAACATTCCTACAATTACACTAATATTTTAGCGCTATTAGCAATTAAATAACTTACATACAACATTCTAGGGCCCAAAATATATTCCAAGATTATAAACAACAATATAGTGAAAATGTAAACAAAGTGCATCTTAGTTGGTAATATTTTAACTACTACACAAAATAAATAAAGTTAGGAGGCTTTATAATAGGAATGCTAAATTTTTAAGCCTCTGGAGCCTTTTTCCTTTCCACACCTGAGCTAGAGCCTATAAAATATTGAAAGAGAAGGGTCGGTATAACCACTAAGTAACTTTGGTATATCTATCCTATACAGTTGCATATCAATTGACAAAAACACATAAATAGAAGTTGAATACTTGTTTTTATTACTCTAATTTTGATTTATTGATTGTGTGATGTGGATTAATAGAATTACCACATCAGAAACACCAATTAGTAATTAAATGCTTTGTTTGAAAAGCTTGGACCTAAGATTCATTTTACAAACCATTCAAATAACAATGCAATCAGAGCAATACACAGTAGAAAAGACTCACATTCACCTATCTCAATCATTGCATGCATCTAAATTCACAATATCAAGTCAAAAAATGCTTCGAGTGCCGTGACATGCAGTACATGCGCTGCAGCATGTAGCACATAGCCACACATTCAAATTTTTTGTGTCATATGCTGTGGCATGTGTCACCATGCACTGAAACGTGCTTGTCTGAATTTCTACTATTACTTTGATATAAAAAATGATGAACTTTTGGCATGCCCCTTTTTCACATACGACGTCTGATCCAAGTGATTCAAGTGCCCATATGAAGCTTAGCTTATAAGCTAGGTAATGAGATAGGTTTGGACTTGATCTAATAGTTTGATTAAGATTTGGATACCCGAGTGCAAAAAGTCACTTTTTCTAAAAAAAATTTGAGCACCCAAACGTTCAAATCGATCCATTTCTCTCATTAGGCCACATAAGGTCTTGAATCAATTCTGAAAGGACCTAATACATCTAATTGACCACATTATATCTCAATCATACACATATATCAAAATTTGACCCTTCTATGGCCAATTATCACTTTTCACAAACTTGCACAATTTGCCTATACTTGGCACAACATAGGCTACTTAGCCTTTTTCTCAACATAACATATATACATTACAATCTTATCTTCAAATTACTCATTTCATCATAATTTCTCACTTTGGCTTAAGATTTACTAATATCAACAACAATCCAACACATATACACTTAAATCATTAGCCCTTAATTCATTTCATCACTAAAACGTACAATTGGGCTAAGATTCCATAAAATCATTACTCAAGTCATGCATGCAACCCTATGGCAACTCATGTTCACATATATACTCAAGATCTTAGTTCATTACACAAACTTTGAGTTCACACGGCTTCCAATAACTCAAGCTGACTCTGACTCTCTTCCCTTGCCTTAATCACTACCCGGTCCTGTGAACATGTAATCACAGGGGTGAAGTAAAAATCTCAGTAACAAAATAACTCACTCTTATTAACTATCACATGCAACAATATGGAAGTAAAGCATAGTATATCATTTAAATCTCATTAAAATAACATTTCTATCATGTATCTCATTTCCATTCATATTTATATAACATATATCCATTCCCCACTTTCATATATCATTCCATAGCATCTCATAGCATGATCACTACCAGCCGAATTTCTAAATCACCCTATCATGAAATCATAGGCTTTCCTCAGACTAATGTACACTCTCATTGGCCTTGAGCTCACTTGTAGTGGTAGAATCACCCGGCCAAAGATGTTCTAGCATACATACGGACTATGGTTTTTCTCAAAACACATAATGGAGTGTCGTTGACTCCAACACCATATCACATAGACACTAAGGAGTCTCATATCTTTAACATTACACCTTAATAGGTACTAAGGAGATCTTCTCTAACACTGTACTTTATAAGGTACTAAGGAGAATTGTCTCCAACACCGTATCCTGTCGGGTACTAAAGACAGCATGCCATATGATCTTTATCACCACCTCTACTCGAGTGAACTCCCACCCCTATGATCATGCTTTTCGAACCATTTAAGGTTCCTCATTACCACTTTACACATTTTCTCATATATAACATATATATTAACATACCATTTGAAAACACCTACTTCAATGCTTTTATTCAATCAAAAGCTATTTCACGCAACATTCACACATTGCCATAAATCATGCTTAATCCAAAATAAGTTCATACACTACATAGGATACTCACACATAGTTACAATAAACAGTCAAACAAAAAAAGTTATTCAGTTATCTCAATCCTTCTGTCACTAGAAAGGTTACCCATAGATTTCAACTACCATACTCACCTATCTTAAACTTCTTTTTCTCAACTCACGTATCTAATATGCCAATCTGAACACATTTGACACATTTTAGTCATTTTATAATAACCCTAATTTTAAAAAGAAAAGAAAAGAAAAGAAAAGAAGAAGATAAATTAAATGATAAATAAATTAAATAATTTTTTCCTTTCAATTGATATTTTATTTTATTGTTTTAGTTATATAATAAATAGGGAGTAATGGTTCAATGGAAGCTACGTCATATGTTACTTGGAGGTAGGGGGTTCGAATCTTACCTATAATAGAGGAAATTTCATTTTTGTTGACATCAAATGAAGTTACCAAAGTACCCCTACCTCTTGTGCAATTTTAGAAAATATCTATTGGGATTCTTGTAATTTTCTCTAATAAACTTCATTTCTTTAAATTCCTTCCCTTTGTCGGTCAAGAACAGAACACGAGGGGAGAGAAGGAGAGAAATCCTGGATCTAAAAATTTCAAGCTTCTCTGTCTTCTCCATCAGTCTTCTCTGTCTTCTTTGTCTATTCCTATCTATCGTCAGTGTTGATGAGTCCAGAAGCTTCATCTGCCGCTGCTAGGAGTTTGAGCTGTGAGTTCTCCCAGGTGTGACATCAATCACTTCCCTCTTCCTTGTAGTGATGTTTTTTGGTGTACGTGTGGTTTTGAATTTCAATTCTCCCTCCTCTGTTTTTGACACTGTGAAAGGATGCTTTGAACGTTCTTCTCCCTCTTCCTTGTGCAGTGTCGTAGGTTCTTTCTCCTCCTTCTCTGCTTATGTCGTTACTGGTTCAAGGTAGGAGATTTAGGATCCTTCTTTTTGATTATTTCTGTACTCCTGAACACGGTATATTGTCGCTATACGTGAGAGTATAGTTGCTTTGTGTGTGTGTGAAATTGTAGAATTTGTGTGTGGTCTATGCTGTCGTGCTATTTCAGGGAAGAGATAATTTTAAATATGGAGTTGGAAGGCTTAATAATTATATATATATATATATATATATGGCTGAGTTAAATTAATTTGTTTGGAATGACTGATGTTGAAATAATTGTTAGGATGGAAGTGAAAGAGAAGAGCTTAAATGAAATACTTAGAGGTTAGTGCTTATAAGATGTTTGTTAGAAGAACTAAACTTTATTTTGAAACTTCATTAACTTTTGTGGAAAGTAGAGTTAGCTTAGATGTTATTAATCTATAAATTTGATTTGAAAGTTGCAAGGGACATTTGACTATAATATTAATAATATGCAATTATTGTAATTCTTGGAGATCGATAGCTTATTGAGGAAATGTTTAAATGCTAATGAGGAATACTTTTTCTTGGTATAAAGCTTTGGTTTTAACATTTCAAATTTATTATAGTTGATTATTGGTGGGAACGTTAAAAAAGAATTATTGTAATAATTGAGAATTGAATAAAATTTTAATATGATTTATAGGGTGTTTGGAAGAAGAGAAATTTGATCAAAGTTGAGAGGTGAAATTGGAATTCTGAGAGTTTTAGGTAAGTGGATAGCGTCTCAACTGATTTTTTTTAATCAAAATTTCCTTTACTAAAATATTACATTTTTTTTTCTGAAAATCATTTTAATAGTATTAATGCGATTATTGGGTATTTGTTGATTAACTTTACTTTATTTTGAGAAATTAGTTTTACCAAATTTGAAATATTATTTAATCAATTATATCAAGTTTGGACTTTAATTATGAGATTTTTATTTTATCAAATATTGGATTGATACAGAGAATGATTCATGCGAGTTCAACCTTGAAAAATTTTGATTATTCAATAAATGCAAGTATGAGTATTGGATATAAAATTTTATTCTAGCAAGTTTTAATACTTAAAAGTATTCATGCGAGTTTGATTTTGAAAATGAGAACCATATCTTGAAAGTGATGATTTCCTTGCATGTTTGAAAGTAGTTTTAAAAAGGGACTTTATATAGAACACTAGTTGCTAATGACAGTTTCGTTAGCCCTTGGCGCACCATGGTACACCTAGTTAAGAGGGTGTTTATAGGAGGTGCTAACCCCGTGCGATGGCTAACGCACGTGGAACAGAGGGATGGTTATTCGTGAGCATCGTACTCATGTTTGTTTCGTAACTTCTGCTGCATTTGGTTAGCATTACCTTCGTGGACTATGTGTCCACTTTTTTTCATGGCTTCAGCCGCGTTTGGTTACTTATCCTTGTGGACTGTGTGTCCACGTTTGTTTTCGTGGCAAAAGCTGCGTTTGGGTTATTCACTCTCGTGAACTGTGTGTCCATGATTGTTAATTATTCTGATAAGTCCCTATAATTATGAACCCAATTATCTGATGATTTCATATTCTATTGGTTTTTATTTAGTAAATTGTTTATATATTTATTTCATATATATGCTTTCTTAGAAGCAAGTCCTATTAATATTTGCCATGATAGTTTAATAATTTAAGATCTAATTTTAAAATTTTATAAAGCTATTCTATTTTAAAGTTTATTACATTTTTCAAAAAGCTATTATCTCTTTGACTCACAATTATTTTAAACTTTTCCTTTTTATTCAAGCTCTATTATTTATTGTTGGGACGTTATTCACTAAAAATTATTATCTTGGTCTCAGATACTTTAGCTAATGTTGTGCCTTCTGCTAATCCTTGAGGGGCTGTAATATTTAGTTGACATGAAAAGCTAAAATCAAACTTTTTTAAAGTAAATTTCTTATATCAGGTGCTCCACATAAGCTATAGTTAGGGTCCTCATCCTTATGATTTATACTTTGTTATTTTCTGATCGGAAGAGAATTTCTTGCTGCTACTATTGTTTTGTAAAGTATTAAATATTTTGTTCGTATGGTTTGTATTGAGGATAACTTAATTTATTATCAAAGGTCTTCATGGCTTATAAATTAAAGTTTTCTTGAAAAAAAAAAGACTTTTGGAATATGGGTATTATCTCTATATTCTATGCCAAACATGTTCTATTTTCGGGGTGTGACACATTTGGTCCATTTTGACCAAAAACTCATATTCACTAGTTAGGGTTATATTTATCTGTAAACTCTTTTCCATTTATCCATTCTAAGTTCATTACTACCCAATTACTACTTTACATTACCTCAACTGATCTTATTTTACTCAAACATGATTTCTGCCTAACTTTTCTCTCTTTAGGGCCAAAATTAAGCTTACGAGTTCAATGCTCTACCGTTCAGCTTTAAACCATCACATAAAGAAAACAAGTCAATCACTAGCTTAATAAAGGAAATAATATGTATAATAATGATAATTGTTAACTTTATAAATGCACTACACAATCACAATCACAACATAATCAAAGCATAAGACCAAATCTAGAAACTCAAGAATCTAATACCAAGTCATAATATCATCTAATATATTCCAAAATCTTAACTATAATACCATGCATTACCATGGTAGTTAGGGATTAACTACTCTAGTCACCTTACCATGCCAAAAAGAATTAACTGCAGTTAAAAGAGCTAATCATAGTACAAAAGGGAAAGACCCAGGTTGAAGGTATACTATAAGCAATAGAATTAAACTTATAATTTGTAACACAAAGTAGATAAGTGTAAATAGACTTCACTATAGAGAATTGAGCCTATCTCTACCCAACCAAAGGCAAACTTCATGTTAACAAAAAGAAATACCTACCCAATCAGAGGCAAACTTTATCTAGTCGAAACACCATTATTTGATCAATATCAAATCAAACTTTAACCTCTTGAAGATGTCTCGTGTGTGTGTATTAAGTGTGGGTGTTTAATTTTTTTTCAGTTAAAATGAATATATATATATATATATATTAATTTGACTTTATGGAAAAATAATAAATGGGACTCAAATAAGAAACTTATTTACAAGTAAGTTTAAAATTTTGCGAAAATACTATTTTCTTGATCAACTTAAAAATACTATAAAATCTCATGAGACTTTGTTGTATTTAATTTACTACATAAAATGACTCTCATACATTTGGAGGTACATCTCTTTTACTAGTGTTGATTGGTTTGACCGACCACGAATGACCATTGATAAATCACTAACAGCCATTCATCAATCAAAACTTATCTTTTTTTAAAAAAATATTTTTAATAAAGTACTAATACATTAATATTACAAGTCAAACATCATTGATTAACAAGTAAATATTTAAGATTTACAAGTGAAATTCCCTATATTTATGAGTCAATAGCTTATAATATTAAAAATAATTTAATATTTACACATTAAACTTCACCAATTTACAAGTTACACTTCTTAAATTTTAAATCAAGTCTTTAAAAAGATTAAAAATTTCATATTTATAATTCAATCACTTATGTTTATGAGTCAACCTCATTGATTTACAAATGAATTTATATAATTTGTCCATTGGTTCTTCAAATTGTAGAAATCGATTTACAAAATTTGCAAATCATTCTATTGAATTTATAAATAGACAAAGCAATTTTTTACTTTATTAATAATTTTTAATTTTTTTATTTTGGTTAAGCAAGATACAATATTTTTATTTTTAAAAATATAAGATACAATATGTTTTTATGCAAATATATGTAAAAAAATCAAAAAAAATATTAAAAATATAATTTTAATTTAGAAAATATTCAAATTAGCATACATATATGATTATTTGTAGTAATACCAATCACAACATAATCATTAATTATACTTTTACTCCATTTTTACCTAATTGCCTACTGCCTAGTCTATGTTCATATTCCATACTTATGGTTTATATGCCAATAAATTATATTCCTACATTTTTATAATTTAAAAAATGTATTTTTATCTTTTTATTATATCTAAAAAAATTTTAAGGATAATATAATCTTTGACTTTAAAAACAAAGCACAGAAATATATTAGAAATAAAAATATTAACATCACAATATTTAATAAAATTTAATTTTTTAAAAAAGCCTCAAAATATTAGTTTTAATTTATCAACTCATAATTTAGAAGTATCTGATATGTATTAATAATTAAAATGTTTTTAAATTAAAAAAATAATATTTTGATACTCTATGGACATGTATCGAAGAAGTATCGATGAATATCGGTATCGGATACAATATCAATCCGGATACATGAGCCAATTTAAAGTATCAGTACTTCATAGGTTAAGGTGAGGAGGCAGTATATTATTAATATCTCTAGCTTAATTAACTTTTTAAATCCCCCTGTGAAATGTACATGTTGAACAAAGTTATTTTAGTTGTTGGGCTATGATTTTCTAATATGCCTTTCTCTACTGCTCTTCATAATACCCTAACTTTTTAATTTTTTTTCCTTTAAATCTTTGGCTTTTACATAAATAACAGACAACATTTGATATGTTGAAGTCCCAAAACGATAAAGTTCTGTATTTTTTTTTTTATGATTTTTAGTAGCCAAAACTGTTCTCAAGAGCTAGCCAGACTTTTATTGGAGAACCAAGAACTGAAAGATTGCAGAATTCATTCCAAAACGAGCTTGCTATTATTAATTCTCATAGAAACTGTAACAGAGAACTTAATTACCTCTCGTCTTTTCCACCAATATGTTGATCCGCTTGACTAGTTTTTGTGCCCAATAACAAGCAACAATTAACAATAGTTCTGTTGAGTGAAAATGTTCGAATAAAATACACATCTTTAATATGAAAGGAAAATTTATTTTAAAAAAAAAGAATGAAAGGAAAGGATTAAAATTAAATATTTATTTAGCCTCGAATCAGCCAAATTTAAGAAGGGTAAAGTAGGAATAACGTAATTTTTAAGTTACCTAATAAACTCTTACAAGTGGTATCACTCTGATCAGCACCAATCTTAATTTATCATTTCTGATCAATTTTCAAGACTCACGCACAATTGTTTTTTTTTTTTTTTTCATATTATGGCAAAATAGCAAACAGGAAGGCAGCAAGTTTTTTCCCCCCGTTTTTTTTTTTTTTTTTTTGAATGAAGGAAAGCAGCAAGTTGATGCAGAAGAAGATGAACCAGAAAAGAGATCTTTAAAGGAAAAACAACTTTTTCTTTTGTCTTTTGGGGAAATTAATAAGTTTAAATGTGAAAAAAATGGCTAAAGAAGCTTGAGTTGAAAATAGGGAGAAAAAGGGAGTGATCAATGGACACAAAAGCTGAAGAGGACCTTTTAGCAGAAAGAATTTGCAGAAGCTGAAAGCAATAATGGCAGAGTATATGAAGATGAAGAAAGTGTATAGCTAAGTTTAATTAACAATATTATCATACAAGACGACAATAATGGACAAAGAATTTATTGATATACATCTGGTAGTGGTCCACTCAATTTTACGATTTGTTTATTGTAATGGCACCAAAAACACGATCAAAACGACGGCTGGCAGTCGTTTTTACAAGCTTCTTTAATTGTATTAAAAAAATTAAAGCTTCTTTAATTGTACTAAAAAAATTTAAAGCTGCTTTAATTTCAGCTACTCCCAATTACGGTACCACCACTTGTCCTCAAAAAAGAACCAAAAAAAAAATTGCAATGCGACATGCATGATGCATCCATAGGAAAACAAGAATGACAATTATTGCAACATGACAAAGTCGGAAGTTTCAAGGATCCTACAATTATATCTTGTGGTTGAATGAAATGATTATACATAATCAAATGCCTCTTCTTATCTTACGAGATCGATGCTTATGTATGGAAACCATATATACATATATATATCCAACATTTGTATTACAACTTTTCGTCTGACCGTCATGAAGAATTACGGATGTCCAGGAATAATTGAATTTAAATTGAAGCATCTCACATTGAATAATGTTGATTTTAATAATTAATATAAAATAAAATATAAAGATCTATACATTTGAGTTTTGATATTTTAAATTGAAATGTGACATCATTCTCCTATTCTTCATCTATAAGTTTTTTTTTTTTTTGGCAATCTACAAAACGTTGATGAAATTATATTTAAAGCTATCAAAGATGAGAAAGACAAGATAAAATTAAAAAATGCCATGTCTATTATTATTGTGAAGAGTACAATATATATATATATATAGGAACGAATGGATAATTTAATAATGATTATTTACAATAACAGCATGTCAAATAATATCTTTCAGTAATGGTAGATGATATCTCTCAATAATGACATAATAAGTAGTAAAATATTCTTAAAACATTATAGATAACATATATCACATGGAAGCATCTACGCTAGTTTTTTTTTTTCAATTTTAGTGAAGATAAACAAAAGAAAAAACAGCTTATTCCAATTTCAAATTTTATAGAAAAACACGTATTTTATTTTTAACATATTCAAAAAAATCATAAATTTATTTTATATATATATATATATATATATATATCTGTGTGTGTGTGTTTAAAAATAGTGTCAAAAGTTTATTTTTGGAAACATCCCATACAGGATTTTCTTAACAAAAAAATTCTCCCACTATATCCCTGCTATTCACGTTCCCCGCAAGTAAAAGTCGAAGCCTTTGATTTCTGCTCTGCACAATAATAAGTGAGGGTGTTTAGTGCGTTTTGTGATCATCACAGCATTTCATACCACGATTTTCCTTTCTTTTGATTAAAATATATAAATGTTTTGAAGAATGAATTCACACAGAATGCCTTTATTTGTGTATCAATAATGAGACGCATGCATGTTACGTTGCTGGGTTCGCAGGCCCTTCCACTATAGTAAAAGACAAACAACTCGTTGCTTAGAACAGGGAAGCTGACACCACGGCGAAGGATTCAGCGGACAGAGGAAATGAGATTACGGAATTTGGGCCAAAAAATCTGTTTCGCAGATCTGCTATGAACGCGAACTCAAAGGGATATGATAAATAGGGTATTTCTCATAGTCAACGTGCTGCAGGCAATCTTGGGGATGTGCAGCAGTTTCAAGGATATCCCGTTTGGTGGTGGAAAGGATAAGGGGAAGCGTCTATTTGGGTCATTTTCTTCGTTTCAATGAAAAACTAAAAGGTGGGCTAATGCTTGATTAAATATCAGTGTGGGTGAGTCCTTATGATATGTGGTTAGGTCATTCAGATTTCTTCTGCACTGAAAATTTGGCAGTAAAGTTGCAGCCGTTGTCTTTGAAAGAAGCTTTGCCAATGGCCATGTAGCTTAGTGGCATTATAAGCTCTACTGTAAGTGAGAGGTTGCTAGTTTGATCCCGCTTGTAATCTCATAGTGCCTGCCTCTCTAATTCCCAAAAAAACAAAAGGAGAGAGAGAGAGAGAGAGAGAGAGAGAGAGAGAGAGAGAGAGAGAGAGAGAGAGACGCTTTGGCAAATTAAATAAACTACATTGTATGATTGGAGAATCAATAAAAAAAATATAACAGTATAAACTCTACATAACCAACGATGGTTAATCAGATGGCATCAAAACAAAATATTTACTGAAAGAACCAAAAGCACATATAAGCTTAATATGCAAGCAGAAAAAACAAACAAATGAAATATAAGGAGTTGTCCTCTTTCAAATAATATTTTTCTACATACACTTTGAGAATTGAACCCTAAAGTGATGCTTAAGGGACTCAAACCGTTCCTCATTAAAATTATTTTATCATTGGTTTGTTATCTTGCTGAGTTGTTCTGACTTTGGATCCATTAAAAAAGAAAAATGCAAACGATATCAACCTTTCTTTTCCTTGATTTTTTGTTCTTTTGTGGATCATGCAATGGCTAATTGAAAAAATAATGGAGATGAAAAGGGAGCCAGCTTCTACGCTGAAGTGTCACTTGAAAATCCATAATTAGAGAATATTTAAGTAGTGGATTTAAAAAAATATAATAATCCTAACTAACCATTTAAATACATTAATTATTAAATAAAACTATCAGCGAGCAGGCCTCACAATAAACAGATCATTCTATCATGATCTATGATATCACCATGTGAGTTGACATGTGCCACCACTTATTTACCAAAAAAATGTTTACTATATTGACAAAATTTAGTCTTTAAATTAAAATTTTAATTTATTTATTATCCCAAAAGCATATCATGTACAAATAAATACTATTGTTTTAACCAATGAGCGCATGGCTGAAGAGATCGTGCTAGTTATGGCGAAAGCTCCAATATTTTGGTGAAATGGCATTTTTGACCCCTTTTCATTGTTGCTTTCAAACCGAAAGGCAGCCCATGCTTCCAAATGTTTTTGAAACTCTGATTTGAGTATGGTTGGACCTTGATATGTTTGAAATGCTTGTTAACTTGGGAACCCAATGGTTAGTATAATTATACATTATTATTTTGGGTTTTAATCTTTCATAATATAACAGTAGTTCTTGAATGGTTTTAATCTTTTTTACAATGGTGGAGTCTATTTTACTATAGTAAAGTCTATTTATACTTATCTATTTTGTGTTACAAATTATAAGTTTAATTCTATTGCTCATAGTAGACCTTCAACCTAGGTCTTTCCCTTTTTTACTATGATTAGCTCTTTTAACTACAATTAATTCTTTTTTGGCATGGTAAGGTGACTAGAGTAGTTAATCCCTAATTACCATGGTAATATATGGTATTATAGTTAAGATTTTTTTGGAGTATATTAGATGATATTATGACTTGGTATCAAATTCTCAAGTTTCTAGATCTGGTCTTGTGCTTTGATTATGTTGTGATTGTGATTGTGCACTGCATTTATGAAGTTAGCAGTTATCATTATTATGCATATTATTTCCTTTATTGAGCTAGTGATTGACTTGTTTTCTTTATGTGATGGTTTTTGTCCTTATAAGGAGAGAATGGTGGGTGTCGATAAAACTACTACTACCAGTAATATCCCGGAGAACATTCCACAACCAGGATAACAAATACTAGAACAACGTGTACCACCACCAAAGTAGCCTCCACCTCCTCCTTACAATGACAAGCTTTTAGAAGAGTTGAAAATGTTAATGTTAGGGATTAAGAAGAAATTTGATCAGCATCATATCATGTTTCAAGAAAGACAGGAAGAGAGTAGCAAAAGCGTTGGGAATCGTGGTCTTGGTAATGACCATGAAGATCAATGTGAGATGAGGAAATGCATGCAAAGGGTGAGGATAATTATGAATAGATTGTGCCTAAGAGACCTATGCCAACCCAATGGCCTAGTAGTAGTGGTAATAAGGGTTACATTAACTTGGCATGAAGAGATTGACAAGACTAAACCTACCTTCATTCTATAGATCTAAGAGGTGGATTAACTAGTTGAAGACAATATTCTCAGTCATGTCTTGCGTAGTGGAGTAGAGGGTTCTCTTAGCCACTTTTATGTTAGAGCATTCAACAAAGTAGTGGTGGGAGAGCATGAAGCTAATCGATAAGTCTATACAGGGACGAAGGAATTTAAAAAGATGTTTTTCGCCAACTACTCTCATTTGCATTCACAACAGAGAGAGAGGTTGAGTTCCATAGTTGAAATAAGGTTATATGAATGAAGAAGAATTTATTGCTAAATTGAATTAGTTGTCAAAGTACTCTAACTATATAACACTACTACAGAATTTTAAATATAAGATACCCCAAAATATGATGGTTATAAAAAAAATTCATCATATAATAACAAAACAGGTGATAGTTAATAAATATATGATGGGTATTTAAAATACCCATCATATATATCTATTATCATAGATGACAGTCGTTTAACAACCCATCATATAATGCTTTAAATTCTAATATTTTTTAAAAAATAAAATATAATAATATATATGACGGATGTTTGAAACACCCTCATATATATCTTTTGATATATATGTTAAATATCTGTAATATGATGCAATTTTAAAATATTTTAAAAATAAAAACATATAATAATAGTTAGATATATGACGAGGAATTGCCAACACCCGTCATTTAAGGAAATTTGGTGCCCTAGCATCTCATTTATAGATTTCGAGGCCTCTTTAGCTCCTAACTCTTGAACTTCAACCTCTACGCCTTCATTGCCGCCGTTTGAGTCATCATCAGTAGGCCAATTGCAAGGGAACTCTCTAAAGCTTAAGAAAGCCGACGCTCAACACACATCAATTGAGCTCTAGGTAAGACACATGACAAGCAACCCAAGTTAAGACCTACGATGAAGAACAGCACAATGTAAGGTGGAGTCGCGGGTAGGGCGGATGAACGGTGGACAGATCTAGTTCAGAATAGTGGTGGATTCATGTTGTAATAACTCAAGAATTTAAGTAAAAATTATAAAAAAAAAGTTAATATATAGTATTGTATTATAATTGTAGTTATATTAATTTTGGGATAATTTTGACAAGAAGTAAAGTTGGTGTAGTGGAAGTGTGCATGTAATGCACTCATTTGGTCACAAGTTCGAACTGATAGAGGCCAAAAGGAGAATTACTTTTGCAATTTTTGATTCTGTGAAATTACCAAAATGCCCTTCTTCAAATCTGATATATTCCTCTTCTTTCTTTCTCTTTATCAGATCCGTGTGTGCTGATCGGTGGAGAGAGAGCTTGAGGATTTTCTAGAATATTCGAACCCTCATCCGGACTTCTATCCTCCGCCATCAGCTCTGTCACTCTACTGGTCACCGGTGACTCCATAAACGCCGGAGTCTTCACCGTGGGAAAGGATAAATGGGCTGGTAGTGCTCTCCTCTGTTTTATGTCATCCTCCCTTATCTTATCGTCTGTAAAACTGTGCAAGTAACTCGAGCTTCCTTATCGTGTTTTTCAGTCTGTAGCTTGTGGTTATGAGCTCGCCGGTGTGCTTGCCGTTGCTGTTGTCTCATCCGTCCTTGATCAACAAAAATGTGACGTCTTCCTCCTCCTCTGTTCCAGATCGATTTTTTTTTCCTTTTTTCATCATTGGCGTGGCTGTGCAGGTGAATAGGAGAACTTACTTCTTTTGTTTTGCTTGCTCAGTCAATCACTGGTTTGCTCATCTCTTCTCTATGCCAACAGCGATCTTCCTCTCTTTCACTGTGCAGACGAACATTCTCTTCCCCCTCTTGGTTTGCGTGTTGTTAGTTTATTCAAGGTGAGAATCTTTGATCTCTCCTCCTTAGAAAATTCTGTGCATGTGAGATGGTGAAGGGATAGAGTTGATGTTGCAATTTTATTTTTCTTAAGCCCTGCTGCTGTCCGTGACCATATATGGCTATATAAGAAGAGGAAGCTTGATTTTAAATTGAAATTAGTGTTTATATAAGGAAGGAGCTGATAGTATGTAATTGAATTTAATTAAAAATGTTTGAATTAGTGATATTGTAAGGTTTAAGGAAGCTGAAATTTTGAAAGAAAATGTTAATATTAGCTTGATAACTTGTGCTCATATAGTGTTTGATAAAATGTCCAGGAAGAGAGTTGGCTTGGATTTGCATTTTTGAAATTTAATTAGTCTTTGTGAGAAATATGCTAGTATGAAAAAATTTTGGATCTACAAATTGACTTATAGATTGTAAAAGAATTTAAATATGAATTTGTATGGAGCCATTTAAATTCTTGGAAATTGTAAGGTTATTAGTAAATTGTTGGATGTTTAAATTGATAACTAGAAGTAGAGTAAAGCACCTAAGGCATTTGGTGCAAAGCTTGAGAGAAAATTGTGTCTCAAAGAAATAGATTGGCATGGTTAAAATAATTTAGAGGAGACTAGTGATATGGATAATAATACTTTGATCAATTCTAAAGCATGAATTTTCATTTTGGAAATTTAAATGATGGTGGTTGGTTGAGATTATGTAATAAAAAAAAAGTTATTGAAAGGATATTTATTTATATCCTTATAGGGTGTGTGGAAGAACAGGACCTTGAAAAAGAATTAAAGGAAGAATATCTTTGGGAATTTGGAACTCCGACGAGTAAGTGAATAGCATTCCTTATAATTATTTATTAAAAATTTTTTTTATTGAAATATTTCATTTTTATTAATTATGTTAGTTTTAGAAATTTTGAAACAATGATGAAGGATAGTTACATTATGATTTGTGCATTTCTCAAGAAATATATATTTTTAATATATTGATGAAAAACACTTTTGCTTATTGAATTTCAAAAATTTTTTGGTTACATGATTAGTACAAGTTTGTACATTCGTTATGATGTATCGATTTGGCAAGTTTCATATATTTGAAGTAATTCATGCGAGTTTGATCTTGAGAATGAAAGTTTGAACTCAAAAATGATTATTTCTCTCGCATGTTTGAAACGGGATTTCTAAGAGAACTCGAAACAGAAACTGCTGCTAACGGCAGTTCCGTTAGCCCGTAGCGCGCTGTGGTTAAACACTAGCTAGTTTGTTTCGTGAGTTTTATTTCACGTTTGGTATTCGTGGGCTTTGTACCTGCGTTTGATTTCGTGGCCTGAGCCGCGTTTGATTACTTACCCTCGTGGGCTGTGTGTCAACGTTTGTTTCGTAGCGTCGGCTGCGTTTGGTTACTTACCCTCGTGGACTGATGTGTCCGCGTTTGTTTTCGTGGCATAAGCCGCGTTTGGTTATTTACCCTCGTGAACTGTGTGTTCACGTTTGTAACCTGTTCTATTGAGTTCTCAAAATTTTAAATGTTGATTAATATGTATTTTCGAAATTTACTTGATTTTGACTAGTAATTGTATCACTTTGAGTTATATGAGAGCAGGTTGTTTTGTTTAAGCACGATAACATAAATTGTTTTCAATTTACTCTTATTTATAATATGGTTATGACTTACATGTTTATAAATTTGTTGGAATTGCTTTTAACTAGCTGACACCATTATTAGAGATTATTGATTAAAATTTTAAGAACTTTTTCATAGGAATGCTATTCACTGGAAAAATTATTTTGGTCTCAGATTTGTTAGCTGATGCTGATCCTACCATCAACCTCTAAAGGGCAACTAGCTACAGTGGGTGAACCTTTTTGATTGGTATTGTTGCTTTAATGTAATATAGAAATTGTATGTCTTTTGATTTGAAAGAAAGAGTAGATGCTCCACATAGGTTACTGATAAACTTTATTTTTGGTCTGTATATTGGTTGCTGGCTGGAAGGAGCTACGCTCCTGATTTATACTATTATCTGTAAAATTTTTGTTGTAGAATTTTCGGGGAGATTCTAGTTACAGGGGAGGTTCTGCCGAAATTTCTACCAAAAAAAAAAAGTCGACACTTTCTTATGATAATGAGTTTAAAGGAGTTATTTAATTCTCTTGTGACTTGATCAAATTTTGTTCTTCTCTTTGTAAAATGGAATAAATATTCATTTTGAGGCTTACGGGAATGTGTGAGAGGTTCATACCCGTGCCGGTCACTCTCTATTTTTAGGGCGTGACACATGTAATTGAGATTTGGTTGGACAGATCTAGCATAGTTATAAGCAAATCTATAGATGAATAGAGCTCGTGGTAACAATAGAGATTGGCATAACATCATGGACAATGGACGAACTCGAGAAGTATGAAGAGCAAGAAGTCGACTGGAAAGCAACTACTTATGTTTTTGTGAGGATAGGTTCCAAGACCACTCATTACCTATTGCTATCGCATCTCTGCTTCAGCAAGGTGAGTTCCAAATCCTATCACCATTCAATATCGATATTCTACTTTGTGGCTGAGTGTAACAGTATGAGAAGCAAACAAAATCATCCTCGGGCTTATTTGAACTTTTTGAAATCATTTTAGCTTTTAATTGTCTTATGGTGATGGCGTTCACTGATGATGGTTAAAGTTTTATAGTTTCATAATATGCTCCCAATTTTATAGCTCGCACTATCATTAGTTCTCTCGGCGCCAATTTCTCTTTGTTATAATGTAGTAGCTCTATCTTTTATGGATTTTAAGTTGAGAGAAATGATAATTTAAAGTAAATTATATTTATAAAATTTTGTTATTAATTTCTATCCTAATTTAATTGTACTATTGTCTGGATATGTTGAAAATAATGGTTATGAAAATGATTTTTATATGCTATAACAATGTTCATTAAAGTAGCCCCTTATTTATAAAAAAAAAAATTAGAAGCAAATATGACGGTTATTTATGATAACCTTCATATTTGGTCTTCAATATATGACAGTTATTTAAAATAACTATCATATATTGTCATGTCCAATTCAAATGGGGTTTGTTTATACAATAGGGTTAATAACTGTGATATATTGTATAATATAAATGATAGTTAAATACCCGTCATTTAAAGGGGGTGGGAATAAATGACAAACTTATATATGATGGTTTGTGCCCGTCATATTTAAGTAAAAATAACCGTCATTTATTCCCTTTTTTATAGTAGTGTAAGGATGTACAACGATGATGAGTGGAAGGCTGTGTAGCTGTTAAAGAGAAGATCCAACTACCGCTAGCAGTTAGTGACCTCAAAGATCACATCATTTAAGGTGATGTATAATAAATTAAGGATTACAGCCAAGCAAAATCGAGAGATAGAGTAGAAGAAATAGTCAAGGATGATTCTCTTCATTTATGGGCGCCATTATGAGTGTTAGTAGGAAGTTGGGATTTAACTCTAGTCGTTCCAGCAAGTTTGACATGTGTAGTGACTGGAAGAAAAAAATGTAAAGGAGATCTCAGTCCAAGGGATCATGCCAAGGAGTAATGCCCTCAAGAGTAGTAGGATGTCATAGCAAGGTCATCTACCTCCTACCTATGTGACTGGACCAACCAAGGCCCCACAATGTGACAAATATGGAAAAAACTACAAAGATGAACGTTGGACCTACTTCAGATGCAACTAGGTAGATCACATTACTAGGTATTGAATTGAGAAGTAGAGCACCTTAGAGTAGAAGTCGATGTTTCCTGATTGAGTGTCTACAAGGTCTAAGGAAGAGGCTAAGACATCTCTAAGTTTATTAGAGGTATTATTTCTCTCTATGGTTACTATATAGATGCATTGTTTGACTATAGAGCCATGCAGTCGTTCATGTCGAATGATTGGGCAAAAAAGCTAAATATGTATGTACGTACTGCCATACGTGATGACAATGTTTACCTTGGCTAGTGCCACTATACATACTAGTCGTGCTTGTTTGAATATAGAGTTGAAATTTAGTAGTTATATCACTACAATAAACTTATGCTATGTTTGGATACACATGGATTTGGATTTAAATTTGAGCTAAATCTAAATCCAAGTTCTACCTCAATCTCTTTATAATTTAAAATCATTTCCAAACCTTTATTATTTCAAATCATAACTCAATCTCTTTTATAATTTCACTCAAATCCATAAAGGCTAATCGACCTGCCAACGATAATTAGACTGGACTGTTGAAGTTGACGGAAATAAGCTACCACCATTGACTGAGATTGGACAACTGGCTTTTACCAGGATGAGACAGCAGACTTCCACCTGAACCAACAGTGATGACTAGTATTGGATAGCCAACTTCCATCAAGACCAGACCGATAGTGATGATAGGGGCCGGATGGACGGTTAACTTCCACAGGACTATACCAATGGTGATCATTAAAATTGGACCGACGGTGACCATCGAGACCAAACCCACGACGACAATTGAGATAGTACAACCGACTTGCATTAGGACAGGATGAGTGACTTCAATTAAGACAAGACCTAGTGGAAGTCAGCCGTCTGGTCCCGATCATCATTGTTGGTCCGGTCCTGGTGTAAGTTGATCATCCATTCCAATGGCCACTGTTAATCCAATCCCTATTGAAATTAGCCATCTGGTCTTGATCATCATCATTAGTTTGATTCCTGTATAAGTTAGTTGTCTGATCTAATGGTTGTTATCGGTTCAGTCCCAATGTAAGTCAACGATCCGGTCTGATGTTCACCATCAGTCCATTCCTTATGAAATTGGTCATCTGGTGCCCGTCCTTGCCGTCTGTCTAGTTCTAGTGGAAGTTGACTATTCGACATTAGTCATCATCGTTGATCCGGTCTCGATGGAAGTTGTAACACACCAATTTTTTTTTAAATAATTTAACTCAACCATAGTTGGGTTATAGCCACCCAACACATTTTTATATTAATAATTTTAATATAAAATATTTTATAATTGGCTTCAACTCACACAATATAATATTTGAGATAAATTTTACCTCCCACATGCCATTAGGCTAAATCACATTTGTCCATCCTTATACTCCCAACAAGTAAACTAAATCATATTTGTCTATCCTTATACTCCCAACAAGAAAAATAAACAATTTAGTCAATTTTCAACACAAGCCAGTTATTTAGCCTCATAATCATGCCATTTTAACCAATCCAAAGTAAACCAAATATTAAAATACAGTGATCCAAATTGTACCAAAAATAGAAATAGTTTAAAAGGCATGATTACATTTTATATTCATATAATTGTCAATAAATAAAAAGCCCTAATATTGACAATATAACACATTATAAATCATAAATCAAATACCTAAAAGAGACAGTGGATCTATGCCACTAAGCCTCTGGGACTCCTCCACGTGTCACTCGTGGCTCTTCTCTTGAAAATTGTTAACCACATAATGAGACTCAAAAGTCTCAGTAATCAAAGCCAATTTATGGTAGTGTATACAAACAGTTAAGTGTGTGCTTACTAAGTGAGAATTAAAAATAATATAATTCCAACAAAATATAAGAAATATTATAATACACACAAATAACCATCCTTATATCCCTCCATTACCTCGAGCCGTAGCCCTCACTCGATGCTAAATTACCCCGGCCAAAGGTAGATTAGCCCGAGCCCTTACAAGCCACCTATTGAGCTCCAATAGGGGCGTACCACGTGGCACATAAATACAACAACAATAGCAAGTCTCCCAACACCTCCCACAATAATCAAACAAATTCATAATAATATTGCACAATTATACAATATTACAAAATTCATAATTTTTTCAATAATCACCCAATTAACATGAAGTAACACTAATCACAAATAAAAAGCATGGTTACCTCGTAGCTTTTTTAATAAATTATTCTTTACAATTTCTCTCCCACCACAATCTTCACCAATAATACAATCTACAAATAACATATTATTTATAAATAGTTTTAATTTTTTGAAACTAATAAAATAATTCTAATAATAGAATTAAAAATATAATATAATTTCTAATCTCAATCTTAATACAAATCTAGAGTCAATACTATTAAGTAAAATTTTAACTCCTCTTTTAGTCATCAATATACATTAATAATCTAAAAATCAACTTCTAAACTAATTTCTATTAACAAAATTTTTTTTATTTTATAAATTCGCACCTAAAATATCCAAAAATTAAAAATTGAGTCTCTAGCTTAGAATCATAATCTTATAGCCATAATAATTCATTCTCATCCCAAATAATCATCTAAACCTCAATAAATTAACATATATTTTCATATCTAGTTTAGAATTGATCCATAAGCCACAAATTCAAAGATCATCAACAAATTTATACTCTAGAACATTTATTATACTGCTAACAACCTCATAAATTATATTTATTACATAAATTCATCCCTCTTTCAGATCCTAATTTTTTACCACCACAAAATCAGAAATCAAAGAGAAAGGATGACTAAGAAAATTTTTTAGAACACTTATTTAGTCTTGAAAAGCTTAAAATCACACCCTAAATATCCTATTAAAAACTCTTACCTTAAAAATTCAGATCTTTCGCCCGGCGACTCACGCTCATAGACGCTCTCTCTGATCGCACACGAAAGAGGAAGGAAATGAAGGAAAATGAAAAGAGAACGGTGGCTTTTAAAAATCGAATGTGGGTCCCACAATTTTTTTTTTATTATTTTTCCCTTTCCTCTCTCTTCTTTATTTTTTTATTATTTTATATGTGTAATCATTGCATGCGGCGCCGAAAGCAATTTCGTTCTTCTTCTTCTTCTTCCCTTTTTTTTTTATTCATACCTTTTCTCTTTTTTTATAATAATAATAATAATTTAATAATATTTTTTAATTAATTAATTAATAATTTTTTAAAAAAATTTAATTTAGAATTATATCATAAATTAGATTTAATAATATTTTTACTAATTTGCTTACCTCTAAATATTTTTCAAAATTTCTATTAACCCAAATTAACTATTAAAATTTAAATTAAAATGTTACAGAAGTCGGTCATCCAATCCTGGTCGTCACTTGTGCTACAATCCCAGTCAATTTTGATTGTCTAATTCCAATGGAAGTTGGCCATTCGGATCCTCAACTTTAACTAGTCTTCCAAGTTCTTTTTAAATTCAAATATAAAATTTAAAATTTAAAATTTTACTTTAGATCTAAACAAAAAATTTTAATACTGTAATTTGAAATTTTTATATAATCCAAATGAAGAACTTAAAATCTATGAATTTTAAATGTGAGATTTTAAATATGAGATCTTAAATCCAAATTTTCAGCTTAAATTCACCTATCCAAATGCATTCTTAGTTTATTTGCCTGTGAATGAAATAGATATAACAGTGAGTATGGATTGGTTATTGACAAATGGGGCTACTCTTGACAGTACTTAGAAAACAATGTCTTTGCTTGTATATGTTGCTTCCAACCCAACTGTTAAGTCACCACAACTGTTGACTATGACTTAAGTTGAGAAACGTGTCAAACATGGGTGTAGGCCTATGCCGTGTTCTTTTCTGTGCAATTTGAGCCAAATATGGGGATTGATAACATTGACGTGGTCAATGAATTTGTTGATGTGTTTCTCGAGATGTTTGGGTTACCACTAGAACGGAAGGTTGAATTTCTCAATCAACCTGAGAATTGAGCCTATCTCTACCCAACCGAAGGCAAACTTCATGTTAAAAAAAAAAATTATGTTAACAAAACGAAATTTCTACTCAATCGGAGGCAAACTTATCCGGTCGAAACACCATTATTTGATCAATATCAAATCGAACTTTAACCTCTTGAAGATGTCTCGTGTGTGTGCATTAAGTGAGGATGCTTCATTTTTTTTCAGTTAAATTGAATATATAATATATATATATATATATATATATATATATTAATTTGACTTTATGGAAAAATAATAAATGGGACTCAAATAGGAAACTTATTTACAAGTAAGTTCTATAAATTTGCGAAAATACTATTTTCTTAATCAACTTGAAAATACTCTAAAATCTCATGAGACTTTATTGTATTTAATTTACTAAGTAAAATGACTCTCATACATTTGGAGTTACATCTCTTTTACTAGTGTTGATTGGTTTGACCGACCACTAATGATCGTTGACAGATGACTGATAGACATTTATCAATCAAAACATATCTTTTTTAAAAAAATATTTTTAATAAAGTACTAATACATTAATATTACAAGTCAAACATCATTGATTAACAAGTAAATATTTAAGATTTACAAGTGAAATTTCTTATATTTACGAGTCAATAGCTTATAATATTAAAAAAATTTAATATTTACCAATTAAACTTCACCAATTTACAAGTTACACTTCTTAAATTTTAAAGCAAGTCTTTAAAAAGATTAAAAATTTCATATTTATAATTCAATCTCTTATGTTTATGAGTCAACCTCATTGATTTACAAATGAATTTATATAATTTGTCCATTGGTTCTTCAAATTGTAGAAATCGATTTACAAAATTTGCAAATCATTCTATTGATTATAAATAGACAAAGCAATTTTTTACTTTATTAATAATTTTTAATTTTTTTATTTTGGTTAAGCAAGATACAATATTTTTTTTTTTAAAAATATAAGATACAATATGTTTTTAGGCAAATATATGTAAAAAATCAAAAAAAAATATTAAAAATATAATTTTAATTTAGAAAATATTCAAATTAGCATACATATATGATTATTTGTAGTAATACCAATCACAACATAATCATTAATTATACTTTTACTCCATTTTTACCTAATTTCCTACTACCTAGTCTATGCTCATAGTTCCATTCTTATGGTTTATATGCCAAAAAATTATATTCCTACATTTTTATAATTAAAAAAATATATTTTTATATTTTTATTGTATCTAAAAAAATTTTAAGGATAATATAATCTTTGACTTTAAAAACAAAGTACAAAAATATATTAGAAATAAAAAATATCGATATCACAATATTTACTAAAATTTGATTTCTTAAAAATAGCCTCAAAATATTAGTTTTAATGTGTCAACTCATAATTTAGAAATATCATATACGTATTAATAATTAAAATATTTTAAAATTAAAAAATAATATTTTGATACTCTATGGACATGTATCGAAGAAGTATCGATGAGTATCGGTATTGGACACAATATTGATACGGATGCATGAAGCAATTTAAAGTATCAATACTTCATAGGTTAAGATGAGGAGGTAGTATATTGTTAATATCTCTAGCTTAATTAACTTTTTAAATCCCCCTGTGAAATGTACACGTTGAACAAAGTTATTTTAGTTGTTGGGTTATGGTTTTTTAATATGCCTTTCTCTACTGCTGTTTATAATACCCTAACTTTTTAATTTTTTTCCTTTAAATCATTAGCTTTTGCATAAATAATAGACGACATTTGATATGTTGAAGTCCCAAAAGATAAAGTTCTGTATTTTTTTTTTTTCTTAATGATTTTTAGTAGCCAAAACTGTTCTCAAGAGCTAGCCAGACTTTTATTGGAGAACCAAGAACTGAAAGATAGCATTATTCATTCCAAAACGAGCTTGCTATTTTCAATTCTCATAGAAAGTGTAACACAGAACTTAATTACCTCTCGTCTTTTCCACCAATATGTTGATCCGCTTGCTTAGTTTTTGTGCCCAATAACAAGCAACAATTAACAATAGATCTGTTGAGTGAAAGTGTTCGAATAAAATCCACATCTTTAATATGAAAGGAAAATTTATTTTAAAAAAAAAGAATGAAAGGAAAGGATTAAAATTAAATATTTATTTAGCCTCGCATCAGCCAAATTTAATAAGGGTAAAGTAGGAATAGCGTAATTTTCAAATTACCTAATAAACTCTTGCAAGTGGTATCACTCTGATCAGCACCAATCTTAATTTCTCATTTCCGATCAATTTTCAAGACACACGCACAATTGTTTTTTTTTTTTTTCATATTATGGCAAAATAGCAAACAGGAAGGCAGCAAGTTCTCCCCCCCCCCCCCTTTTTTTTTGAATGAAGGAAAGCAGCAAGTTGATGCAGAAGAAGATGAACCAGAAAAGTGATCTTTAAAGGAAAACACAACTTTTTTTTTTTGTCTTTTGGGGAAATTAATAAGTTTAAATATGAAAAAATGGCTAAAGAAGCTTGAGTTGAAAAAAGGGAGAACAAGGGAGCGATCAATGGACACAAAAGCTGAAGAGGACCTTTTAGCAGAAAGAATTTGCAGAAGCTGAAAGCAATAATGGCAGAGTATATGAAGATGAAGAAAGTGTATAGCTTAGCTTAATTAACAATATTACCATACAAGACGACAATAATGGACAAAGACTTTATTGATATACATCTGGTAGTGGTCCACTCAATTTTACGATTTGTTTATTGTAATGGCACCAAAAACACGATCAAAACGACGGCTGGCAGTCGTTTTTACAAGCTTCTTTAATTGTATTAAAAAAATTAAAGCTTCTTTAATTGCATTAAAAAAATTTAAAGCTGCTTTAATTTCAGCTACTCCCAATTACGGTACCACCACTTGTCCTCAAAAAAGAACAAAAAAAAAAATTGCAATGCGACATGCATGATGCATCCATAGGAAAACAAGAATGACAATTATTGCAACATGACAAAGTCGGAAGTTTCAAGGATCCTACAATTATATCTTGTGGTTGAATGAAATGATTATACATAATCAAATGCCTCTTCTTATCTTACGAGATCGATGCTTATGTATGGTAACCATATATATATATATATATATATCCAACCTTTATATTACAACATTTCTTCTGACCATCATGAAGAATTACACCGGCAATGTTACGATGTCCAGGAATAAGTGAATTTAAATTGATGCATCTCACATTGAATAATGTTGATTTTAATAATTAATATAAAATGAAATATAAAGATCCATACATTTAAGTTTTAATATTTTAAATTGAAATGTGACATCACTCTCCTATTCTTCACTTATAAGGTTTTTTTTTTTTTGGGAATCTACAAAACATTGATAAAATTATATTAAAAGCTATCAGAGATTAAAAAGATAAGATAAAATTAAAAAATACCATGTCTTTTATTATTTTGAAGAGTACAATATATACAGGAAAGAATAGATAACCTAATAATGATTATTTACAATACTATCATGTCAAATAATATCTCTTAATAATGACAAATGATATCTCTCAATAATGACATAATAAGTGATAAAATATTCTTAAAATATTATAGATAACATATATCACATGGAAGCATCTACGCTAGTTTTTTTTTTTAATTTTAGTAAAGATAAACAAAAGAAAAAATAGCTTATTCCAATTTCAAATTTTATAGAAAAACACGTATTTTATTTTTAACATATTCAAAAAAATCATAAATTTATTATATGTGTGTGTGTTTAAAAATAGTGTCAAAAGTTTATTTTTGGAAACATCCCATACAGGATTTTCTTAACAAAAAAATTCTCTCACCAGATATCCCTACTTTTCACGTTCCCCGCAAGTAAAAGTCGAAGCCTTTCATTTCTGCTCTGCACAATAATAAATGAGGGTGTTTAGTGCGTTTTGTGATCATCACAGCATTTCATACCACGATTTTCCTTTCTTTTGATTAAAATATATAAATGTTTTGAAGAAGGAATTCACACAGAATGCCTTTATTTGTGTATCAATAATGAGACGCATGTTACGTTGCTGGGTTCGCAGGCCCTTCCACTATAGTGAAAGACAAACAACTCGTTGCTTAGAACGGGGAAGCTGATACCACGGCGAAGGATTCAACGGAGAGAGGAAATAAGATTACGGAGTTTGGGTCGAAAAATCTGGTTCAGAGAGATTTTCGCAGATCTGCTATGAACGCGAACTCAAAAGGGATATGATAAATTGGGGGATGTGCAGCAGTTTTCAAGGATACCCCGTTTGGGGGTGGAAAGGATAAGGGGATGCGTCTATTTGGGAGTGAAGTTAATGGGCGAGTCCTGAAGATGGAAGAATGGGTCCCCGTTGGCAGGAAACGGAAAGGTAACGCACGTATGCGTCCTAGTGGGAAAGAAAATCACGTCCAAGTCAGAAATTTGGTCAAACTCAAATTGTCCAAAGATGTGGGCTCGTCTTCTAGGCCAACACCACTTAGTAATTATTTTACCCCACCACGGGAATACTGACGCACCATGGGTAGTAGAATCAAATTGGGCTGGATGGTTTAAAACGGGTGGAGATGGAAGCCCAAAGTAACGATGATCGTGTTTGTCAGGAAGGCCAGGTCCAGAATCTCATAGATTCCATGTGCGAAGAGCAAACCACGAACAATACTCGGATTTTGGAAACCAATGATACTAACCAGGATACACACATGGATTACCAGGTTAGCTTAACTTCTAAGGGGCAAGCACTCCTTCTAAGGTTTCCTCATGAATTGAATTGTATGATATGGAACTCTCATGGTATAGGTGCGAAGTCATTTCCTAGCCTCGTACGTGACCTGAAAAAACACTATCATCTTGACTTTTTAGCTATTGTTAAAACACGTGCCACTAACAAAAAAAGCTTTTGAGCTTATTAAAATTCTAGGCTTTTCTTGTTTTGATTTTGTGGATGCAGAGGGATATAGTGGAGATATTTGGTGTCTTTAGGATAATGTCTCTAAGAGAGTTGAAGTAGTCTCTCGTCATCACCAGGCCTTGCATTTGAAAATGCAAAACTTTGAGAATAAAAGCTAGTTCCTGACTGTTATTTACGCCAGTCCCACAGCTGTTAAACGGCGAGAACTTTGGCACGAGCTAAGTTACCTGAGAAGCCAAGTTGATTAAGAAGCATGGATTGTTGGGGGTGATTTCAATGCTACAGTCCTGGGCAGTGAACGAGTTTCTCTTGAAAATTCACATACCTCTCCCGATAGAGAGTTTGGAGACTGGCTTGAGGAATCTTTATTGGTGCATTTTGTTTTTGATGGACCACCTTTCACCAGGAAGCGTGGGCAATCAGAGGCGTGTCTTGACCGTTTTGTGGCTAATGAAAAATGGCTTAGTCTGTTTTTAAATGCAAGTGTGACTCTTCTTCTTAATTTTAGGTCAGATCACCAACCCATTTTGTTGAAGTGCAATGCTAACCATACTATACATGATGAATGTCCTTTTCGATTTATAGCGTCTTGATGGTATCTCACGACCCATTGGTAGAGAGGGCTTTATGAGAAGACGTGATGGTATCTCACGACCCATTGGTAGAGAGGGCTTTATGTTGATTATTTTGAAAAGCTCCAACTCCAACTTCGGAAGGAGTTAGAAGATGTCATTATTCAAGATTCTTCACTCTAGGCCCAGAAAGCACAATTAAAATGACATGCTTTTTTCAATTAAAAAAACATGACATGCTTTTGGTGGTTGAAATACCAAATTCTTTCACTCTTACGCAAACCAGAGAAAGAAGATCAATAAGGTGGAAACTCTCCGAGATGACAATGAAGAATGGTGTTATGACCAAGAGGCTTTTAAAAAAGGACGACCGATCTTTTCTCCACTTTATTTGTTAAAGAAAGGCAAGATCAGATAGCTATTTCTTGTGATATCTCGTATCCTCCTATTGAAGAAAATGCTTTAAGATGGTGCTCATCCAGAGCGTTCAAGAAGCTGAAATCAAATCAGCGGTGTTTGATATGGGCCCTTTAAAGTCCCCCAAGCCTGATGGTGTAAATGCTCTCTTTTTTCCAAAACCAATGGGCTACTATTGGCCCTTCTATTGTGGAGTTAGTGAAGTTTGTTTTGATCATCTAGCAAGTATACGAGATATTGATGAGACTTTAATTGTCCTCATCTCCAAGAAGACCTCGCCAGAAACTGTTCGTGACTTGAGACCTATTAGCCTCTGCAACATGATATATAAAGTTATTATGAAGGTGGTCTCCAAGAGACTTCTTACTTTTCTTCCTCATATTATTTGCCCAAATCAATGCAGCCTTACTTCGGGGTGACATAGTTCTGAAAATATTATTGTTGCTCAGAAAGTTTTTCATTCTATGAGAAACATGCAAAGCAAGAAAGGCTTTATATCTATTAAAATTTATCTGGAAAAAACCTATGACTGAGTGAATTGAAATTTTGTGAAGATTTGTTTAGAAGGGTTGTAGCTTTCAAAAAATCTTATCAATATCATTTTATCGACTGTTAGAACATCTAATATGCAAATTCATTGGAACAACACTAAAGCTGAGAGGCTTAATCCTTTTAAAGGAGTCAGACAACGAGACCTTTTGTCTCCTTATTTGTTTATTATTTGTATGGAGAAATTAGTCCACCTTATTCAATCTAATCTCAACTCAGGTGATTGGAATACAATCAGACTAACTAAAATTGAACCCCTAATCTTTCATCTCTTCTTCGTAGATGATATTATTTTATTTGCAAAGGCGAGTCTCCAACAAACTAAGCTTATTAAATCTTCTCTCAATGTGTTTTGTGAAGCCTCAAGTCTCAAGGTTAACTCGGATAAAACTTGCATGTTTTTCTCTAATAATGTTAATCATACTAGGAGTGCACAAATCAATAATTATCTTGGATTCTCTCGCACCATGGATTTGGGTAAGTACCTTAGAGTCCCTTTGGTACATAAAAGAGTAAACAAAGATACTTTTCAAGAGACTGCGGATAGAGTCAAGTCTCGCCTCTCTAGGTGGCAACCTAGTTTGTTATCTGTAGTAGGACGCCCAACTTTGATCTTTATGGTGACTTCTGCGATTCTAGGTCACGTTATGAAAGCCTCTTCCTTCCCCTGAACACCTGTGATGTGTTAGATCAATGAAACTGCAAATTTTTATGGGGAAGCTCAAATGATCAGGGGAAGATTCATCTAGTTGCTTGGGATGAGGTGTGTGAACCTAAGAAACAAGGTGGACGTGGCTTGAGACACGCAAAATTTTAGAACCGGGCTTTTCTTGTGAAACTTGAATGGGATCTTTGCAAAAAGAAGGATGAGTTTTGGGCTCAAGTATTGAGAAACAAATATCATTGTGGTGATGATTTAATTCCCAAAATTGATCCTAAACGCCCAGAATCAAGAAGACTTTAGATAAAGTGAATGCTGGTTTAGAACAGTGAATAATGGTACTGTGATAAGCTGGAAAGGGGAAAAAGATGGTATCTTCTCGGTTAGATCTGCATACAATATGCTTTCTCATAACGAGCAAAATTCTGGACACAAGTAGAGTCATATCTGAAGAATTGAAGTTCCATAGCGATGTCAGACGTTCTTGTGGCTAGCTTTTAGAGGAAGCCTCCTCACTAATGCTGTCAGAAAGAAACGTGGTATTGGGAATGATGACAAATGTCCGTTTTGTAAGGAGAAATCTGAAGATTCTGTATGTTCTTCGTGACTGCGTTCACAATAAAGACCTCTGGCGCTCTTTGGTTCCGTCTTCTATGTGGCAGAGATTTGTTGCATTTTGTCTTAAAGACTGGATCATGCTGAATATTTCGAAGCGTTGGCACAATGTTCAACCAGACTGGAGCGCTCTGTTCACCATCATCTGTTGGAATCTCTGGCATCGCAGAAACATATTTGTGTTTAAAGGGAAACAAACTCGTTTATATGAAATTATCCCTAAGGCTCGAGCTATGGTGGAGGCTGCTATAGAAGCTCATCTCAAACTTAGGGACACTCAACTGGTAAATAAGTTGAAATAAGCACCAAGAGTGGATGGGTTCCACCAGAAAAGGGTTGGTTGAAACTCAATTTGGATGGAGCTGCCAGCACGACAGGGAGGGGTTCGGCCTCTGGTGGTCTGCTGCGGAATGAGGAAGGACACTTGATCTTTGGGTTCGTGTGTCGTCTTCAGGAAGCAGACAGTATGACAGCGGAACTGTGGGCTTGTTTATTGGGACTGAAATCTACATGGGATGCTGGCTGTAGAAAGGTTATTCTTGAGTCAGATTCCATGGATGCCTTGGAAGCTCTTCTTGAGGAACCTAACCCTGAACATCATGATTTGGGCATCATCCAAGAGGCTCATCAAATCATGGGACGCGATTGGGATGTGAAAATTTAGCATGTTAGACGTGAACACAACATGGCTGCAGACAGATTAGCAAAACAAGGACCTGGCGCCGTTCCTGGTGTTACAAGGTTCTCACACCCTTCAAAGAACTTGCAAAGCCATTCTTCATAAGGATTGGTCTTCTAAGGTCACCTCGCATGTTATTTAGGCAGCTTTTGCTACTCCTTTGCCATCCAAAAAAAAAAACTAACAGAGAAGCTGAAAGCGGAACACAAAACATCTTTTATCCCATTTTTTTAACATCAAATTTGATTGTAATTCTCGTTTACACATTCATGCAATATATATATATATATATATACACGCTTTTTATAGTTTCTCTCTATTTTTTTACATTAGTCATTGTACCTAAAATTTTAAGGGTTCACCTTCTGTAGAGTTTTCCTTGTCTTCTTCGTGGGAATCACTGTCCTATATGAAAGTGCCTTGAAATTTTTTTTTTTCTTTGCACAGAAAATGTATGATTTATTTCTGATATTTCATTTCCATATCATTACATGAACAATCATCCCGTCAATATATTGCATCATGAAAATAAGAAGCGATAATTGATTTTAACAGACCTATCTATTTTTGCTTCTAGATTTTAGATTACTTGAATTAGAAGAGCTAACTAATTAAGTTTTTAAAAACCTATAATGAAAAGAAAAAGGAATTACAAAGACATAAAAAGGATAATTAGTAGGTTAGAAAAATGACAGAGAGGAAAACAAATATTCTCAATGTCATGTTGTTTATGAAATAAAATTTATGTGTCGAGTTTCTCAAACTTATTATCAATTCCATTTGAAACTATCAATAATTTTTTTGATAAAGAATATCAATAAATTGAAACTTTGATTATTTGCAATGGCAATGTTTTCTGAAAGGGGGGGAAAAAAAACCTTTTTCAGAGAAGGCTAAAACTTGCACTTCACTCCTGTTGTGCAATGTTTTTTATTTTCTTACATGTTGATGAGATTAAATGCATAAATGAATGGTTGTAAATCTTGTATTTCTAGCATGAAACTGTTATTCACGCCTGTAAGTTACCATTTGGAATCTGAACTAAAGCCATTTCCAATGGAGTAAAGGATTAAAAATTATGCTTTAGTATATTGTTGATTTTTTTTATTTTAGTTAGTGTATTTTATCTTACTGTCAATCTCAATGCTATTTTTTCACCCATATCGAGTTGACTGTTTACCAAATGGAGTGTAATTTTGGGTTAGCATGTGAGTATATGCTTTTTGCCCCACAATATTCCTGTTCGCATAATCTAATTCAGTCTTTGTTGGATCAATTTTGGTTGATGCTTCATCTAAAATTCAAAGTGCACCAAAACAGTACTGCTAGGAGAACACAAACAATACACTTACAACTTCATTGTATACACAATTTATTTATCAGATTAAGACATTGAAAACCACAGCATAATTCTCTCTGCTGTATGCCAACAACGAATAACAACAAATGGGAAAAGGCCCAAAAATGAAAAAGAAATAAAGATCTCACAAAAGCCTAGTAATTTTCCTACACATAATCTTCACACTTCTTTCCAAAAGCCTTGTATTTATATGGTTGCTTTTTCTTTCAGAGACTGAACCCAAATTGAAGAAAACCAAAACTCAAACGATACACTTAATCTTCACACTTGCAACTCAAAATACACCAAAACGGTACTGCTAGGAGATCACAAACAATACACTTACACCTTCATTGTATACACAATTTATTTATCAGGTTAAGATAATGAAAACCACAGCACAATTCTCTCTCCTGTATGCCAACAAAGAATAACAACGAATGGAAAAAGGCCCAAAAATGGAAAAAGAAAGAAAGATCTCACAAAAGCCTACACATAATCTTCACACTTCTTTCCAAAAGCCTTGTTTTTGTATGGTTACTTTTTCTTTCAGAGATTGAACCCAAATTAAAGAAAACCAAAACCAAACCCCCTGCAAATCAATATGTCGAATTAATGAAGGTGGAATTTTTTCAGTATCTGTTATCAAATTCTTTAGTAAACACTTCAAAAAAAAAAAAACTTATATACCTAAATTTTGTCCGATAATTAATCTGTTCAGGTACTGCGAGCCAGCCTCTCTTGGAATTCAAGCAAAGACCTCTCTTTCTGAAGCTTAATGTCTTGGTGAAACTTCTTGATGAACACTTCTGCTTTCTCATCCACCTGCAAATTTGGTGACTTAGCCACCACAACCTTCCATGCATCATCTATAGTATCTAACACATTGCTGCTCTCCCCTTTTCTACCCAAATCCTTATTTCCCATTTCCGCTTTGCCTCTGCTTCTCATTTCCCCTTTAGCCGCATACCCAGAAGCAGAGAAAGAAGAAGACAACGACGAAGAAGAGGGCTCTGCAAAAAGGTCATCTATACGTATGACGCTGAAGTTCTTGCGCTGAACATGGTGTTGAGAAGAGGAGCAGTTATAATAAGAATAGGGTCTAGTGGGAAGAGAACGATGACGACGACGATAAGTTTTGGTGGAGATGAAGTGACGCAGAGAATGGAAGGTGGAAACCAGGCGTTGAATTGTGGTTCTGATGACTCTGCGAATGTTGAGCTCATTGACTTTGGATTGGACTCTGTTGGAGAAGCTCCTCCATGCCTTCTTTGCTGGTTGAAGCTTCATTGTCAGTCTTAGGCGAGACATCAACGTCTTGGGAAGATATGAAAAAGATGATTATGATGATTCTGTGAAAGCTTTCTGAGGAGAAAAGAGAGATCGATGGAAAGGGAAGAAGATGAAGAGAATGTTGAAGATGGTCCTTATGAAGCAAGCTTTCATGATGCCCCACTAGTTTTATAATTCCTTTCTTCATACCACTGTCTCTGTTTGTTTGCTTGTTTTTTTTTTTTTTTTTTTTGCCCTTAAAACAACCCATACTGTCCAAATTTTTCAAGTACAGTTGGGCCATATATAAGCAAGTATGACAACATATCTTAACACAAAATCTTAAGATGTTAAGTTTGTGAGTCTTTTTTGCTTAGATACCTCTTCTCAAACTGATGTGTGACTTTTTTTATATATCATGTCAAGCCAAGTCACACATCCTAACAGTATGATATTGGTGTTTGAGGTCACATGGCATCTGGTTTGTGTCGTGTATGCATGGAGAAATAATTATCTCGTAGAATATCTTGCCAGCGCCCTGTTATGTTGCAAAGATACCGAACATTTTATACCGAATTGGCACATTAATTTTCCACACAATCACAGAAATGCCACTGCTAGATTTTCGTATCAGAAAAATTTGGAACGTAGAGCTAGTCATGGAGAGGAATGGCAAAACCTGCAATTCATTAAATCTAAAAGGTCTAACTTTCCAAGTCAAAGCCAATCACTTTCGGCACAATAGACAGCATAAAAAGCAACCTTGGGTGCTAAGTTTAGAGAGAATATAAGGGAAAGCTCAAAGCTCAATTCCACAACACCCACCAATATTGGCTTTTCCATGTGCATTTCCAGCGCGCAACTTTTGGTTGGGTTCGTGCGGCCTCTAGTTCTATTTGTTTTCTCCTGTTAAGGCAACTTTAAATTCATTTTACATAATTGCGAAGTAAACATTGCTTTTTTCTTGCTCTAGCATGCATGTGGGAAAATCAGTAACTTTTTTTTTTTTTTGTTGGTCCTTTTCTTCGTTTCAATGAAAATCTCAAAGGTGGGGCTAGTGGTTGATTAAATATCAGTGTCGGTGAGTCCTTATGATTTGTGGTTAGATCATTCAGATTTCTTCACTGAAAATTTTGGCAGAAAAGTTGCAGCTTGATCGTCTTTGAAAGAAGCTTTGTCAATGGTCTTGTAGCCTAATGGCATTATAACCTCTGCCATAAGTTTGAGGTTGCTGGTTTGATCCTGCTTGTAATTTTAGGCCGTTAGTGCCTGCCTCTCTTATTCAAAAACCACCAAAAAGAAAAAAAGAAAGTTGAAAGAAAGAAGCTTTGGCAAATAAACTACATTGTATGATTGAAAAATCAATAACAAAATATAAACAAGAAAAACTCTTCATAGCCAATGTTGATTAATCAGATGGAATCAAAATAAAATATTTACTTAAAGAACCAAAAGCATATATAAGCTTAATATGCAAGCAAGAAAACAAACAAACAAAATATAAAAAATTGTCCTCTTCTAAATAATATTTTTCTATACACACTCCAAGAATTGAACCCTAAAGTGATGCTTAAGGGACCCAAACCATTCCTTGTTAAAATTATTTTATCATTGGTTTGTTATCTTACTGTGTTGTTATGACTTAGATCCATTAAAAAAAATTCAAATATATCAACCTTAGTTTTTCTCTCTCTTTTGTTCTTTTGTGGATCATGCAATGGCTAATTGTAAAATTTTGGAGATGAAAAGGGAGCCAGCTTCTACGCTGAAGTGTCATTTGAAAATCTATAATTAGAGAATGTTTAAGTAGTGGATTTAAAAAAAATAAAATAACCCTAACTACCCGTTTAAATATATTAATTATTAAACAAAACTATCAGTAAGTAAGCCCCACAACAAACAGATCATTCTATCATGATCTATGATATCACATGTGAGTTGACAAGTGCCACCACTTATTTACCAAAAAATTCACTATAGTGACAAAATTTAGTCTTTAAATTAAATTTTAATTTATTTGTTATCCCAAAAGCATATCATGCACAAATAAATACTGTTGTTTGAACCAATGACCGCATGGCTCAAGAGATTATGCTAATTTAACCAAGAATCTCAATACAAGCCTTGTGTATATAGCTATATTAAATATTTGTCAGTAGAGTTCTTCATACTTGTTATCCTTTCTGACTCGACCTGCATCTGCATTAGCAGGTGTCTAGTGTGGCTGCCGGATTGTGAGATTTTAACTATCATGGTGATGTGCTATGGAACTCGTTTGGATAGCTTCTTTCGAACAGATGTGTCAAGCCGTGCACCAATTGTTGGATAAGACGATGGCCCTATCCAACTTTATCCCCTCCTGTACCACAGTTGTTGCTCTAGCATGTATGTGGGGAAATCAGTAACCTTTTTTTTTTTTTTTTCTCCCATCATTTTCTTCGTTTGAATGAAAATCTAAAAGGTGGGTTAATGCTTTGATTAAATAGCAGTGTCAGCAAGTCCTGATCATATTTCTGCAGGAAGTTGCAGCTTGGTTGTGTTTGAAGGAAGCTTTGCCAATGGCCTTGTAGCCTAGTGGCATTCTAAGCTCTCCATTCAATCCTGTTTATAACTTTAGACCTTTAGTGCCTCATTCTCTAATTCAAAAAAAAAAAAAAAAACAAAAAAAAAAAAGAAGCTTTGGCGAATAAATTACATTGTATGATTGGAGAATCAATAACAAAGTATAATAGTATAAACTCTTCGTAGCCAACGATGGTTAATCAGATGGAATCAAAATAAAATATTTACTAAAAGAACCAAAAGCACAGATAAGCTTAATATGCAAGCAAGGAAACTAACATATGAAATATAAAAAAGGGAATACTTCTATAGGCAAAGACAATGACGAAGGTATATCACCAATGTTGAGATACAACTAAGCAAGAAGTACTTGGCGAGACCTTTTCAAAGTAATGAAATCTTTTGACATAAAGCAGCTACCACTTCACTTCTAGCAAAATTTTGGAGCGTGTAATGAACTCATCATCTGGTGACGCCTTCAGCGCTTTAAACTGATGTTTATTCGTCCTCAACTTCTTGTGTCTCATACCACCATGAAACAGGGCCAAGCCCATCATGATCCAATGAACCCTATAAAATAGACAACTTGATAAGCCATGCTTCCCATAATGAAAGACGCAATAAGTCACAGTTCCAAGTCTCAAAAACATGCATTGCCGAAGAGGGCCCTACCCTATGGCTCTTATTGCTAGTAGAATTTAAGGCCTTTGCCAAAACAACTTTTCGCGCATTCAAGATGCTAGTATAGATAATAGTAATTATGACGGGTGAGTACCCATGTGGAATGAGGAACCTTATCCCAAAAGCTAATTGTTGAGTTGGAAGAACCAGCACACTTAAATATCTCATTGAACATCCCATATTACCTAATGTCAGACTAGATATCCCATATTATCAAGTCTCCATCAATTGGCCCCCCATGGAAAGCTAATGTCTCAACGGCTGCACTTCATGGCACTTAACTTAGCCTCCTGCCGATCATAACCCTCTATGGGTAACCCTCTCCGGAACTACTGACAGCGAGGCTCTAATACTAATTGATATATACCTATGTGAAATGGGGAAACCTGCCCCAACAGTTGGCTATTGAAGTGAGAGAAGCAGCCCATTTAAATACCCCATGGAGCATCGCAAACCGCCTAATGTGAGACTTGGTATCCCATACTACCAAGCCTCCATCAAATTATAAATTTTTCTTTCTCCAAGGTTGTCTCAAACTCGTTTGGTTTGCAAAACGAAAAGTAATGAAGAAATGGAATCAAATTAAAAAGAAAAAGTAACTTCTAAATTATAAAACGTCAGATGTGTTCATAAATAAAAATTATTAGAACAAGAAATAGCTGTTATTAAGTAATAAAGAAATATAATATATATCTCACATCTAAATTGTCATGCAACGGAAAGGTATTCCTTTTCCGAAGTGCTAGCCTAAGAGGGAATTATATGCCAACAACTCCACGTATAGAAAGGCAAAAAAATGTCTAAACAAAGACAGTATATCTCTCTCTTCCCCCCCCCCCCCTTCTCCATCAATCAATCATTATCGTTACTTACTATAAAAGTTAAATAAAATACTTACAGTAACCACCATAGGGGCAAATGGCTTTGATTCTTTTGGCTGCTCTACTGGAATTGAAGGGTAACTCACATTTTGAACTTGGAATTTGACCTGTGATATTGCAACTCGCAATTAGCATATTCTTACATTCCAAGCATTTAGTTGAAAGAATATTATAGTAGAAAGAAGTGAACCTCGTCAGTATCATCAATAGGATATGATTGTTCATTAAAATCCCAAAACCACGTGCCTTTATTGCTGTAATTTGAATAGAAGCAGATAAGTATGGCATTCAAAATTCAGATTAAAAGGTGAATTAATCTCAACAAAACAGAAGACTATTTGAAAGCACCGTATCACAGTAGGTCTAAAGGTCATCTCAAAATTTAGATAAACTGTGTAAGCAACATCACCTATTTTTTGCTTCACCCTCAAAATGGGATGGATTGGGCATATGATGCACTGGTACATAAATGTCATCGAAGAATCCAAGTGATACTGTCAAACAGAGGTTAACATTACAACTGGGAATGAATTATTAATAAATAACTGACCATTGAACAATCAGAAATAATAACATGATTCAAACATTTGAAAAAAAGGAGCTACATGATGTGAGAAACATTGAAGGTGTCAGATATGCAAAAAAGTAAATAAAGAAGGAAAAATAGACATTAGATTTGATCTAATTTAACACAAAGGCTTATTTTAATTATTGCCTTTGACACTCTTCTGGAATTTCAACCACACAAGAACTCACTCTTTTTAAATTCAGAATCTTTTTATACTCTGACAAATAAAGAAATAAAGAAATATCACAGATATCACGGAAGAAGTTGAGGACAAAAACCTTATTTTGCTAGAGTGAAGATTATATAAAAGTCATCACCCGCCAGAAACATGCCATATTTAGAAAGGGATTGCTGATGGAGTAAGAGAATGAAAACAAATATCGTACTTTGTACCCACTAGATAGGTTAGCAATAATAACATTTGTATTTTGTTATTAACCGGAGTGAGCAAGTTAGAAGTGAAAATTGCTCTGCAAAAATATAAATTAAAGAAGCGTGCATCTAGAGAAAAAAAATGAGGAAATTGGAGAACAAATAAACCATGCAATTAAGGTGAAAATTGCCATGAAGAAATAGAGGAAAATCTTGGGCATACAGCGTAAACCATCAGCATCAGAAGTTAGCAATTTTGCAGTAATGATTTCTCCCACAAATGGACGGAACATGATTAAAGTAAACAGAACCTGCAAAAAATCAGAACAAAGTCAACACATCATAAAAAACTAATTTCTTTTATCAACTAATTGCATATAAAAGTATTATTTTGATTGTCTTTTGAACATCAGTTTTTTTTTTTCCCTATCCTCGTAATGCTTATGTAAGCCCAAAATAATCAGCACAGGCTATCATTTACTAAATATCAATCCAACAACAAACTTGATGCACCACCAAGACCTAAACCTATAGCATAAAATGAAAAGCTCAAGGCCAAACGTGGAGTTCTTAAGTTAAGAACATATACCGTATAGGTCGCAGCACCATCACCAGGGAAGATAAACCCGCCCTCAATAGATCTAATGTCATATACAGAAATGCACAGCCCCAAATTTGCAATAACCTTCATCATCACAGACAACCATATCAGCATTGAAAATTTAATAAATTAAACTACACAAATGCAGTTCATAAGTGAAAATCAAAATGGCAGCCCATCAAACCTTATCCAAGAAAAGTTTCTCAAGCTCCTTATGTATAGACTCCTGAATTGGAAGGCTAAGAAGATGCGGCGGTAAGCGCAATGTGTGCTCAATTCTACTGAGGTAGAACATGAATGTGACACCAGGCTGGACAAAATGGAGAGGTAGTCAATGTTAATAATTAGGTACACTATAAAGGTGACAGTCGGATACAACTAGGCCTGATAGTGACAGCAAAAGCTTGACAAGGACATGGTCAATTGGTGCCAGACAAAATATTAGGATGATCAAGTTGAATGATGAAACTGACAAAAAGTAATACATGATCGAGTCAAGTCACATAACAGATTAGATCAGGAGAAGAAAAATGAAACTAACTAGCAATTATCCAGACACAATCAATGGCACAGGAAGCATGACATTCCTAAAAATTTAATGATAAATTGTTGTGAATTTGCAAAAATAATTTTCTGGGCAAATGGTTAGTGCAGAGACCTAGGGCTAAGGGGTAGGGCTAAATATTAAGAAAAGAATCAATAATTTCAAATATTAATGTAGTTCGATGCTAAAGCCATCAAACAAAAATTCTAATGTACTAATCTCTTAAGAACTTTGCGGTTCACATCTCCTAGCTTTAACTGATTCTTAACTTGCACGGAAGAGCTAAATAATCTGCTTCCACTGACTGTTGTGAGCATAAATCCAAATAGGAGGGAGTTGAAAATTAGACCTAAAGTATGATTTCATCACAACATAGAAACACATTCTTTATTTAACAAAAAACACAAATTAAAGAATTAAAGAATGAAGAAGAACAAACTCTACAAAGTAATGCTTCTCTAGCTCCAGCAACAACATGCAGAGACAAACAAGAACAGATAAGTTAAAAAGAATGACGAAGAAACTCAGAAAGCACAAATGATCAACTAACAACAATAAAGAATGAAGAACAAATGAAAAAACCTGGCCAGCCGCGAACTTAAAACTGAACAAGAGACAGAGACAAGCACGGCAACACAGACGAGCAAGAGACAGAGATGAACGACCAGTCGAACACGGCAACACAGCAACGAGCAAGAGACAGAGACGAGCGACCAGTCGAACACGGCAACGAGCACGAGACGAGCAAACAAAGCCGAGCAAGAGCACGAGACGGCGGCGAAGGAGAGTGTGTGCGACGAGAATGATGGCAATCGGAGTGAAGATGCGACGGGAATGGAAGAGGCGCCGACTGCCGAGAGCGAGAGAGGAGAGGGGAGGAGCGTGTCGAGACTGAGAGGCGAGAGACTGGAATGGGAACGTTACGGCTAGCCGGCTAGGAGGGTGTAAAGTGTAAACCCAAAAGGTTAACCTCAGTAAAAGGTAAAATGATAAAAATCTCCCTCCTTACCTCTGCCTTTAAAAAACAAAACAAAACAAAATTAAAAAAAGTATACACACACATGCACAACATGTATATCAGGCGGGGCCGAAAAGCCATGGCAGTATTCCTCACACGTAACGTGGCCCTATCAAACATCAGCCCTACCCAAACATGCCTAAACTACATCGAATGGTTTTTTTTTTTTTTTTTCAGGGGTTGAACCGGGCAAAATTTCATCGGGTTCTAATAGGCAACCGAACCTCATGAACACACCTAAACCTGTATATTTTGCCCCCCCGATCTTTTTCACATTTGATAACTTTAAACTTATATAAATTTTTCTTTGATCAAAAAAAAACTTATATAAATTTTAAATGACAAGTCAATTTTTCAATAATTTCTTAAAATTTTTTTAATTTATTTTTAAATGTAATTTTTCAATTATTCCAAAAACATTTAAAAAAATCAATGAAAAAATTTATCAAGTATGTAATTATTTATAAATATTAATTGTTAAATTATTTGTTTAATTTTAAATATTTAAAATAAATCTACCATCAGAGTCCTGACTTCATTATTGAATTCATCAAAAGTTGTAGCAGACATTTGAAATGCCCCAATACACTATTCTTGCGTGATCAAAATTGTTCTCACATTAGACCATTTTTACTGGATATCCAAAATACAGCCGTCATATGTAAAACCGCTGATGATGTTTCTTGATGAGGATTAAAGTAATATATATTGATGCTTGTAAAAAAATGTAATATACATTGATGCAGTTCATGTCATGGGAAAACCAAATGCCCTCTAGTATGAACAGTGACAGACCTAGAAAAATTAGACAGGGGAACAAAATTTTTACTCAAAATATTGATTTTTTAAAAAAATAATTTTAAAGATTTATTAAATTATATTAGAGGTAAACATTTATTAAAATTAAAAACTAAATAACAAGGCCTGTAATTTTTACAGTCATTATTTTTTGTTCTTTATTAAATAAAATTTATTTATCCGTTTTGTAATAGTAAAGAAACAATTAAGAAAATGTTTTTGAAGTTGTTAATTACTCGACGTCAAACTATTGAAATTTAATATTCCACAGATATGATTTTGGTTTGGCAAAAGCACAAATTTAATTATAAACTACTTTTTAAAAATATTTAATAATTTATATTATAAATAATGCAAAATAAATTATAAATTATAAATAACGAGACAACTAGCACCTTTTCATCCATGTAAGTAACGTCCGTCTATTGAGGCCTACACTCATCACATCACCCTCTCCCCCTAGTCTACCATCAAAACTTCATTATTTGCGTCGGAGTGCGTCATCAAATCTGAACAGGGCTGAGCATAGAGGGGATCAAAAGTGTCATGGCCCTTCCTAATTTTTTTAATTTTTTTAATAAAATATAGAGGTTATATATTATCAATTATTTTAAGTTGACATATTATAAAAATTTTAATATGTTAGATAAAATTTTCATTTCAATTTTACATTAGTCTTTTATATATGTATAATACAATTATTATAATAGCTTAAAAATATAGTTGTCATAAAATCTACTTATTTTTAATAAAATAATATTATAATTGCTCTAAAAGTATTAATATCATTTGATTTTTCTTTCATTTGATAAAAAAAATTATGAAAACTATTACTAACAAATTTTATAAAGCATTGCAATAAAATTTTCAAAATATATTGAATGAAGAATTTATTAATTAAAAAAATTAAATAATAAACTCAACAAATAAGTGATAGAGTTTTTTATATTAAATAAAATTTTAGATCTCAATGATGCATTGAAAAAATTCAATGCTTATGAGCAAGATGAAATTTTAGCAAATTTAATGATAGTTTATATTAAAAAGAAAATTTTTAAAAATTTTATCATAAACATAATAATTAATTATTCTTATACAATAAAAAATTAATGACAAAACTTAAAAAATAAATACACACACACATATATTATATGTAAAGTTGAATATAAATATACAAATTGAAATATTTATATTATATTAGTGATATATATATATATATATATATGTATGTATGTATAGATTTAATTTCTTTTTGATTATCATATATGTTTTGTTATTTCAGCCTTCTAACAAAATTTTTTAGCTATACTCCGGATGTGAAACCAGAAAATCTATATACTATCATTAGATGAAAATGGGAATTTCCTAACTGGTTTGCACCAGATATGCGCAGGCTGTTGTCCAAAATCTTGGATCCTAATCCAAACAACCGGATATCAATGACCAAAATTATGGAAAGATCTCGGATTCTTGGTTCAAGAAGGGATTAGAAAAGAATGTTGTTACAGGGACTGAAGAGAAACAACTAGCACCTTTGGATGCTGATGGTATATTTGGAGCTTGTGAGAATAACAGTGGTCCTGTTGCAGAAACAAGAGAACTCACCAGACCTCATAACATGAATTGCTTGAACCAGTGGGGGGACCATCACAAATAAATGAATGTTACTCACATTAATGGAAAAGTATTAAGTGCTCCATTTTTTATAGTTTATTATTTATTTTAGAGAGAATGATAGAGAAGCATCAAAAAGATTAATTAGTTTAAATTTTAAGTATTAAATTTTAGGAATTCAAATTTACAAAATAAGTTGTAAATTCATCACAATGGAATTATAAAATTAAAAAATTGAGTTGTGAATTTTTAAAATTTAGCACCTGAGACTTAATTTAAATTAATTGATTCTTTGGGACCTCTTTGTCATTCTTCTTTTATTTTACAACACCCTATAGGTTATCAAATACTTTTTAAAAAATAGTTCATTACTAAATTTGTAGATTCATCCTTTGAGTTAAATAAACTTTTTAATGGAGCAAATGATTTTTTTTCTTTTGAAAGAGGGGGCTATTGTAATTTTTTGAAAGGGGCAATGAAAATATTTAGAGCCGTTATGTCTAATTTTCTCCTTTTCCATTCATTATGTGTTTCAGTTGAGAGGTTAAATTTATGGAGGGTAAGACTTACACATTTAATCTTATATATTTAATATACTTTTATGCAATCAAATTAAGGAATAATAAAACTTTTAGTTCATCCAATTTATTTTAATTATCAATTTAATCCTTTAAATTTAAATTTTATCAATTTGAATTTGATCCTTATTATTTAAATAACAGACAATACTATTAAAATTTATTAACATAGATAGGATAATAAAATTAGGCAAAAGTATACAAGTTTTCATTTTAATTGTTTAATTTTATAATGTGTATTTCTACTCTTATAATTCTAACACCATTAATTTTACCAACAAAAAATTTCTACTTGAACTTTTAAATAATGAAAAACCATTTTTTAATGTTAACATATTAAATATAAAGAAAGCACTGGCAGGTGCGCTGATGATTTTCGGTTGAGACGTTAACTTCATAAATTGCTCAATCCAACAATTAATGCGCAATTAAGGCAGTGGAAAAGCCATGCTGTATCGCTTAGTTAAAAGGAAATATGATATGCTGTTTCCTCATATCATCACAAACCACAAGACTGGAATTGAGAGGCGCAGAACAAAAGTCACATGAATAGTTTCTTCCTCGATTTTCCAAATAAACAATTGTATTCAAATGGATGTTCCGTGGCAAGTTTCTTCCTTCTAAAGAGTCAGCGCATAAACAAAACATTCCCTCCGTGTTTTTTTTTTTTTTTAATGGAGATAAGAGCTATTGATAATCAATAACAAAACTGTACAAGAAACAAACCAAGGGCCGGGTTACCACCTTTTGCAATCTACCCTCTCTCATGATTGGGTGGGTTGATAACGTTGTATGTGTGTCAAAATGTGTGTGTGTCAAAGTCCCACATTGATTAAAAGAAAGACTCTCCTAGTGTATATATATTAAGGAATGAAGTGGGTTAGTAAAATAGGCTTGGAAGAGGAGACAGGCCAACTTAGGGCAATTATAGTTGAAATCAGCCAATTCGCCCCCTTTCCCGCGAGTCCCAAGAGATAATGGGTTCTTTTTACCGAATTATTTTTACAAAATAAATAAAACGTTTTTTCTTCCCAACGTTTTACGTTTGTCTAAAGTTTCCAGACAGGAGGTTAAATGCATTTTACGTTTGTGTAACCCCAACGTTTCTAGACAAGCTTTTAAACGATTTTTATGGCAGTGTAATCGAGCCTTTAATCCGGTGGTAACCCCCCAACGTTCATGTCCACCTTTAGCTATATATAGCCATGTGTGCAGACAGAGTTTAACAAGCCTCTTGAGTTCTCTCCTCCCTCAACGTTCAGTTCGTCTGTGCTTAGTCTCCATTGTTCTGTTCCCTTGTTCCACCAAGGAGGTGCTTGTTTAATCCTGGGAAACTGTCGGTCGTCCGAAGGTGTGCCGGAATAGTTCTTAAGGACAGTGTCCTTCCTGGCATGACTCGAGCAATTCGTATCTCGCTGTTCACGTTTCTGCCGGTGCCACCAACAATCTTAAGAACTAGTCAACCCAATGGCGACCAACGGTGCTGAGAATGTCACCCCCGAAGGTGTGCCCAGTGGTTCGGTTGGAGGTCAGTACGTCCCTGCCGTTGTTGCCGTCCCCCTACCGAGGCCGTTCCCGGACATATCGAAGATAGAAGTCTTTGATAGCCGGAACTTCAAACGCTGGCAAGAACGTATCTTCACCGTTCTTGACATGCATGGTGTGGCGGCTGCTCTTGCTCAATCCGAGCCTCCTGCTGATACTGATCAAGCCCAGAGAGTTGCATGGACTCATGCAAATAAGGTATGCCGACACACTATCATTAGCACTTTATCTAATGATTTGTTCGATGTCTACTGTGTCTACAAGGAAGCTTGTAAGATATGGGAGTCCCTGGTGACAAAGTACACTGCTGAGGATGCCGGCAAACAAAAGTTCGTTGTGGGCAACTACTATAAATGGAAGATAATCGAGAACAAAGATGTCAAGGAGCAAATCAACGAATATCATAAGCTGCTGGAGGAGCTTCATGCTGAAAACATCAACCTTCCAGACGAGTTCGTTGCTAGGATACTGATCGAGAAGCTGCCAGAATCATGGTCTGACTACAAACAGTAGCTAAAACATAAATAAAAGCAGCTGTCCTTGACTGACTTGATCACTCACATCATCATTGAAGATACCAACCGCAAGGCAATACGTGCAGCTCGAACCAGAGAAATGACATCCAAAGCCAACCTGGTGGAGACAAAGCCTCACAACAAGAGGTATGATTCTAAAACTAAAGACAAGAAGAATAGAAAATCTGATTACAAACCCAACGCTTCTAACCCCTCTTTCAAAAAGAAAGGAGACTGTTTTGTCTGTGGTAAGCCAGGACACTATGCAGCATAGTGTAGGAAGAGAGCAAACCGTGATAAGCCTCAAAAGCCAAATGTAAATTTGGTACAACGAGATGGTGACAGTGATGATGACATCATTGCTGCAGTGGTGTCACAAGCTCTCTTGATTTCTGATGTGAAGAAATGGGTGGTAGACTCCAAGGCTACCAGGCACATATATGCTAGCCAAGAGATGTTTACTACCTATAATCCTGTAAAGGAAAGGGAAGACCATATTTACCTTGCTGATTCCTGAACTGCTAAAGTTCAAGGAAAAGGAAAAGTGGTCTTAAAACTCACATCAAGAAAGACTCTGGCTCTAAATGATGTTCTGCATGTGCTTGAAGTTAGAGCTAACTTAGTGTCAGTTGCTCTTTTAAGGAAAGCTGGGGTTAAAATGTCATTTGAATTTAACAAGATTGTAATGACAAAAAATAATGTGTTTGTAGGCAAAGGGTATTGTAATCAGGGACTGATTGTTTTGAATGTTGATGAAATGAATAAAACTGAATCTTTTGAGTATATGCCTGTTCATATAGTTGATTCCTTTGATCTGTGGCATGCTAGACTAGGTCACGCTAGTAAAGGTTATATAAATAGGATGCGACAACTTAGACTACTTTCTGAAATTAAAAACAGTGATTTTGGAAAAAGTGAAGTATGTGCAGAAACTAAACAAAGTAAAAAACCTCATTTTTCTAGTCAAAGAGAATATGAATTACTATCTTTAATTCACACAGATTTAGGTGACTTAAAACATACCATGACTAGATGTGGTAAAAAATATTATATCACTTTTATTGAAGATTTTTCAAAATATACTAAAGTATACTTGTTAAGAAACAAAGATAAGGCTTTTGAAAAATTTCTTTTATATAAAGCAGAGGTTGAGAATCAGTTAAACAAAAGAATTAAAAGGGTTAGATCGGATAGAGGAGGAGAATATGTTTTGTTAAATGATTTTTGTGAAAAAAAAGGAATTATACATGAGATAACACTTCCTTATTCTCCCGAGTCTAATGGTGTTGCAGAAAGAAAAAATAGAACATTAAAAGAAATGATGAATGCTTTACTTGTGAGTTCTTCTGCCCCTGATAACTTGTGGAGAGAAGCTATTTTGTCTGCATGTTTTTTACAAAATAGGATACCTCATAAGAAAACAAAAAAACACCTTATGAGTTATGGAAAGGGTTTACCCCAAATTTAAAATATTTAAAAGTGTGGGGGTGTCTTGCAAAAGTTTTATTACCTGACCCTAGAAAGAGAAAAATTGGTTCTAAAACTTCTAATTATATGTTTATTAAGTATGCTGAACAAAGTGCAGCATATCATTTTTTAGTTTTAAAAAGTGATATTTTAGACCAAAATACAATTCTAGAGACTAAGCATGCTGAATTTTTTGAACATATTTTTTCCTTAAAAATTAAGCATGTTTCTAAACCTATTGAGAATTTAGAGTTTGAACAAAACTTAAATGAAGATTTGATTTTAAGAAGAAGTAAAAGGCAAAGGAAAGAAAACAAGTTTTGGAGATGATTTTTACACTTATCTAGTACAAGATGAACCGTTAAATTTTTATGAAGCTATTTCTTCTCCTGATGCCAAATTTTAAAAATAAGCAATGGAAATTGAAATTGATTCTTTAAGGAAAAATAAAACTTGGGTTTTATCAGATTTGCCCCAAGGAGCTAGGGCTATTGGGCGTAAATGAATTTTTAAGAAAAAATATTTTCCAGACGATTCAATTGATAAGTATAAAGCAAGGCTTATGGCCAAGGGTTTTACTCAAAAAGAAAATATAGATTATTTTGACACATTTTCTCCTGTAACTAGAATCTCTTCTATAAGAGTTCTTATTGCTTTGGCTTCAATTTACAAACTTTTTGTTCATCAAATGGATGTTAAAACTGCTTTTTTAAATGGTGATTTGGAAGAAGAAATTTACATAGAACAGCCTGAGGGATGTGTGATTCCTGGGCAAGAAAATAAAGTTTGTAAACTTGTAAAGTCTTTGTATGGCTTAAAACAAGTGCCTAAGTAATGGCATGAGAAACTTGATCAAGTTTTGACAATTGGTAGATTGTCTACTGTTGAAGTAGAAAGATGTGTTTATATAAAGTTTGTGAATAATGATTGTGTGATTATATACTTGTATGTGGATGATATGCTGATTTTTGGCTCTAGTATGTGTATTGTTAATGAAACAAAAAATTTTCTTTCTTTAAATTTTAATATGAAAGATATGGGTGAAGCCAAGGTAATCTTGGGTGTAAAAATCATGAGGAATGAAAATGGAATTTTGCTTTCCAAGAACATTATGTTGAGAAAATTCTCAAAAGTTTGGACATCTTGAAGATGCTCCTCTGAGTACTCCTTATGATTCGAGTGTGCAATTAAAAAAACACAAGGGTGACCCAGTTGCTCAATCTGAGTATGCACAGATTATTAGGAGTCTGTTGCATTTGATGAACTTTATTAGGCCTGATATAGCTTATGTTGTAGGCAGATTGAGCAGATATACCCACTGTCCAGGCAGTAAACACTGGAAGGCTCTGGTGAGAGTCTTGAGATATTTGAGAGGTACCATGAATTATGGTATATTATATAGTAGATTTCCTACTGTATTGGAAGGATACAGTGATGCTAACTGGATTTCGGATTCAGAAGAGATAAAATCCACTAGTGGTTATATATTCAATCTTGGTGATGGTGCAATAACCTGGAAGTCTGCAAAACAGACAATCAACGCAAAATCCTCAAGGGATTCTGAGTTCATAGCCATGGAGTTGGCTGGGACTGAGGCTGAGTGGTTGAAAAACTTCTTAGCAAGTATTCCAATAGGTGAAAAGCCCACACCATCAGTGTTTTTACATTGTGATAGCCAGTCTGCAATAGTAACGGCTAAAAATAAGACCTTCAATAGCAAAAGTAGACATATTCAATTGAGACATAATATTATAAGGCAGCTGCTCAAAGACGGGGTCATCTCAATCGATTATGTGAGATCAGAGTTAAATCTGGCGGATTCGTTAACTAAACCCTTAAGGAAGAAATTTATTATTGAAACGTCGAGGGGAATGGGACTTAAGCCCGTTTGAAATTAACGGTGATAGCAACCCAACCTTTGTGATTGGAGATCCCATAAAGAAGGTTCAATGGGTAAGAACAAGTCACTTGTTAGTTTTGCTAGCACTGAATTTTGTCCCTTCCTATGGCTTGAAAAAGTGCTAGAATGCATTGAACAGAGGCTGAACGAAAGCTCTTAATGTTTTCATAGTCCTTACGGATGGTGTATTCATTGTAGATACACTTAATGAAAATACCTATACAAATGTGGAGTGGGGCCGCTCCTATGAGATCGTGGCAAAATCTCTAGAGCATTTGTTAAAACCAGGCGTGCGCATGGCCGATAACGTGCAAAACCGTCGTTAATAGCAGCGACTGTGGGGGTATAATCCAATTAATAAGACCTCTAGCACACGTTCAAGATCTGTTGGTTAAATAATGAAGTTATACCAATTTTTCTGCGTGCTAAGTTTTATTAGTCTAGATTTGGTTCAAGTCGACAGACACCAAATTCAAAGTGATTATCCTCCATGTGAATAACTCAGATGAACATAAATCCTTTTAACATATGTGGGGGATTGTTGTATGTGTGTTAAAAGTATGTGTGTGTCAAAGTCCCACATTGACTAAAAGAAAGACTCTCCTAGTGTAGATATACTAAGGAATGAAGTGGGCTAGTAAAATGGGCTTGGAGGAGAAGTGGCCTCGCGCACATGAGACAGGCCAACTCAAGGCAATCGCAGTTGAAATCAGCCGATTCGCCTCCCTGCGCGCGAGTTCAAGAGATAATGGGTTCTTTTTACCGGATTATTTTTACAAAATAAATCATTATTTTTGCCTTGCCAGAGAAACTCAATTTTTGGCTGTCTGAAGTTTGAAATCAAACCAAGAACGTTTTTTGATCATTAATTGAATTAATTTTCTAAACTTTTTGTCTTCCCAGCGTTTTACGTTTGTCTGAAGTTTCCAGACAGGAGGTTAAATGCATTTTACGTTTGTGTAACCCCAACGTTTCCAGACAAGCTTTTAAATGATTTTTATGGCAGTATAACTGAGCCTTTAATCCAGTGGTAACCCCCCAACGTTCATGTCCATCTTCGGCTATATATAGCCATGTGTGCAGACAGACCGTAACAAGCCTCTTGAGTTCTCTCCTCCCTCAATGTTTAGTTCGTCTGTGCTTAGTCTCCGTTGTTCTGTTCCCTTGTTCCACTAAAGAGGTGCTTGTTTAATCCTGAGGAATTGCTGGTCGTTCGAAAGTGTGCCGAAATAGTTCTTAAGGATAGTGTCCTTCCGGGCACAACTCGAGCAATTCGTACCTCGCCATTCACATTTCTGCCAGTGCCGCCAATAGATAGTAAAAAGTGCCAAAAGAATTAGAACTAAATAAACATAATCTAAAGACATCAATGACAAGAGGACTATGGATGTTGCAAGAAAAATTCAAAGAAATATGCTCATCTCTAAAAATAAATTATCTAATTTCCAAAATAATGCCTTGAAGTGGATGATCACTTGAATACTCCCTGCTAATGAAGTCATAACTGTTTGCACATAGAAGATCAATCTTAAGCTTTCTATAACCTTCATTCTATCACTTGTGTAGTCCGTCATAAACCATTTTCAAAACAGTCGAATCACTTTGCATATTGCTTACTTGTTGAAAAATCCCACCTTGATGCTGCTCCTTTTTTTCCTCTTAGTACAACATCGCAAATTTTTATCCTACCTATCATCTTCTATTCAGCCACTTCTAATCTCACACAATCATCCTCACCAGCATAAATACTATCCCTAGCTAACATTTCTTATCTTAAAAAAAGAGGAGACCAAACCTTTACTCGTTTGATTACTCTCTTCCTCACCAAACATAAAGTTACATCTTGATGTCCAAATATCCCAGCGAGTGTATGTGAAAAGTGTCCTCCAACGCAATTGTTGTGTTTGAGGATTACCTAAATTTGAACTTAAATTCTAGCTAAGCCATTGCAATGTATTTCTCCTCTTGAAGTCAATCCGGTGTCGTTGATCAACAAGCTGTCTTCACTTGCTTTCAGCTTCTCTACAATCTATGAAGAGGTGAATCTCATCCTCTATCTTTGTGCATCCTTGGGGGCATAAGCTTGACTGAATTAACCCCTTTTATTGTCAAAGGTTAGATATATGGACAGCCTCATATTAGCCAGAGGAGGCATTTCATCTACATGTTTTCAAAAATTGGACTGGGCGACAAAATACAAAAATCACAGGTCGCAGTTTTCATAATTTAACCTATTAGATCAACAATCAAATTGATAACATAATAATTACATGAAAATAATATTTAAATGTATATATAAAGAAAAATATTAAAAATACTAACAATAACATTCATTGTTAATATTGTTCAGCCATAACATACTAATGTATAACTTCCTTATTTTTTTTCATACACACACACACATATTGTATTTTCTTTTTAAAACAAATGAATTTTCAATTTTTTTCTACAATTTAATTCATATAATGTAAATAAACAAATTGTGTACTCAAAATTTTACTATAACAATCTAGAAAAAATTTGACATCAATATTTCTAAATTAAATAAAAATCATTACTAGAATAAGAGTACAAAAAAGAAAAAATTGGCTCAAACTGATCTAACTGTTCCAAGTTTCAAGTTAATTTCATCTGTTTTGGCAAAAAAAAAAAAAAGAATTAATTCCAATTCTATCAAAATCATCCGGTCCAAAATGAACCGATCCCTAAAACAGGTTAATGAATCAAACCAAACTGCTTTTTATGTCCAGGTGGCAGTCCACTCATCCAAGTATGTACAAGGCTTAAGTCCAAAAGGACAAGGCTTTGCTCCTCCGCACACATGGGCTCCTCCACAGCTCCACTAAGCCAAGGAAAAAGACTTTGATGGTCCAGATTTAATGTCGTAGTTTTTAATTTATTTTATATTTATTAAAATAAAATATTTATAACAATTATAAAAACTACATGAGTTAGCATTGGTCTAAAGCAGAGACTAGATTACACAGTTCTTTTTTTTTTTAAATATCAAATCAAGTAGGAAAAAAAATCATGCACTTCTAGACCCAATGCCCATATAGTCCTTGTGAATCTTTGCTACAATACTAACAGGTTGTGAATTAAAAATAAATAAATCAATAAATTGAGACAGAGCTTCTTTGGTAAGAATATTTGCGACACAATTCCCTCCCCTATCACATTGTTGAACCTCCACCATCCAATCTCGACATATTAATCCCTGTAACTATTGTTTAAGCTCTTTTGCTTCCTCTCCTAATTGGGATTGGTCAATCCTACAAAAATTCATTGCAACCTTCATTAAAATATTGACATGATTTCGCGAATGCGTAGCTTTCTTTTGATTTAATCCCTAAACAATACACTGTATGAACATTAATACAAAAAACACAAACATTCATAAAACCCAAATTTATGAAAGTTGTGGAAGGATGTTGATTTTCTGGTAACTGATCCAAAGGAATTGTAATCCATAATTTTCTGGTAACCACAACCACGAAATTAAGAGTAGACGGAGGCAATGAAACCACAAGAATGAGAGTGGTTGACGAGGAACTATGGGAGAGGCAATAGTGCACTTGGACGGATTTCAGAGTGCGTTTTCTTGATTTGTTTCAAACTATGGGTATTTCGGACATTATTACTTCAATCTTATTTACATCCAAGTCCCTTGATACTTGATAGATATTAGGTGATTTCATAGGATTTTTGGGTATTTTGAATGTTTCTATGAGATTTTATAGTGATTTTCCCTCTCTATATATTTCATATAATTTTATATAATTAAACCAAGAGATAATAAAATTTTTAATTCCTTCAATTTATCTCAATTATCAATTTATTCCTTTAAATTTAATTTTTATCAATTTAATCTCTTAAATTTACATCAATTACAAATTTGATTCTTCATATTTAAATAGGAGGTAATACTATTAAAACTTGCTGACATGAATAACATAATAAAATTAGGTTGAAGTATACAAGGTTTCATTTTAATTTTTTTTAATTTTATAAAGTGTATTTGTCCTTTTATAGCCCTAGCATTGTTAATTTTATCAACCAAAAATTTCTACTTGAACTTTTAAATATTAAAAAACCATTTTAAATGTTCAATATTTACTACTCCCTCTATTCTTATATATAAAATATTTTTAACCCAATTATACAAACTAATAAAAATTAATTATCTATTTAAAACCACAGTAATATTTCAGTTTTATTCCTAATTATTGTAAATCAAAATTAAATCTCTTTTTTCAAAGTAAATTAATGAGTACTTATCTTTTTTTTCTTTTTAATGTAATAAGGATATAATAGTTCATTTATTAAAAAATCTAATGACAACCTCTTTTATTTAAAGATAAAAAAATTGTTAAAAAGTTTTTTATATATAAAGATAGAGGGAGTATGAAGAAAGTAATAGTAGATTCACTGATAATTTTCAGTTGAATCGTTAAATTCATAAATTGCTCAATTTGTTCACAAATGTGCAATTGTGGCAATAGAAAATCCATACTATATTGCTTAGTTCAAAGGAAGTATGATCTACTGTTTCCTCATATCTTTAGAGGCATCTGTGGCTCCGAATGCTCATTAAGGTTAGGAGCAATCTTGACCTACAATTTTAGCCTTATTTGATCTATGCAGTCCATTTAAATTAATTTTTAAATATTTTTAATATTACATTTATTAAAATAACAAATATAAAAAAATTTAATATTAAATCTAGATAATTTAAAGTACATTTAAATGATTAATTTATAAAATTTTAAATTTTTAATATTAAATTAAATCATCTAAATTATACCTAAATTGCATATAATCTATTTGTATAGTCAAATTATAAAATTATATAATTTTTTAATATTAAATTAGACTGTTAGATTAAATCTATATTGGTTAGATTAAAAATGAATAGATGTATTAAAATTTTAAAATTTTTATATTAATAAATATAATATTTAAAAAATTTAAAAAATTAATTTAGATGAATGGTAGAGATTAATTTAAATTAAAATAGAGGTCAGGAGCGATGAACATGCGGTTCACCAAATGCAATTCTGTAAGAAACCACATGATTGGAGATGAGAGGCGCAGAACAAAAGTCAAATGAATAGTTTCTTTCTCAATTTTTCAAATAAATAATTGCATTCAAATGTATTAGACTATATGAGGTATTGGGCCCAGCCTATTATTATGTTAAGGTCCATTTCATTTGTAACAGAATATGGTTTTATTGTTGTGATTCCTTTGACTACAAGAAGGAAGATCGGTGTCTTTGTAATGCATTTGAAAGGAGAATAAACATTTTTGACCTTTCTTTCTCATTGTTTCTGTAGTTATCTGATATGGTATTAGAGCTTTTCACTCGTGGCTAAGCTCCGATCCTATCTTCATACTACAATCATTGACATCATCAGCTGAAACTCCTTTTTATCAAAAGTTGAGATCTAGCTACAAGATGTCGAACATCATTTCTCTTAATCAAGATGAATCTCTTGCCCTAAATTTTATTTGATCTTTTTCCAACAAGATCACAGTGAAATTGGATGATAATAACTATTTGATGTGGAAGCAATAAGTCCTACTTATGGCTTGTCAACACCGTCTCCTTGGCTACCTTGATGGCTCGGTATGTTCTCCATCGATCTTTGTTCATGACGAAGAAGGTCACTTTGTTTCTAATCCATATTTTGAAAAGTTTGATGTTCAAGATCCAACTCTTGCTTCTTAGTTACTAGCTTCTATAAGTAGTTCGATTCTTCCTAAGTTGGTGGGATTCGATACTTCTTCTCAGATCCGGACACAGCTAGAGAAACTTTTCCATAAAATCTAATTCTAAAATACTCTCTTATTGAAATCAACTTAGTAATCAAAAGAAAGGAGAACTATCAATGAGAGATTATATAGCGACTATCAAATCTATATGTGATCATCTTACTATGCTTGGTCATCATGTTGATGATACGAATCACATATCATATGTACTCAATGGTTTGATGGCAGAATATGAATAAGTTATTACTGTTATTAATGGTACTCATGGTCGATATTCTCTTTCTGATGTTCATATTATGCTCCTTAATGCTAAGTCTCATCAAAAGGCATTTGTTCATTAGATGCCTATTCAAGTGAATATCGCTGCCTACATTCCTTCAGTCAAATATGATGATCCTAAAGTTGCTTATCATGTCAACTACACTCCTCGGGCATCCTTTAACCGTGGAGGTCGGTCTCTGTTTCCACCATCTTAGGCTTGTACTAGTGCACCTCATGGTTGTGGTTGCTTTTCAAATCGTCCTCTTTGTTGAATTTGATTCAAAGTAGGCCATATTAATGATCATCGCTATTATCAATTTAATTATAATTACTTGCCTTCTCAAAATTCATTTGTTACATCTGCACCTAATGCCTATAACACCATCTATTCATTCTATTGAGGATACCTCATTTGGTACTTTTAAATCTTCTTTTGCTGCTACCACTATTCCACTAACTTATATTACCCCATCTCTACTTGTACTACATCTACCTTTGCCCTCCACACCTATGCCACTTCCATCTTCTATCCCTGCTTCTTCAACTATAAAATCCATTCCAATAGTTCCCTTAGGTCCTTAGAATTCTCAAGTTTATCTAGCATCTCTTACTTCTCAAGATGATGATGGTTGGTATTTTGATTCTGGTGCTACTCAGCATATTACCCGTTCTTCAAACAAAATTCAAGGTCTCAATGTATCTTATAGTGCTGGTTTTATTGAAGTAGGTAATGGTCAACCTCTTCTTATCTCATTAGTTGGTCATTCTACATTACCTACATCTTTTAAGAAGCTATATCTCAATAACATTTTATGTGTTATTGCTATGAAAAAGAACCTAGTTTCTATTGCTCAATTTATAAAGGAGAACCAAGTTTCAGTTGAATTCTTTCCTAATGTCTATATTGTTAAGGATCTGTAAACTTGAATGACTTTGGCACATGGTACTGAAACAAAAGGCATGTATTGCTATCTTGACCATCTACACCAACTTGCTGTTGCTTCTTCAAATGTTCTTAATTCTTGTTATAGTGTTACTTCACATATTTCTGCACTAGTCTTATGGCATCGTAGACTAGGGCATCCCTCTATTGAGGCCCCTAAAAAAATTTTACATTCCAATAATGTTGCTTTTCCTACCACCAATAAATAGCCTTTATGTCAAGCATGGCCAAGAGCCATAAATTACCTTTTGTATCTTCTTTGACAATATATGAAAAACCATTTCAATTGGTATTGATTGATCTTTAAGGTCCTATACCCATTGTTTCTTCTAGTTATGCTTATTACATTGTGTTTATTGATGTACATACATGCTTTGTTTGGATATATCTTTTAAAGCATAAACATGAGGCCCTTCAAGCTTTTAAAAGGTTTAAAGCTAAAGTTGAAGTATAGTATCAGACTAAAATTCAACAAGTACAAATGGATAATGGAGGTGAATTTCAACCGTTTGCCAAATATTTAGCAGATTCTGGTATTAAAAATCATTGCACATGCTCGTACACTTCAAAGCAAAATTGGTTTATTGAAAGAAGGTACCAATAGATTGTTGAGACTAGACTCACACTCTTAGCTCAGTCATCTCTTCCTCTCTACTATTGGCCACATGCATTTATATCTGCTGTATTTCTTCTCAATTGATTGCCCACTAAAGCACTTAATGGAGTTACACCTTATGAGAAGTTGCACGGTAAATTACCTTATTACTTTATCCTTAAAGCATTTGGATGTGTTTGTTATCCTTGGCTTAGACCATATCATGCTCACAAGATAGACTTCGAATCTACCCCTTATATTTTCCTTAGGTATAGTCTTAAGTATTGTGGATACAAATGTCTTGATACTACTACAGGAAGATTATATATATCTAGACATGTGGTATTTGATGAAAATGTCTTACTTTCCTCTTCTTAGCACAACATTCAAGCACAAACTTCTACAGGTACAAAATTTGAACTAATAACTTCACTATAACCTCACCTTATATCTATACCAAATCTCATAAACCTACCTTTTATCTCACCATCTGTTTCCTATTCTACCGCTTCACCTTCTATTTCATCACCTATTGATTCCATTATAGCACCCTCTATCACCTCATCTAAGTTTGACCTTTCATCACCACCAAATCCTCCACAACTTCCTACCAATACTCACCTTATGACTACTAGAGCCAAAGCTAGAATTTATAAGCCTAAGGTTTATACAGTGGCTACTTTCTCTTTTTATTACCTTACTACTATTGAAGAGGCTCTTGCTGATGATGATTAGCGTTGTCGCACCCGGAAAAATGCAACGCAGACGGCGGGCGAGCGGAGGTCCCAGCCTTCTCGGTGGGAACCGCACGGAACGAGGAGTCGCCACTAAGATCTTGAGGTAAATCTCGGGAAACCGATTAAAAGGAGGATAAGGGTGGTCTGCGAAATCAGAGAATAGGTTCGGGAGTCGGTTGAGTGTGGGGAAGGTTTAGTTACCCCACAACACCCGTTCGTGAGAACGGTTACCTGAAGTTTGTTGTGCTCTATTAATATGGTTTTATAATTATTTTAATTATCCCTTTTATATTCATGTGTCTGATATAAAAATGATGATAATTGAGTGAGAAATGTTTATTTATTTACGAGGGAGGACGGACTTGACTCAGAATCTGACTCTGAGGCCTACGTACCCTGTGATGGGGATAAAGTTCACGTAGTTCAGACTTGAAAATTGTTGGTGAAAATATATTTTTTGAAGGGAGATTAATTAGAAACAATTCACCATTTTGCAAATAAAATAATTTCTGAAATTTTGATATGTGTGTTTTAAATTGCAAAAGGTAATTTAATTTTAATTATTTTCTCCATTTTTGAATTTTTGGAATAAAGAAAGGAAAGGGTTTAAAATTATTTTTCTTTATGATTGAGGATTTAATCGCAGTAACTGCAGAACCTAATTGGTTCATACGATAATGCAATTGCTCTAAATATCTGTGGAGATTCTAAAATCTCGCACGATAAAAGAGTTTGGCAATTTAATTTATTGATTTATACTCTTATATATATTTTTAAGTGTTAATAATAATTTTACTTCAGTATGTATATATTTTTTAAAGGATTTTAATCAACATACCTGCAAAGCTTTATTGACTTATACGGTAATATAATTATCTTAAATATCTGCGAAGATTCCATAATCTCACACGATAAAGGAATTAAATTTAAATAAATACATCCTTAATTTGATTAATTTAATATATAATTTATATATATTTAATAAACTTAATCGTTATATCTGTAGAGTCTTATTGACTCATGCGATAATACGATGATCTTAGAAGCCTACGGAGACTCAAAAATCTCACATGACTAAAAGATATAATCGGTAAATGTGGTTACAATTTAACTACATTAATTTGGATAATTAAGTTTTTTAAATTGTATATTATATGGTTATTTACAAAAATTACTTATCTATAATAATTGAAAATCACTATATCTGCGAGGGCTTATTATCCCACACAATAATGTGATTAATTTAAGTCCCTACGAAGATCCTTAAAATCTCTCATGGAACTTAAATAAATTATTAATTTGAATTATAAAAGGAGAGTTAATTTTAACATATAAGTTTTGCTCTCATATCTGCGAAATCTTGTTGATTTTCGTGACATGAGATCACTTTAAATGTTTGCGGAAATTCTTAAAATCTCACACGACAAGTAAGTGATTAGAAACTAATTTTCTCTTACTTATTTTATATCTTTTCAATTGGGTAAGAATCAAATTCTCACCTCCTCCTTTTATAAAATAGGCTCGTCATAATAATTGAAATCGTACATGTGATCATCATAAAAAGTGTCATACAATATGAGTGTGATATTATTGACAATTAAAGGACCTTAGGACTAATGGGAATGAAAAACATGCCCACACATATTGATGTGCCCTTTTATGCTTAACACATATTTAAAGACCTTGCCTTAATAATTGCACTAACTCTTTCTTTATTTGAAATGAGATTACACCTAAAATTTCATTAAGCTTAGTTATGGTAGCAAACAAAATTATTATTTACAATCTCTTTATCCTTCTTTTTCACACTCTCTCTTTTATTATTATTATTATTATATATTTTTTTAGAAAAAAAAGGCAATCACATTGATTTTTACTTAAGAACTAAAAAAATGAAGGACGTGTATTTAAACATGAAATTTGTTTGGAAGTTAATAAACTGAAATCAAACTGAGAGTTTCAAATTTTTAAACAAGCAGACTACAAAACCTGTGTGTAGCACGTCCCAGCTTCGTCTCACCAGTCGAGCAGATTCCTCTCTTTCTGATCTCGTTTCCTCTTTCTCTCTGTCCTGGTTTCCTGCTTTCACACTCCTTCTGCGCACATTCTCACTCGGTCTCTGTTTTTTAGTTTTCACATCCAGCTTTCTTCTCTCTCCTCCTCCTGTGTGTAGCACGTCTCAGCTTCGTCTCCTCTCGGCTTACTCAGTTCTTGTTTTTCCAGAAAATGACTCGCCTCTCTCGGTCTCTTGCTCCTCCTCTCTTGCTTCTGTTTCACCTCTCTCCGTCCCTCAGTCTCTTTTTTTTCTTCGTTCAGCTTTTGGTCTCTCTCTTTCTTCGTTTTCATGTTGTTATTTCTCCTTCTCGGTCACTCTTCTCTTCTCTTCTCCTTTGGTTTTTTGTGCTCTGTTTTCTGTTTCTTCTGTCTGTCTGTTTCTCTCTTCCTTTCTTTCAGTCCAAAAAACCGTCCTCTCCTCAGTTTTCATTCGGTCTTATATAGGGGATGGAAGAGGTGAATCATTGCTTTCTTGCTTTGCTTTTTCTTTCTGTTGCATTTTCTGTGTGCGCTGAAGTTTCTGCTCTGTTTTTCTGTGCTGTCTGTTTTTCTACGTTCCTGTCTCTTGTTCTTCTTTTCCTGTGCTGTTCCATCTCTTTTCTCTGTTGTGCTGTCTCTTGCGTGTGTGCGTGCGTCCTTGGTTCTGTTTCTTTTCTCCTGCTAGCCGAAAGCGTACATTTTCCGATTGCTTGTTGTTCTTTTGCTCTGTTTTGCTTCTTCTGCGCCCAGCCGAAAGTGTACATCATGTGTATTCTCCTTTCTGTGCTGCATGTGTATGATCTGCATGTCTTTTATTTCCCATGCATGTGTGCTTGTTTCTGTTTCTGTGTCTCTTTGGTCTATTATCTTTGCTGTTTCTGCGTCTCTGTTTCTGTCACAAAGCTGAAAGAGCTGTGTATGTGTACGACAGTCTATTTCTTTTCTCATTTCCTCTCTCCAGCCTATCAACATGTACGTCCTGCTATCCCTTCTTCTTTTATTATTTATTATTTTTTTTAACTTCAAGAATTATTTAAAAGGAAGAAAAGAGAAAAGAGAAAAAAGAAATTAATTTTGGGTTAAACCAGAATATCTCTCTCTCTTTTTTTTTTAAAGAAAAAGATTAAAGAGAGAAAGAAAAAGGTAACAAAAATTAACTATCAAAAGTTGATTCTCGAATATTTTTGAATGATTGGGATAATTTGAGAAAGATTTTTTTTTTTCAAGATTTAACCTTTCTTTTTTTTGATTTTGTTAAATTATCATTATTATTATTTTTTTGAAAATATAATCTTAAAAGGGGATTAAATTTTATTTTTGTATTATTATTATTTTTTATATTTTGTTTTATTATTAAATTTAAAAAAAATGTCCGGACAAAATATGGTGTTCACAGTTGCCCCTTGTTACTTGTTTCTTATGTAAGTATATGAGAAAGTGTGTTTTGAATTCTTACATAAGTGACAAGTAAAGATAGAACATGTATTTTAGCCGGCCATGCAATACTTATGAAAAGACCTAATTGCCCCTGACACGACAAGATATAATTAAATGCAAGACTATTGCTTAACCAACACAGTGACGTGATTTTTTTTATTTTTGTTTTTTTTCTTAGTAATGTAAGAAGATTATCCCTCAAATAACATAAAAGAATGTAAGACTATAGGATAACAAACACAGTAAAATGATGATTTTTATTTTTTTTATTTTTTTAGCAATGTGACACAAATCAAAATGACTAAATGATGCAAGACTATTGGATAACAAACACAATAGCATAATAATAAAATTTTTTTAGTTTTAGCAATGTGATGCGAATGAAAATGACTAAATGACAACGATCCAAACAAAATATATGTTGACTAGATGCCCCCTCTTCATTTGATTTCTAAGTGAGAATTTCATGAGATGATATTCTTATCTTAGAAATGAATTAAGAGAGAAACATATATTTTGTTTGGAGGGGCAAGACTCTTAGGTATCTACAACCAAACAAAACAAAACAAAATAAAGGAAAGGGTTTAAAATGAAATGTGGGTTATGAACTAAACAAAACAAAACCTCAATAGAGATGAATTGCCTATGTTCCAAAGGACCTGGTGGATGCTTGTCTTTACAAGGCTTGGACGGTGCCTGCCGTGACAAGGCTTTAAAGAGTTATGCCAGCCGGTACTGGGCTTTGGGGTGCCTGCCGTAACAGGGCTTTTAAAGAATCGGGCCAGCCGGTACTGGGCTTTGGGGTGCCTGTCAGGACAGGGCTTTGAGGTGCTTGCCGTGACAGGGCTTTGGAGAATCATACCAGCCAGTACTGGGCTTTGAGGTGCCTGCCGTGACAGGACTTTGGGGTGCCTGCCGTTACAGGGCTTTAAAGAATCGTGCCAGCCGGTACTGGGCTTTGGGTTGCCTGCCGTGATAGGGCTTTGGGGTGCCTGCCGTTACAGGGCTTTAAAGAATCATGCCAGCCGGTACTGGGCTTTAGGTTGCCTGCCGTGACAGGGCTGTGGGGTGCCTGCCGTTACAGGGCTTTAAAGAATCATACTAGCCGGTATTGGGCTTTGGGTTGCCTGCCGTGACAGGGCTTTGGGGTGCCTGCCGTTACAGGGCTTTAAAGAATCATGCCAGCCGGTACTGGGCTTTGGGTTGCCTGCCGTGACAGGGCTTTGGGGTGCCTGCCGTTACAGGGCTTTAAAGAATCATGCCAGCCGATACGGGGCTTTGGGGTGCTTGCCGTTATAGGGCTTTAAAGAATCGTGCCAGCCGGTACTGGGCTTTGGGGTGCCTGCCGTTACAAGGCTTTGGGGGGGTGAGAATAGGTTTTATTTCACGTGGAAGATATGAGAAACTTACAGGTGAGGTTCATTATTTCTTCTCTTACTTCCTAAAAATTTTTTATGTTGTTGTTGTTGTTTGTTTGTTTTTGTTTTTTTTTTGTCATTTTGCCCCAATCCAAATGCGGCGTGTTTCTATGACAAGGGATGCAATGTGGTAATACGCCGTGTATGATTTTCATAAGTGCTGAAAATATGTACAATATACCATGGATGGATGATTTGCAATGTAAAAGGTTTGAACCTTTGTTTGTCTCAATTTATGAGACTTCCTTTTGTGACAAATGCAAAGGGTAAGATGCGCTTATTTGCCCCAATGCAAATGTATGAATAATGCAAATGTATTGCAAGAATTTTATTGGAAAGCTTAATGTTGAAAACTATCTTAATATTTATCCTCTTTTGAAAATTTTGTGCACATTGAATAAATCATTTCGAACATAAGGTAATACTTCTAAGTCCGTTATTTAACCTTTATTCATTAATAGGTGTAGTATCACAGTATGCCGTTGCTCCTCTTTAGAAAATTCCAATGACCAAATTCTCGTCACTTGATCTTGTCTTCAAGCTAATGAGATCAACTATTATGATTGAACACTGATAGCACACATGCTCTCATTATTATTTTACCCCTACGCAATGATCTTGATACCTCAAGGGCGAAAGGCAAGAATAAAGATACCAACATTCTATGTCAAGTAAATGTGTCAATAAATATTGTTCCTTGAATGCGAACCTGCTATAATATATGAGATATGTATTCGAATATGATAACACAAAACGAGAAGAAAGATGGTCTCAAAGGAGCAAGGCGGAAAAAATTCATTCACTGATGCTAAAATTCATAGAGAAATGGGAATATCTTGGTTTTTGAGTACAAATGGCCAAAGTGCAAATGGGATATATGGATTTACTTAATCACATCTCTTTCCTTTAGCTTTTCAAAACCCCAACAGGTGCTTCACTGAGCTACTATTGATATGCATAATATAAGAGACGATGGAGTCAACTTTCCCAAACATAGATACTTAACTTTTGATGCCTTCCTTTTCTTCTCCTAAGATATCCTTTTGTCTTGGCGAACTCTTCTTCTTCTTATCACGGCTTTGCCCCCCCTTTTTTTTTTAGCTCTAACTTTTGCTTAGGTTACCTTTACAGGTTTTTTTTTAACCCAACGAGCTATTCTTTCCTTTTCATTTTCTATTGGCTCTAACTTTTGCCTAGGTTGCCTTTACAGGTTTTCAACCTAACGAGCGCTTCATTCTTTTTCATTTTCTATTTAAGCAAAGTAACGCTTGAAAGCATCCACATTAATGGGCTTTGCTAACTCTTGACCGTCCATGTCAGCTAGGATTAGTGCTCCTCCAGAAAAGGCATGTTTGACAACATAAGGTCCCTCGTAGGTCGGAGCCCATTTGCCTCTATTATCTTCTTGGTTAGGCAATATTTTCTTGAGTACGAGATCACCAGCACTGAATTCCCGTGGGCGAAGTTTTTTTATCAAAAGCTCTTGCCATTCTCTTTTGGTACAATTGTCCATGACACATTGCAATGAGCCTTTTCTCTTCAATCATGTTAAGTTGCTCAAATCGGGTTCGTATCCATTCATTTTCTTCTAAATCTACCTCTGCCAATACTCTTAAAGATGGTATTTCCATCTCGATGGGTGTAACAGCTTCCATTCCATAAACAAGGGAGTATGGGGTTACCCCTGTGGATGTGTGTGTAGTAGTACGATAACCATGTAAAGCATAGGGAAGCATCTCATGCCAATCCTTATAAGTTACTGTCATTTTTCCAATGATCTTCTTAAATTTTTATTGGCTGCTTCAACTGCTCCATTCATTTGAGGTCTATATGGGGTTGAATTATGATGCTTGATTTGGAACTTCTCACAAAAGTTCCTGACTTCCGTTCCATTGAGATTGGGACCATTATCAGTAATGATCCTTTCAGGAATCCCATATCGGCATAAAATATTTGTCTTCATGAATTTAAGGAACGTCTTTTGCATGATGCTAGCAAATGAATTTGCTTCTACCCATTTTGTGAAATAGTCAATCGCGACAAGGATGAAGCGATGTCCATTCAAAGCTTTTAGGTTAATTGGGCCAATAATGTCAATGCCCCACATTGAGAATGGCCAGGGTGATACCAAATTATGTAATGGGATTGGAGGAGCATTTATCCTATTAGCATAGATCTGACATTTGTGGCATTTCTTGACATGCTCAAAGCAATCTTTCTCTATTGTTAGCCAGAAGTAGCCATACCTTTGAATCTGTTTGGCCATAGTGTGACCATTCGCATGCGTGCCACATATGCCCTCATGTACCTCAACCATGATTTTCTTTGCTTCTTCTGAGCTCACACAGTGAAGTAAAGTACCATCATAACCCCTCTTGTACAGAACATCTTGACTGATAAAGAATGTCATAGCCAAATGACGAAGGGTTTTCTTTTCATTCTCAGTCATTCCAGCTGGGTATGATCTCTTAGTGATATAATCCTTAATATCCTGGAACCAAGGATATTCTTCTCGATCTTCTTCAACATTCAGACAGTGTGCTGGAAAGCTTCTAGCTTCCACTTGGATAGGTTGGACATGGACTCCACAATCAAGTTGGATCATTGCTGCTAAAGTGGCTAAAGCATCAGCAAAACGGTTTTTATCTCTAGTCAAGTGATGAAAGCTAGCAAACTTAAATTGCTTAATCAAATCTGTTAGGAGTTCTTGATAGGGAATCAATTTTACATCCTTTGTTCTCCATTCTCCTGTTACTTGATGAATAATGAGAGCTGAATCACCAAATACCTTCAAACACCGTATACCAAGGGTAATAGCTGCTCGAAGACCATTAACACAAGCTTTATATTCTGCTATGTTGTTAGTACAATCAAATTCTAATTTGATGGCCACTGAAAATTGTTTTCCTTCTGGTGAAACGATCACCGCTCCTACCCCATTTCCATGCATGTTGGCGGCTCCATCAAAATACATTTTCCATTCTTGCTCTTCATTATTTCCTTCATCACAACCTTCTTCTGTAGTGCATATGCCTTCATCCGAAAATTGAAAATCTAATGGCTGGTCATCCTCTAAAGGATTATCAGCCAAGTGATCTGCTATTGCACTACCTTTGACTGACTTTTGCATCACATGCTTTATATCATATTCTGATAGTACAACTTGCCATTTTAGTACTCTTCCTGCAATGTGCGGGCTCTCAAAGATGTACTTAAGTGGGTCCACTCGTGAGATTAGCCAGGTAGTGTAGTAAAGCATGTATTGCCTTAGCCTTCTAGTTGCCCATACTAGTCCACAACAAGTTCGCTCAATCACCGGATAACGAGCTTCACACTCATTAAACTTCTTGCTCAAGAAATAAATTGCTCTTTCCTTCTTTCCAGAATCATCACGTTGACCTAGCATTGCTCCCATTGAGTGAGGTAAAGTTGCTAGGTAAAGGATTAGTGGACGATCTGGTGATGGAGGGACCAAAATCAAGGGATTTAACAAATAATCTTTAATTTTATCAAAGGCTTTTTGACAATCATCATCCCATGTCTCCTTGCAATTTTTCTTTAACAGCTTAAACATTGGTTCGCAAGTGGCTGTTAGATTGGCAATGAATCTAGCAATATAATTCAATCGTCCCAAGCAACTTCTAACTTCTTTCTCTGTTTGGGGAGATGGCATTTCTTGAATTGCCCTCACTTTATCTGGATCTACTTCTATCCCTTTACGACTCACAATGAATCCCAATAACTTCCCAGAAAGAGCTCCAAAAATGCATTTGTTAGGATTCAATCTTAGCCGATATTCGTGTAATCTCCCAAATAGCTTTCAAAGGACTCCAACATGACTCTCATTCTCTGCTGATTTAGCTACCATATCATCTACATATACTTCAATTTCTTTATGCATCATGTCATGGAATAGTGCTACCATAGCTCGTTGATAAGTTGCCCCAGCATTTTTCAAACCAAAAGGCATTACCCGATAACAATAAGTTCCCCATTGGGTTGTAAAGGTTGTTTTCTCTTTATCCCTTTCATGCATAGGGATTTGATTGTACCCTGAATAACCATCCATAAAGGAATAGCGATAGCTTCGAGCAGTATTATCGACCAATACATCAATGTGGGGTAATGGAAAGTCATCTTTCGGACTCGTATTATTTAAATTACGATAATCAACACATATTCGAATCCAACCATCTTTTTTAGGAACAGGAACAATATTTGCCACCCATTGTGGGTAAGTTACTACCTCTAAAAATCCTGCTTCTAACTGCTTTATTACTTCTTCTTTTATTCACAAGGACACCCCCGTGTTCATTCTCCTTAACTTCTGTTTCTTAAGCTCGACCTTGGGAAGTAATGGTATTTTATGAGAAGCAATGCTTGGGTCTAGCCCAGGCATATCTTTGTATGACCATGCAAACACATCTATGTATTCTTTGAACAACTCAATCATTTGTTCCCTTTCAGGATTATCTACTATTTTGATCATTCTTTAATCCTCCTCGGTTCCCATATTAACCATCTCAATCACTTCTTCATGTGGGCATATTCCCTTATCCCTCAATTCAAGCATCTTAGAAAAAGTTTGGATTATGTCTTCATCATCAGACTCACAATCATGCATATCAGTGGCAACAAATGAATCATCTTTACAGGGTTTATTAATCTCTAGGTGAGAGATGGAATCAGAAGAAACAAAATCCCTGGATAATGAATATAGAATGAGATAAAATAAGGAACAGGAATGAAATGGAGAAAAATGTATTGAAGTAGATAGGGTGGAATAAAGAAATAGACATGAATGCAATTGAAATTCATTTTCATGAATTATGTGTATTAAAAATTTGCATTAGAGAATACCCAAGATCTATTACCTAAACCTGGGCTCAAAGAGTGGATAACAAAATAGGAACAACATAATTGAAACAATTACTCTAAGCTAATGACATCATTAGCCTCTTCAAATCCCAATTCGCCAGAACTTTGTTGAAATCATTGACTGCAATTGAGGCACTTGTTTTACATGCTACATCTTCATTAAAAGAGATCACTGAGATAGTTGGTTCATATATCACCTCAGACGGGCCTGGGAAGGATTCTTTAATGTGTGGAATCTCCAATTTACTGGCCTTTTTGCCTTTTGCCAAACCTACTTTGTCTTTCATCTGGTCTTCTAGGGTAGGCTCATACCCTAACCCTTGGCGATTACAATTATCCAAAACCTTAATTGGACACGTAATTCCTTGTAAATGAGAGCCTAAACCTTTCCCTGACATAAACCCACTCTTCGCCATGATTTTAGCCACGACGGAATTGATGTTGTGAGTACTATCGCAAATACCCTTGACCTCTAGGCTTTGAAAGGAAACTCCATGATCTTTCTCTGTAGCCTCAATATAAGGGAGTGAGCTTGGTTTGCTCACCATAATTTCCTCCTCTCCTTTAACTGCTATAATTCTCCCATCACTAATGAATTTAACCTTTTGATGTAGGGTAGAAGGAACAGCCCTAACAGAATGAATCCATGGCCTTCCTAGCAGCATTGTGTAACTTGGGTCTATATTCATGAGTTGGAAATCCACCTCAAACCTGCTTGGCCCTATCTCCAGGGAGAGACAAACGGATCCTAATACTTCCCGTCTTGATCCATCGAATGCTCTTACCACAATATTGCTTTTATGTACACTTGAAGCTTCTAGTGATAATGATTCAAATGTGGAGAGCGGCAAGACATTTAACACTGATCCTCCATCAATTAATACTCTTGCGATTATGAACCCTTCACATTTCAAAGTGATGTGCAAAGCCTTGGATTGGTGGACAGCGGTTTCTGTAACTTCCTCTTCCGAAAAGGAAATGGTAAAGGAGGCTTTTACAACATTCATTACACTTGCCACCTTCTCAGGGGTTATATTAGGCTGCACAAAAGCTTGATTCAACACTTCTTGCAATGCTTGGCGATGCGCTTCGGAATTCAAAATCAAAGAAAGTATGGAGATACACGCTAGAGTTTTCTTCAATTGGTCTACAATGCTGTAATTACTTTGCTTCATAATCGATAAAAACTCATCTTCTAATTTTTCCATTTCTTTAGGATTATCTTCCTTTGGCCTGTCAATACTTGCATTTTTCTCTTTTACCATTTTCCTAATGTAAGATGGTAAGTATGGTTTTCCACTTCGAGTAACACCCCCATGGTTTGCCATTTCATTGCTTGTCCCGGCAATCAATGTTAGGTTTTTGTGGTTCTCCACAATGCTTTGATGTTTCCACGGGACTGCTCGATCACTTTCATAGGGAAAGGGATGAGGCGTGCTTATGGTTAATGTTGGTTGTCTTGCCTGAGGTGCAAGATCTGCAGAGGCTTTGTTTATCACAAAAGAGACTGCCTGGACCTGTTCTTTTGGGCTTAAATTTTTAATGACAAGCTCAATATGTTTTTTTTTACCATGCACACTTTGGCGTCTCCCTTCTTTACAGACACGACCCCTAACGCCATCATTTTTCTAACAGCTTCTTTAAACTGTTCACAACTTTCTATGTCATGGCTTATTTTCTCCTGATGATATTCACAGTATCCAGGCATTTGATCACTGATATTATTCGTGAAGAGCATTTCTCGCATATAGCCATACTTCTTTAAGTGAGCATAAAGCTCATTCATGGGCATCCTGATCCTTGCGGAGCTTTTGAAGCACACATCCTCTTCTTCAATAGCGTTGACTCATTTTTCGTGATTTGGGAGTGGATCAGTAGTAAGGGTAGAGCTTCCCTCTTCTTTAAGCTGGATATGGTTAGAATCAACCAGGTCTAGCACATTCCTTTTAAATGTCACACAGTCTTCTATTGAGTGTCCAAGTGCACCCATGTGGTATTCGCAAACAACATTTGGATTATACCATACCGGGTAAGGTGGACCAAGAGGCTTATAAGGCCGCGGACCTAATAATTGGGCTGTCAAAAGTTTATGGTACAATTTAGCATTTGTTAATCCAAAATTGGGCCATGGGCGACTATCCCTGGATTGGACATTTCTCCTCTCTCCATCCTGTCCATGCTTGTTAGGCCTAAACCCAAATTGTTGCTATCTTTGATTCCTTCCTTCTATTTGATAAGGGACTTGAGAACTGGTAGCTGCTTGTCTTATAGGTTGAATATAGTTCACGTTCCCTTCTTTCTTTTTTTGGTCATAGTTCTTTCGTGAACTACTTTCAGCTTGAGAAGTGGCTATCTTCCCTTCTCGTATGTCTATGTCAATCCTTTCCCCAATCACCATTAAATCAGCAAAATCAGTGACATGTGTTCCTATCATGTGTTAGTAAAATGGCTTAGGCAGTGCACGGATGAAGTATGAGCAAAGTTCAGAATTCACCATGGGAGGTTGCACTTGTGAAGCCACTATTCTCCATTGTTGAGCATATTCTTTGAATGATTTTGATGATTTCTTGGTTATCGCCTTCAATTGTTCTCTGGTTTGAGCAGTATCAAGATTGAATTTGTATTGTCTCATGAAGACATCCACAAGGTCTTTCCATCTTTTAATCTTGGTTTGATCTAGTTGCATGTACCAGGTTAGTGCAGCTCCAGTTAAACTTTCAGAAAAGAAGTTTATCAAAAATTTCTCATCTTGTGACCATATGGACATCTTTGTGCAATAGGCCCTCAAATGATAAATTGGGTTACTTGTACCATCATATTTATCAAAGTTTGGCATCTTGAATTTCTTGAGAACATCAATTTCTGGGGTCAAGCATAATTCTTTCAAGTCTAAGGAACCCCACGTGTTCGATCCTTGAAGAGTCTTCAATTGATCTTTCATCTCTCCAAGTTCTTCTTTTAACTCCTTCTCTTTATGTAACACTTGTGGGATTTGGAACATATAGGTATGATCATCCCCAGGACCATCTGGTACGTTAAAGGCCCCTATCCCATAATCTTGTTTCTCTGGCGTGGGTACCTTAGGATCTGATCTTCTGTTTGGTTCAATTGTTCTGTTAGCTGCGTTCTCATTTGCTATGGTATTCTGTAGTGGATTATCATCACTCCTTCCTTTTAGAGCCTCTGTTAGCAGTTTCATCATGTCACTTATTTCGGCCATTTTAGACTCCACTGCAGCCATCCGATCATTTAAGGCCGCTGACTCATTCACGTTTGAATTTTCCATTGCACGACTACGCGATCGTGTGTTGTATGCTCGAGTGGCGGGAATCTGGTCAACCGAGTTTTTCTTTCGAGGCGCAATGTTGGCTTACCTGTGTAACATGATAATTAATTTTAATAAGTTTTACCTTTACGTTTGTTTTGTAAGATATCCAGCATTGTGTAGACATAAGGGTTTCACGACACTGACACCCTTTAAATTCCTCCAGAAATTTATTATTTCATAGGGGATTTAAAGTTGACCATTGAATTAAAAGGACATTGGATCCTATCAAAAGTCAAGGTTTTAAGACAATGATGGTAGTACAAATCAATCAACAATTTCACAACCACAAAGCGTCATATGGATCCTCATACAATGATTCAAATGTTAATACAGATTTAGAACTTTGTCACACTATTGAGTTCTTTTATAATTTCATTGCACAAATAGAAGAATTCAACAATCTCTAATGGAGTTCCTCCAGGGAGAACCATGCCTTCAGCTTGCTTAAATGCTCTTGCAAATTCTAGAATTTTATCGTTAGCCAAATCAATTATATGCCTACATTTTAACATCCACTCTTTGGTTTCTTCTGTTTGATCAAGGCAAAGTGATTTCCACTCCTCTAAGACTTCATTTTGTTGATTAAGCCTTTGAACAAAGTTCTGTGCTGTCTCAGCTGCACTTCCTCTTACACTGGTAGCTCATTCACTTTCCTTTCCAATTGTCTTATGAGCGTATTGATTTCTTGCTGCATCTCCTCGATAGGCCTGATGTCTTGTAATTCCTTCTTCAATGCATCATTTTCCCTAACCATTTTGACAAGTCTTGCTTTAGTACTCTGAACTTTGTTTTCACTAGTTTACACTTCCCTTTTCAGTTTGGCATTTTCCTTTTTTAATTTCTTAGTCTCAGGTGTTTCTTCAAGGTTATGCCCTTCTCTTTCCTTTGCTAGCTTCCTCCATAACTCAATGCATTCATTTTGGTATTTTTCCAATTCTTCCTTATTCTTGGTCTCTGAACTAGCAAGCTCTTGTAACTCATTTTCCTTCATCTTCAAGCATTCAACCAGTCGCCCATTGATCTCTTTCAAGTCATTGCCTACTAAGGGATTTTGAGGATGGAATAAAGGGTTTTCTCCTTGAATCATACTCTTCAGCTAAGTAGTGTATTCTGGACTTGAGTTTACTGCACGTATTTCTAGCTCAATCTTCCCTTTGTACCCTATCTTTTGCCATGCTTCTTTGACATTCTGGTTTGATAACTTTGTCCCATCCTCCTTATGTAGAAAGTATAACTCCTGCACCTCTTTCTTAGAAGGAACATTTTACTTATAGGCCAGTTGCCTTAACGCTAAGGAAGGGTTATAGTTGATACACCCTCTGGGTCCCATTAAAGGCACATTCGAAAAGTCACCACAATGGTAAATAATCTCCTCTTTCCACCACCAGTCTAGTTTCCATAAGATGGAACTTTCTTTAAGTTCTGAGAAGGTTCTTTTTCAATCCATGTAGCTCATTCCGTCAATCACGAATTGGCCTTTAAAAGACATGAGTGGATTACTGTCTGAGTCGTTCTTCTTTCTGAAAGGAAGCGCCTTTCCATAAAGGTGGCCAAGCATCCATAAATCCAATAACGTAATACAACAATTGATCTTTCCTTTCCTTTTATTATGACATTGAGTTAAGGTCAAGTACGTTTCTGCCAAGATTGCTGGTACCGGATTCACGTTATGGTATTCCACCATTTGGAATACACTAATGGCTCCTAAATCAATTATGCCAATTGATGATGGAAACAGGATTATTCCATATATGCATAAGGCAAAGACTCTGCAAAACGTAACCCAAGCCTCTTTTCCTGCCAAAACTTTCAAGTGGGCTTCTACGTCAGCTCTTGAGACTCCCTCTGTTTGTCCTGGGCAAACCATTCGTACCTTTTCCTTAGGAATTTCCAAAATTTTCGCTATCGTACCTCGAGATGGTAAATACCCAGGATAAAGATATACTGCCATGTTCTCCTTAAGGGGCATTCTCAAAATTTCTCCATATTCTTCCAAAGTCGGTGCCATTTGGAAGTCTTGAAATGTGAAACATCTTAACGAGGCATCCCAATATTGGCTTAATTCCAATATTGCATCATTATGTATTGTGACTGACAGAAGATCCAAGATATTTCCATATTTCCTTTTAAAATCTTGCATAATCTTCCCTTTGATATGACGGCTCAACTCAATTAAGGTTTCCAGCAGCTTAACTTTTACAGATAATTTGATCCCTTTTCCCTGATATAACTTTCCAGTGTGACTTAGATTTGTACTACCTTCGAGTGCCATTTATCCCTTATGCCAATTTCACAAAGATTCTGGATAACTCACGATTCCTGTTAATCAAAACAAAAGTTAATAATATACAATTCTCATAATTTTAGCAAGCTATCTGGCTCCTTTTTTTTAAAAACCCTCTCCTCCAGACACTTATTGCACCATAGGGAGATGGAGTAAACAATTAATGGACGAGAGGCTTAAATCCCCTACATGATTAATGTTGAAAGGTTTAGCCTTACAATCTTATTTTTGAGAAAAGAGAAAAAAAAAGGTAAAAATGATTTTGATAATAGATATGCAAGGAGAAAATCCATTCTCTCCTCAATGTGCTTATTGCCCCATAGGGAGAAAGGGATTAATTAGCCTACGTGCAGCTAAAACTGACACATGGCTAAAGTCTCAACTTTAAAAATGAAATAACTCAATGACAAGAGAAATTATTTAATTTGTGGTTTTTTTTATAAAAAAATGCGAATACTTTATGATGACATGCTATGACAATGATGCAATAAAAGATCAATACTCTCATCCTGTGTCCTATTCAGGGAGACTTAAGTTCATAATCGGGTGCTCACTAGAATGGTTGGCTACTAGCTATTGTCTGAAACGTGTAATTCACGGGTGGATGTATATTCCTAAAAGGCTCCCAAGATGCCCTCACATAAAGGTGAAGACCTTACTTAATAATTTTAGCCCTCCGAGAACATGAGCCCTACAGGGACCAAATTTATTAGGCAAGTAACAGCTTGGGTGAGGTATTCATAGTAACCTCCGAGAGTTTAAAAACTCCACAGGGAAACCACTACTAACCTCTACTATCCTATGGTACTCACAGACCCGGGTATAGGGCCCAAAATATATGTGTGTCAAATTGTGTAAGTGTATAGTGTGTGATGAGAGCATGCAAGCATGTTATCTTATTCTCATATGCTACCCAACTCCTAACTTTTAATCAGATCAAATAGAGAAACAAATATATGTATAAATAAAAGTCATCTATCTTAAGGTTTATTCCGCATGTTATCTATCCTAAGACATGTTATAAGAATCAAAAGAGAGAGGGAAAAAAAGGAAAAGAAGGGGAAAAAGCCCACACAAATTAAAAGGGATAATAATAATAAAAGAAAAACCATATTATATTTTGAGCGCAACAAATTTATACAGGCTTGACTCTCATATTGTCCCCAGTGGAGTCGCCAACTATCGCACCCGGAAAAATGAGACGTGGACGGCGGGCGAGTGGAGGTCCCGGCCTTCTCGGTGGGAACCGCACGGAACGAGGAGTCGCCACCAAGATCTTGAGGTAAATCTCGGGAAATCGATTAAAAGGAGGATAAAGGTGGTCTGCGAAATCAGAGAATAGGTTCGGGAGTCGGTTGAGTGTGGGGAAGGTGTTAGGCACCCCACAACACCCGTTCGTGAGAACGGTTACCTGAAGTTTGTTGTGCTCTATTAATATGGTTTTATAATTATTTTAATTATCCCTTTTATATTCATGTGTCTGATATAAAAATGATGATAATTGAGTGAGAAATGTTTATTTATTTACGAGGGAGGACGGACTTGACTCAGAATCTGACTCTGAGGCCTACGTACCCTGTGATGGGGATCAAAATCCACGTAGTTCGGACTTGAAAATTGTTGGTGAAAATATATTTTTTTGAAGGGAGATTAATTAGAAACAATTCACCATTTTGCAAATAAAACAATTTCTGAAATTTTGATATGTGTGTTTTAAATTGCAAAAGGTAATTTAATTTTAATTATTTTCTCCATTTTTGAATTTTTGGAATAAAGAAAGGAAAGGGTTTAAAATTATTTTTCTTTATGATTGAGGATTTAATCACAGTACCTGCAGAACCTAATTGGTTCATACGATAATGCAATTGCTCTAAATATCTGCGGAGATTCTAAAATCTCGCACGATAAAAGAGTTTGGCAATTTAATTTATTGATTTATACTCTTATATATATTTTTAAGTGTTAATAATAATTTTACTTCAGTATGTATATATTTTTTAAAGGATTTTAGTCAACATACCTGTAAAGCCTTATTGACTTATACGGTAATATGATTATCTTAAATATCTGCGAAGATTCCATAATCTTACACGATAAAGGAATTAAATTTAAATAAATACATCCTTAATTTGATTAATTTAATATATAATTTATATATATTTAATAAACTTAATCGTTATATCTGCAGAGTCTTATTGACTCATGCGATAATACGATGATCTTAGAAGCCTACGGAGACTCAAAAATCTCACATGACTAAAAGATATAATCGGTAAATGTGGTTACAATTTAACTACATTAATTTGGATAATTAAGTTTCTTAAATTGTATATTATATGGTTATTTACAAAAATTACTTATCTATAATAATTGAAAATCACTATATCTGCGAGGGCTTATTATCCCACACAATAATGTGATTAATTTAAGTCCCTACGAAGATCCTTAAAATCTCTCATGGAACTTAAATAAATTATTAATTTGAATTATAAAAGGAGAGTTAATTTTAACATATAAGTTTTGCTCTCATATCTGTGAAATCTTGTTGATTTTCGTGACATGAGATCACTTTAAATGTCTGCGGAAATTCTTAAAATCTCACACGACAAGTAAGTGATTAGAAACCAATTTTCTCTTACTTATTTTATATCTTTTCAATTGGGTAAGAATCAAATTCTCACCTCCTCCTTTTATAAAATAGGCTCGTCATAATAATTGAAATCGTACATGTGATCATCATAGAAAGTGTCATACAATATGAGTGTGATATTATTGACAATTAAAGGACCTTAGGACTAATGGGAATGAAAAACATGCCCACACATATTGATGTGCCCTTTTATGCTTAACACATATTTAAAGACCTTGCCTTAATAATTGCACTAACTCTTTATTTATTTGAAATGAGATTACACCTAAAATTTCATTAAGCTTAGTTATGGTAGCAAACAAAATTATTATTTGCAATCTCTTTATCCTTCTTTTTCACACTCTCTCTTTTTATTATTATTATTATTATTATATATTTTTTTTAGAAAAAAAAGGCAATCACATTGATTTTTACTTAAGAACTAAAAAAAATGAAGGACGTGTATTTAAACATGAAATTTGTTTGGAAGTTAATAAACTAAAATCAAACCGAGAGTTTTAAATTTTTAAACAAGCAGACTACTAAACCTGTGTGTAGCACGTCCCAGCTTCGTCTCACCAGTCGAGCAGATTCCTCTCTTTCTGATCTCATTTCCTCTTTCTCTCTGTCCTGGTTTCCTGCTTTCACACTCCTTCTGCGCACATTCTCACTCGGTCTCTGTTTTTTAGTTTTCACGTCCAGCTTTCTTCTCTCTCCTCCTCCTGTGTGTAGCACGTCTCAGCTTCGTCTCCTCTCGGCTTACTCAGTTCCTGTTTTACCAGAAAATGACTCGCCTCTCTCGGTCTCTTGCTCCTCCTCTCTTGCTTCTGTTTCACCTCTCTCCGTCCCTCAGTCTCTTTTTTTTCTTCGTTCAGCTTTTGGTCTCTCTCTTTCTTCGTTTTCACGTTATTATTTCTCCTTCTCGGTCACTCTTCTCTTCTCTTCTCCTTTGGTTTTTTATGCTCTATTTTCTGTTTCTTCTGTCTGTCTGTTTCTCTCTTCCTTTCTTTCAGTCCAAAAAACTGTCCTCTCCTCAGTTTTTCATTCGGTCTTATATAGGGGATGGAAGAGGTGAATCATTGCTTTCCTGCTCCGCTTTTCCTTTCTGCTGTGTTTTCTGTGTGCGCCGAAGTTTCTGCTCTATTTTTATATGCTGTCTGTTTTTCTGCGTTCTTGTCTCTTGTTCTTCTTTTCCTATGCTGTTCCATCTCCTTTCTTTGTCGTGCTGTCTCTTGCGTGCGTGCGTGTGTCCTTGGTTTTATTTCTTTTCTCCTGCTAGCCGAAAGCGTACATTTTCCGATTGCTTGTTGTTCTTTTGCTCTGTTTTGCTTCTTCTGCGCCCAGCCAAAAGCGTACATGCGTGTGTATTCTCCTTTCTGTGCTGCATGTGTATGATCTGCATGTCTTTTATTTCCCATGCATGTGTGCTTGTTTCTGTTTCTGTGTCTCTTTGGTCTATTATCTTTGCTGTTTCTGTGTCTCTGTTTCTGTCACAAAGCTGAAAGAGCTGTGTATGTGTACGGCAGTCTATTTCTTTTCTCATTTCCTCTCTCCAGCCTATCAACATGTACGTCCTGCTATCCCTTCTTCTTTTATTATTTATTATTTTTTTTAACTTCAAGAATTATTTTAAAAGGAAGAAAAGAGAAAAGAGAAAAAAGAAATTAATTTTGGGTTAAACCAGAATATCTCTCTCTCTTTTTTTTTAAAAGAAAAAGATTAAAGAGAGAAAGAAAAAGGTAACAAAAATTAACTATCAAAAGTTGATTCTCGAATATTTTTGAATGATTGGGATAATTTGAGAAAGATTTTTTTTTCAAGATTTAACCTTTCTTTTTTTTTGATTTTGTTAAATTATCATTATTATTATTTTTTGAAAATATAATCTTAAAAGGGGATTAAATTTTATTTTTGTATTATTATTATTATTTATATTTTGTTTTATTATTAAATTTAAAAAAAATGTCCGGACAAAATACGGTTTTCACTAGCGTCTTGCTACAAAAAGGAATACAATGCTTTAGTTCAGTTTAATACTTGGGATCTTATTCCTCTCCTACATAATCGAAAGGCTATTGCTTGTAAATGGTTGTTTAAGTTGAAAAATAATGCTGATGGTTCTCCTACCAAATGAAAAGGAAGGTTGGTTGCTAAGGGCTTCTTTCAAGAAGCTGTAGCAAATTATAATGACACATTTAGTCTTGTAGTGAAACCTTCTACTATTCATATACTTATTACTGTTATTGTCTTAAAGGGGTGGAAACTGTAACAAATTGATTTCAATAATGCTTTCTTGAATGGAGATCTCACAAAAGAAATTTTTATGCAACAACCTCCTAGCTTTGTGCAAACTAATAAGTCTAGATCTATGTTAGTTTGTCGTTTGAAGAAGGCTATCTATAGTGTTTTTCTCTTTATCTCCTTGTTTATGTTGATGATTTGATACTTACAGGGAGCAATGATACTGAAGTTTAAGATGTTATTAATCAAATGAGTGCCATTTTCTCACTTAAGGTACTTGGTGAACTCTCTTATTTTTTAGACATTGAGTTCCATCATACATATCTTGGTATACATCTTTCTCAAAGAAAATATGTTACTGAAATTCTCAACAAAACAAACATGCTCATGTCTAATGCCAAAGTCGACTCCTATGGCATTATTTATAACTCTTGCTATTATTAACAATTCTCTTCACTCATATTCAACTACTTATAGGAAGATTCTTGGTGCCTTACAGTATATCTATCTTACAAGGCGTAACATTACTTTTTTAGTCAGTAAGCTTGCTTAATATATGCATGAGCCACGTACCATCCATTGGGAAGGTGTCAAAAGGGTTTTACATTACCTGAATGGAACAACATTGTGTGGCTTACTTTTACAGCCATCATCTCAGTTTACTATACAAGCTTTTACAGATGCTAATTGGGGTTCATCTAAAGAAGATAGATGATCTTCCAATGGTTACTGTACCAACTTAAGCTCAAACCCCATCATGTGGACTTCTAGAAAACAAGCTATTGTATTTAGATCCACTACTAAAGCAAAATACTGTAGTGTAGCAGACTCAGTTTTTGATATTCTATGTATTATGAATCTATTACAAGAGATGCAAATACCCATTGTTGGTACACCATATTAATCCTGTGTTGCACAATAAATCTAAGCACTTTGAGCTAGATTTATGCTTTATGTGTGAAAAAGTTATTGATGGAACATTACGTGTAGGCTATGTTCCTACTACTGATCAAGTAATAAATGTTCTTACAAAAGCATTTCCTCAAGCTCTCTTTACAGAGTTTCATACCCGTTTGCGTGTCGTTCCTATTGAAACACTTTATGTTTAGAATGGTTATTGTAATCTAGTTTTGTCTAGTACATAATATATGTAATTGGCTTTTTTTCTCTCATGTAGGGGAAGTATTAGATTATATGAGGTATTGGGCCTAGCCTATTATTATGTTAAGGTCTATTTCATTTGCAATAGAATATGGTTGTATTGTTGCGATTCCTTTGACTACAAAAAGGAAGATCAAAAACTCTGTAATGCATTTGAAAGGAGAATAAACATCTTTGACCTTTCTTTCTCATTGTTTCTATAGTTATCCAATAAAATGGATGTTGCATGGCAAGTTTCTTCCTTCTGAAGTGGCCCCCTCTTCCAAAACCTCTTGTTAAATATGCCTTCCCTAATGCTGAGCTCATCCTTCATGTAAGAGTTTTTGATTTACATAGCTCTGCAAGGGGATGGAATTTTAGCCTATTAAATTGTCACCTTCCTCTTGAGGTGATAAGACTCATTGAGCTAGTTCAACCACCTAATTCCTATGGTGATAATGATGTTATTATTTAGAGACCTCTCTCTGATGGAAACTTCACCATCAAATCTACTTATAAGGTTGTGGCTTCTCAAAAGGATCCAAATAATTCTGACATTTAGTCAAGGATTTGGAAGTGGCTTACTTACGAAAAAAATCAAGTACTTTCTTTGGAAAGCTGCTTGGGACAAACTTCATCTTAAATCTATTTATATTGAAGGGAGTACTCCTCTTTAACAAACTTGCTTTTTTGGATGCAATTCTCTTAATTCCTCAACTCATATTCTGCGAGATTGCTTAGAAGCTTGCAATGTTTAGGTTAAACTGGTGAAACCTTCTAAACTTAATACTTTCTTCTCCCTTTCTATATAGGATTTGATAATTTAGAACATGAAAGCTAAGGCAGGAAACCTAAATACAAGAAAGACTCCTTGGCAGAGGCTTTTCACTCAAGTTTGCTGGAACATTTAGAAGGCGCGTTGTGAAAAAATCTATTTAGGGGAAATCATTCAAAACGTTAACGTTGCCTTCTCTAGTATTAGCAAGTCTCCAACGACATGAGGATTCAATCTAGAGTTAATATTCTTAGTCATGATTGTAAAAGATTAGAGGCGCAATGGAGACCTTTAGAAGCAGGTTGGATTCGTTTTGACATTGACAGGGCTGTCAACTCCAATAGAGCTGCAACTTGTGATAGAATCATACGAGACAATAAAGGTAATTGGATCAAAAGTTTTTTAAAATACATTGGCTATCAAGCCAACACCATGGCAGAACTCTTGGACATTTTAGAAGGACTACAGCTTTGTTGGAATGCACAGTTAAATAAAATCAATATATATTCTAATTCAGTGGAAGCCCTCTCGCTTATCGAATATAATTTCACTAACAACCATCCTCTCTCTAGAATTATCAACAAAGTTAGAAAATTTGTCATCAAAGACTAGGTCATTACCTTTGACCATACGTTTATGGAAGCAAATAGATGTGCAGACATACTAGCTCAACAAGCTTCTTAGGAAAATCTTGATCTTATTATTTTTAATCATTTGTCCCCAGGATGTAGACTCTTATAGAATCTAACATAACCTGATTCATGTTCACCTTTCACATGGGTTTTTCGTGTCCCTGTATTCCAAAAAAAAAAAAAATTTCCTTACATTTTTTAAAAATTGAACTGGATGATAAATAAGAAAAATTACAGGTCACAGTTTTCATAATTTAATTTGCTATACCAATAATCAAACTGATAACATAATAATTACATAAAAATAATATTTAAATACATATAATAAAATATTAAAAATACTAACAATAACGTTCACTATTTATTGTTGTTCAGTCATAACATACTAATGTATAATTTCCTCATTATTTTTTCATATATATATATATATTTGTCTTTTTAAAACAAATGAGTTTTCACTTTTTTTCTACAACTTAATTCATACAATATCAATAAACAAATTATGTACTCAAAATTTTACCATAACAATTAAGAAAAAAGTTGACATTAATATTTCTAAATTAAATAAAAAAGTTTATTCATAAAATAAGAGTAGAAAAAAAAATAAAAATTGACTCAAAATGATCTAACTATTCTATGTTTCAAGTTCATTCCAATTCTTTTGGCACAAAAAAAAAAAGAGTTAATTTTAATTTTATCAAAATCACCTGATCCAAAACAAATCAATCCTCTGCTTTGCTCCTTCTAGGAGGAGCGCCCTTGCACATCCAAAATTTGGATAATCCAAATTAGATTTAGGAACGTTCTTGATTTAATATTTTATTTTTTATTTTTTATTTAAATTAAAAATTATAAAAATTATAAAAAATTTAATAAATCTAATAATTAATTCGGATAGTGATATACTTTAAATAGTGCAAATTTAATGTGAATGATCCCATTTTAATATTAATTTTTTTTATAAATTAACTATCCAAATATCCTCTAGAGTCTAGACAATGCAAATATCTATGAATAAATATTTTGAAAAATATTTTTAAAAAATTACAGGTTAAATATTTTACATCTAAACTATAAATTTAAATAGTCAATTCATAAAATTTATAAAAAAATTTAATATTAAATTTGAAACATTAATATTAAAACTAAACTGTTTAAATTAATGATCAAATTTATTAAAAAATTTATAATTTTTTATTTTAATAAAAAATAAAATATTAAATTTGGACTATCTCTAAACTTAATCTGAATAGTCCAGACTTTGGACTTGCAGCAGAAGCTCCTCCTAAGAGGAGCAAAGCCGAGTCCATCCCTAAAACAAATTAATGAGTCAAACCAAACTGTTTTTACATTCAGGTGACAGTCCAATCATCCAAGTTGTGTCGATTAATTCATAATATATATATATATATATATATAGATTCATCAAATGAAGTGTTTCTCTGGCCAAAAAAAGAAATCAAATGAAGTGTTCCTCATATATTTATTTCTCACAAAATATTACCACTCTTAATATCAACTAACGTAACTGTAAGAAATCATTATTAGACACTCCCAAGTTTTGAATATTACAATTTTGAATCAAATATATTCATATTTTTATATTAACGTTTGTATTTTTTGTGCCTTTCAATAAAATTTAACTACTGAAGATAGGTATAATTTTTAAAAGGTTTCAATTTAACCTAATCTAATATTATTACATTTTTTTGGATAATATGAACATAGACTGTTTAGATTGGTGACCAAATTTATTAAAAAAATTTAATTTTTATAAATATTTTACTGTAATAAATATGAAATTATAATTTAAAACATTAAATTTCGACCATCCAAATTAATCTGAACAGTTTAGATCTTCTTTCTTGTGCAATTAAGCTACTGTGCGTGCGGAGGAGTAAAGCCAAATTCAAAACATTAAGCATTAGTTTTCTTGCTGGCACCCTTTGCATTAAATAAAAAAAATTAAAGATTAAAAATGTTCTGAAACCTTGTCGCTAGAGGCCCTGGATATCCTAACCGTGTTTTTTTTTTTAAGAACAATATTATATCACCCTGAAGCTTTTTAAAAAGGGTGTGATTTTATCCACGGTTATGTTAACAATGACTAATGTTGGGACGTTAAGTATTTGCTTTTCTGACTAAAATATTTACACGTGGCAAGTTTTTATTGGTCAAACTTTCTCAGTGATCTTCCACTCCGATCTACTGTTAAATTCATGTTCTTCCTACCTCTCAATTCTCGGCCTGCAAGAAGAGGGGTCCAGGTTCGGGTATGAGCGGGAGGGTGAAACGGAGAGGTTACAGAGTGATCGATTCATTCAACGTCCTCACTAGTTCAATCTCCACCCCTCCCATTGTCCTCTCATGCTTCTGCTTCCCTTTCGCCTACCTCACCATTCTTATCATCTTTGAATTCTTCCCCATGAGGATGAGGGTTTAAAAGCCTCAGGTCCTAAATTATTGATTAGTTACACCATATATACCGCATATGAAGGAGTCAGCGTAAGTTCTTAAATACTTGCGATGAATTTACTGAGAGCAAGGCACTCCTAAGTTCGAAGATTTTATGTACATTCCAAGTCAGTATTTGTCTAAAGACCTCCCTTGCTTCGCCAACAAGGTGAATGGGGGGCATGGCCCATGTTGCACAGGTGGCTGGTGCAGCGACCAGCTATGGAGGCTCAGTTACCACAGAAGATGATAGAAGTAGCCTTTCTTTACCACAGCTTCATGATACTGACGTAAACGTTGCAAACCCCATAGTTCCAGAGAGTTTTGAGGAGCAAATGATGCACAGGCGATAATTGAGAGGGAGGAAGAAGATGAACGCTAGTTCAGAGATAGAGGGGAAGAGCATTGAGAAAGTTAGACCAATAAAAACTTGCCATGTGTCAATGTTGTAGTAAAAAAAAAATTTAATGGTCAAATATTAATCAATGTCAATTGCGAGCGAAATTGGATCCTTCGTAAAAAATGACATTGCTCCGAAATAGAAAAGTTTAAAATATCAAATATGATGAAAAAAATTTGGAAGACATTTTTGTACTTTAACCCTTGAATAAAAAAACACAGATGATGGAAATAATGTACTTGTTTAGAAACCTATTCTAAAAATAATTTTTCATTTTTCAAAATAAGAGAATAAAAAAATTTATCTAATAATATATTTTCAAAAAGTGTTTTAGAGAACAAAAAAAAATATTATTCTAAAAAATAAAAAATAAAAATAACTTTTAATTGTTCTGAAGAATAAAAGAAAATAAAAAAAATACCTCTTTTTTTGTTTTCAAAACATATTCTACAAAACACCAATTCTTAAAATAATAAAATAAAAATAATTTCAAACAACTCCAATAGCTCTATACAATGTCCAGAACAGCTATGACCTCAATCCTTTTGTAATTTATATCTGCATTTCTTGACTTAGGTTTCCTTTACCCCCAGAAAAACATTAAAACAGAAAGATACTGATATAAAATATATCAAGTATATACAGAATAAATAAGTCCTGTACAATAAAATAATATTATTATCACCATCATTATTTTAAAAAAAAATGCTGTACAAAACAATTGTAGGAGAGTAGGACATCGAATCGCCAACACTGCAGGGGATTCCTAATACTGCGGCGTCGCCAGAGTATAAAATTGCAGCTGCAATAGGATCCAACCATCACAAAGCTGATCATACTGATGATTCGAAGCATTAGAGCCAAGGCTCAGCAATTTAAAAGGAGCTGTTGTGTGAAATATTTGGCTCGGCTTAGAACTCATCCTAACCACCAAAATTCCACCATCTCTTCTTTTTCTTCGAGCAGGATATAGGCAATTCTGAACATGAACCACATGCAAAAATTATAAAATAAAACATATTGGTAGCACACAGTACCCTGCTGATTAGAGAGAAATCAAGGGAAAGGGCCCAAGTTAGATTCAGGGTTCAAATAAAAGTCTTGTGAAGAACACAAGATTGTCTCGCTCTTTCCTTTACATATATATCCGTTTTACCTCTCAATAAATTGGAAAAAATTACTCAAGGGAGTTAACCAGAAATGATTTAGCATTGAAAGAAAATACGTGGGAAACAATGTAAAAATGTCACCTCCTTCAGGATAGATTGAATTGTAATGAACCTCTGCCCAAAAACTGAGAAATATCACTGCACAAGTCACAAACAGGAACTCCAAACTCAGTACATGTAGCTTAAAGTGAAAGAACTCTTTTAAAACATGTCATTCAAATTATGCACAACACAGGTTAAATAAAAGGACGGCAAAAACCATATACTTCCTACATGTGATACTATTGCGACCAGATCCAGACAGCAAATGTCAAGGAAAAAGGCTGTGTTGAAGGAAAGCCTAATCAAATGTCAACTGTTTTTTTTTTTAAATAATAATAATATTATGAATAATAACAGAAGTCAAAATTTTATTGAACGGAGCCAGAAATGGCAAGAAAAAATTCACCCTGAAACGCAATTTGCATGGATCCAAACACACTCTACATGTAATTTGTGCTTTAGGGAAGACATATGTTCAATTTTCTAAGTTTGGTTGATTGAGAATTAATTGTTGTAGGCTTAAGTCTCTTATCCCTTAAGTTGTCTCTGTTTGAAGTAGTTAGGTCTAGGACAAGTGAGATCATTATCATAAAATTACAGAAATCAGCAAGAAAGACAAGACCTACTGCTAGCTCCAAAAAGAAAAAAGTCTTAAAGTCGTATAATACTAAGAAAGCTGCTCAAAATGTTATAAATAAAAAAAGCATCATCAAAGAAAAATTTAAATCCAAATCGCTTAGTGGAATTTGTTCACTTCTCAGCAGTCTAGGCTTATAACTTTTTCATTTTCCTTTTTACCCTTTTTTAGTGCATAGGGGCAAGCTGAAATAGCTTGAAAGCAAGTGGGCGTAGGATCGAACCTGTGACTACTAGGCTTTACTTTGTTTCCTTCTTTCTTTGGGTTTAATCCATCATTAGAATGTCATGCCAATATGGTGAATGATTGAGTGTTCATTTACTATCATCCATTATTCTTAAAAGTAGCCGGACTCAAACATTTTACCCAAGTCGTTTGATTAATAATATTTAAAAATTGCAATTACAATACATGCACGTGCACGTTTCACTTGTGTGTGTGTGTGTGTGTGTGTGTGTGTGTAATCACATTTATTCATTAAAAACACTTTGTCCGAGTTTTTGAAAAACAAAATGACATTATTGTTTGCATTCACTCTGCATAACAATTTATAATTAAAACAATTTAACAGTCTTACCTCTTTCAGACCTTTGCATCTGTGGAAGAATCTCAATGTAACATGTATCCTTAAAAGAGGTAATCACAAAAATTTTGACCCCATACTGCAACAACACATGACTATATCAGTTAAACCAAAAATGATTATAATCTCATATCATCAGAAATACCACAAATATTATACATAGATAAAAATACTAACATAATTCTGATACACCATTAAAATGAGAATATAATTGCTGTCTATTTGAATTTGGAACCAGCGTTGAATATTAACATGATAATTCTAATTTCAATTGTATTAAAGTTTCATATTTGACTTACATAAGTAATTAAGAATGGAAATACATTGTTAAGCTAATATCTAATATCATTGTCTAGATATGTAGACAAGAGGCTTTTCACTAGATTACCATATAAGGTGGATCCTCCCACCACTTGCACAGTTTAACCTTCAGCTTCTGGTCTCCCACCTCCAAAACAAAATGGTAGGAAAGCAGAATACCCGCTTACTACAATGACTTCCCAGTTATCCATTACTTTGAAAACCAAAGAATAGGGAAGCAAACTTCTATGAGCAAGTTGAAGAGTGTGGACATGGCATGAATCTTAGGTCATCTAGAAACATCACATTCGGAGTCAATGATGATGTCAGTTGTAGCAGAAAACTTTGTTAGTCTCAAGTTCTCTCAGGCAACAAGGATCAAAATTGGCTTTAAGATCGAAAGGAGTGCAAAAGGATCACACCAAAGCTTTAGTACTGGTGTCTTCCAAATATGGCTTCTCAAATGCTCTCCATCATTGAATCATTTTCTTCCCTCCTAATCTGAGCATTTCAGAGCAAAAGGGAAAAGAAGCCTATAACTTGTACAAAGCATGACCTTCCTTCATTGAGGATTACAAATTAAAGGGTTTACACGGAAACATGCTCAATATTGGTCCCATTTGATAGTATATATGGTATTAGTGTATTTGGCCAAGCCCATTGGCCTATTGCAACATGATGATAACATGAGTTTTAAATTCAACCGATAAGATTCCAGATAGTGTGCCCATAAAGACTTATTCAAGAAGGAAGCGTCATAAGATAAAATAGGATAAATTAAGATAGATTATTTGATTTAGTATTTTATTTAGTATTTTCCTCTATTTAGTTTTTATTTAGATTTCTGTAGATTTTATTTAGTTGTTTAGATTTAAGTCAGTATGTTATACATTTGGATTTTATCTAGTATTTTAGATTTTAGGAGATTTTATTTAGTTATCCAATTATCTAGATTTTATTCAATATTTTATATTGCATTTAACTTTATAAATATGATTAGCAACTGAAAAGCTAGCATATCATCATCAACAAAACCGTCTTTCAAACTTTTTGGAGATTCTCTTGAGCGTGACTATTGAGAGAAGTATAAAACGAGACTCTTGTTCTATACCATCTTAATAGATTTGTTTCTTATTTTATTTTACTACCGTGAGCACCCATCAATTTGGCATCAGAGCCATGGTAACCACATGTATAGGTCAAGAAACCAATCCTCCTGACAACTCAACCAATGTTTCCCTAAAAAATCATAACCCACTCGCACACGATTTGGCTCTTATCTCTTCTAAACTGGAGAAACTTGACATCTTACAAGAAAAATAAAGGCACTAAAAGTGTTTACACTGCAAAGAAATAGAAGAACGCAAGAAAGTCGACATAGACACCGTAACTGGGACGAAGAGAGCAAAGAAGAATTAAATTATTATTACAATAAGGGGCCTCATCCACCTCAACCCAAAATTGAATTTCCCAAATTCAATGGTGGAGACCCTCGTGGATGGATTCTCAAGGCTGAAAAATATTTTCAGTATTATCATACGCCAGAAGAATCGAAGGTTGACATAGCTTCAATGTCATTAGAAGGGGATGCTTTAGATTTGTTTTCATAGTTAAACTCAGATCGTACCTTGATATATTGGGATGAATTGGTGAAGGGTCTGCAAGAGAATTACAGACCACCCAAATATCAAAACCCAGACAAACATTTATGCAGTATCTGACAAGTCAATTTAGCACAGGAATTCGCTCAATGTGCGGCCAGAGTGAAGAATTGGCCTGAACACTAACTTCTCGGAGTTTTTCTCAATGGACTGAAGGAAGAGTTGCATTCAAACATTTGAATACACAAGCCCAAAAGCATTTATTGAGTGCTCAGCCTTGCACTTGAATTTGAAGGAAAAATCGGAGCCAAACCCAACCCGTTTTAGACCTATACCCAAACCCAAACCTAGTTCAATATTCCCGCTATTGCCTTCCCCCAAGATCAGACCCACAAACCTTCAAATGCGTTGTCTAATGCATATTGTCCACCAACCTCTACATCATCTCCTTCACACAAACCAGCATCGGCTAACTTGATCAAACCAGCTTCCATGGACGCTGAGCACCTACACAGGACGGAGAAGGGTCTCTATTTCCATTATGGAGAGCAATTCTGGCCTAAGCATCAATGTAGGAATTCCTTCTCTCTAATGGAAATCACCGAGGAAGGTGAGGAGATTTTTCCTCCTCTGGATGACATCAGCCTTGAAGAAAATGAACTTGAGGGAGCCAAAATTTCACTAAATGCCATCCTAGGAAATAACTCTGGCACAGCGATGAAATTAAGCGGCTGATTAAACAGGTGTCATTATTGGTGGATAGTGGGTCTACACAATTTTATTTTTGATGCACTAATTCAAGAGCATCACCTACTTACCCAATCTATTTCTACTTTTGGGGTTCAAATAAGGGGCAGTAGCATTGTGCGGTACAACCGAGTCTACAAAAATATTGAAGTTGAACGAACAGGTTTAACTATTAAAGAAATTTTTTTCCCCTTCACTCTAAAGGGTGCTGATCTAGTTCTCGATATTAAGTGACTTGCATCTCTCAATTCTGTACAAGCCAATTGGAATCAACTCTTCATGATTTTTTGGGTGAATGGCAAGAGGTATAAGTTACAAGGAGTCCCTAATACTACTAAAGGTGCTCAATTTAATTCAATGCAAGCTTCCGTTGACCTAAATCTTCCCAATATTTCAACCTAGAACCTTTATTTGTCGCATTCCCAGCCATTTTCAAAGAACCCACCCATAAATTTGCCACCATTCAAAAATCACTCTCATACCATTCCCTTACAACTAGGAGCCAGTCCTCCCAATTTATGACCATATCAGTATCCTCATTATGAAAAAACTGAGATTGAGAGGCAAGTTGAAGAATTAGTACAAAAGGAATTTATTCAGCCTAGTTCCAATCCATTTGCTAGCCCAATCTTACTAGTCGCAAAGAAAGATGATTCATGGCATTTTTGCATAGATTACCGAAAATTGAATAGCATTACCATTCTAGACAAGTTTCTAATCCCCAACATTGATGAGTTATTAAATAAGTTACACGGGGCAACTTGTTTCTCCAAACTGGATCTGCGATCTGGATACCACCAAATTCAGATGTCACCTAATGATATTTACAAAACAGCATTTCAAACTCACTCTGGGCACTATGAGTTCACAGTCATGCCTTTCAACTTCATTAATGCACCAACCACCTTTCAAGCAACTATGAACGATTTATTTCATCCCTATTTGCAAAAATTTGCATTGGTCTTTTTTATTTCATCCCTATTGATCCCTATAAAATAGAGAAATTAAAGTTGGACAAAGAGGTAAAAATACCCACAAAGTTATCAGCTAGCAGCATCCATTATTTTAAAATAAGGAAAGGCACACAAGTGCCCATAACGTTATTTAAGTTAGTGCAAGAGTGACCAATACATTAAATAGGTCAAGGATTGACCACTATGCTGTCCACCTAGGCAAATGGTTAACCAATTTGTGCTAATGTGGAATACAAAATCTGACATGTCTCCTTCATTCTTGTCAAATGCAATCAGCACTTCCAGCAAATCTAAGTTCCCAAATGTGAAGCAATACATGTCCTCTTTCCTAGTCTTGTACAACAGCCTCTCCCTTGCCATGCTCATCTCTACCCCTTGAAACATCGTGGCTGCCGACAGCATCCTCCCCCTCCCTTGATAGCACAAGTCCATCACTACTTCAAGCACATAGCCTTACTATTCTACTAGGGTCCTTATCCCTTTTGTCTGGAGGATGAACTCCTTTAATTTCATGTAAACAAGTCCCAAAAGGAAAGTGAGCTGTGTTCCCAAATTCACCATGGTCTAACCCCACCTCAGTGTGCTCCAGCAGGAACATTGATTCTGGAAGCTGCAACACTTTCTATGAGACTCTGATGCCAAGCTAGGAGAAGTTCTGCAACAGGGTTGACATTGAGAGGGGTGTGTTTCATGGGGCCAAGCCAAGAGAAGTTCACATCACCTAGGAGAAGAATGTCGGACAAGTCGTGACTGAAAGTGCAATAAGAGAATTTCAGGAGACCCATTTGAGTCACAGGCAACAAGGATCTCCGGTACATGCCTATTAACCCAATGGTCCTAGAGTCCTCATCGGAGTTGGACCTAGACCACTCTAGCTGTCAAGGTTGTCCCCATTGGGCTGCAAGAGATTCCCAACCACTCACATGGATTTGAGCTGTTTGTGTTCTAGAGTTTGTATCTTCCTCGATCTATCCGAGTTTGATTGTTAAGTTCTCAACTCTATCCCTCATCTACTCCACCATCCTAGTCAGATGTAGAAAGCTCCACTTCCTGAGTAATAGAAGCAACTCAAGAAGATGGAAGATGAAGACGAAGTGGACGGGCGGAGATAACGGACAAACCTAGCCGCACATGGCAAAGATGGAGGAAGGTGATAATAGACGTCCGAGCTAGTTAATAAATTGGTCACTCTTGCACTAACTTAAATAACGATATAGGCACTTGTGCACCTTTCCTCATTTTAGAATATTGGATGCTCTTAACTGACAACTTTGTAAGTATTTTTACCCCTTGGCTGAATAAAATTTGAACTCTTGGTAGTAAGTGCATAGTCAACCATATCATTAGTAGAAGAATAGAAGTCAAGAAGAGGAGAAAGAGTAATGCTTCATCATACCCAGTCTGCAGCAGCCTGCAACGTGACATGATCACCCCATTCACCACTCCTTTTTCAGCCATATAATAAAAAGTATTAGCAAACAGAACTTCGACAAAACCAGTACATTATAAAAGATGAGCATAATGACAGGTATCAGCATACCTGTCCATCTTCCTCAAATAATCACTATAAGCCATAGGAACATAACCCGAATATAGTTCTGGGTGAGACTTTAGCTGAGAAAGCACAAATAGAAACAATTGTATCAATAATAAAAACTCATAAAGGAGTATTAATAGTAGTCTATCTTCATAAAAATCACAAAACCTGTTTAATGATTTGCTCTCGTACAAATTTGTGGTGCTCTGAAGAGCGATAAAGCTGGTCTGACAAAGCACGAAACTGGAAGAATATAAAACTAAGGCAATTAGCTTTAACTTAGCTGCAGGGGCTGTCCTTTATTACATGCAATTTATCATACCAGTAAGAGATTCACATATTCATTAATGTTGATGCTTTGTAAATTTTAGAAAAAACACAAGATTTATAGTAGTCAAAGCCTTTGATTATATAGCTGCAAAATTGTTAACATTGCCAGGTATTTGCTAAAAATCAGCTTCTATTTATTTAAACACTTAAATTACAATACCACATAAAATATCAACAATTCTAAAAGTAAGTAACTAGAAAGTACCAAGTAATTGAACAGTTGTAGACTTGCAGCCAAGAAAGTAGGAGGCTACATACATAACCAAAACTTCAAACGAAATTCAAACAAAATTGTTTCTTCCAATGATGGAAATAAGCCCTGAAACATAGTTTGCATCTCACAAAGATACTAACCACACACAAAGATAAGAACCAACCTGGCAGTTACCATCTCCTTCAACCTTATTCTCAACCAGATCATATAACTGCAACCTGAGAAAGATCATAATATTTAAAATTAGACTACATGATCAACAGCCACAACATTAATAAAATATAGCTTCTGCACAGATTTACATGCCCAAAAAGCTTAATATAAGTATGAAAAGCCCAACAACCCCCACCTTGTTGCATTAAGGTAGTGGATGACGGAAGGGGAATTTAGGTTGTTGTTTCCTTTTGATTTGATTGTTGTTCATTCTTTTGTGAATATATATGACTCTGTTTCCATTCCCAAAAAAAAAAAAAAAACAATGGCCTGAAACAGAATTTACATCCCTCATGGTTTGAGGTTAATATGTTTTAGTGGCAATAGAAAAGAAAATGGATCAATTTTTATAGTTAAGACTTCCAATTAAACTACCCTCTAGCACCATTCCCAGTTATCACAAACAGTTGGGAGGGCTCAAATTTAATGTAAAAGGGAACGGAAAGAAACAACTCTGACAGAAATGAACTAATATTTCTTTATTAGCATAAATCAAAATTACAATATTCAGTCAAAAATAATTATATACGTGCAGAATTGGGAACCCAAGCTAACTTATGACTGTACCTGCCCATTTCAAGTGCACTATCAATGAACCCAACATCTCAACTAGACTCGTCTCAATTTGCTCTTGAAAAGATCAACGTAACACCTTCACCTATTGATAATATTCTTGAAATATCTGATTGCAATTATCTTTATCTTCCTACTGCTTTACAAAAGGGGCGAGGAGTTGCTCTAAGAATCCTTTATATCATTTGTCACCGACACAGATTAGAGGGGATAAAATCATTGAGAACACAATTGACAAAGGAGTTTAAGATCAAATATATGAGTAGACCCAAATACTTTCTTCAAATTTATATTGCTTACTCACAAGGGATCTTTATATCAGTAGAAAATGTTAGATTTGCTGTTTAATTCTAGTGAATTGGGGTGTAAGGCAATAGAAAAACCTAGAGTCAAAACATAGACAAGTGATTATCTAGAAGATACAACTATTGATGACAAGGCTCACCATCAGCTAGTGGACAGACAAATATTTTTTTTTCCCATACCAGACCTGACATAACATATGATTGGAAGTGTTACGAGACAGTTCATGCATTATTCCAAGGAGTCACAACTAAAGACAATGCATATAACACTGCAATAAATGAAAGGTACACAAAGTAACGGAATTCTGTGGAGAAGGAGGGGAGCACTAAGGCTTGAAACTTATACGAATACATACATATTAAATTTTTTTTTTTTTTCATATTCTGTATAGTAGACAACTCAAACTGTGGAGATTGAAACAAAGTATAACTCATTACCTATCTAACAGCCTTTGGTGATCTGATATTTGTTCATCATCAGATGGTAGTTTTTCATTGATTTTAGGAATATGCTGCATGTACAAAGAAGGAATATAAGAGTGATTATCATCGTCCCAGTTAAAACTCCATCGAAACCCTTATAAGATAACATAAAAGAAAATGGTACTCCTTAAGTGATCCACATATTACATCTGTCATACACATCTTATACATCAGAAATTTCTTTTTTTTTTTTTTTTTAAGTGCTTGTCCAGAAAGAAATAATAAGTAAACCGAAAGAATTTACACACAAAAGGGCACATAAAGTTGATGCAATAAAGCCTCTAAATAAAAAGAGAGTATGCAGGATAAAACAACAGAATAAAAAAGAACCCCAAGTAGAGCAATTTATATCATATAGTACGAACACTTTACCAGAGAAGCACAAAGTACATACGACAAAGTATGCAAATCTGGTATGTGTCACAGAAAAGAAAGCCAAAAAAAAAAAAAAAAAAAAAAAACTATGAGTAGGTAAGTTTTATCCTATATGTATCCTAAATTGTCAGTCACGCAAACTTAAAATGTAAAATCACTGCATAATCTGTTTTATCCACAGTTTTCCTTCTTTCAGGGAAAACCAAACAGCAAGCACACTGCTACTGAATTACATTTACATCAAACTCATCCTCGACATTCATAAAATGGCCAACGGTTTGAGCAGTAACTCATTTCTACTTCCCATATGGTTAAAAGATGAAGTGAATATTTTAGAAAAGTAAGAGAAAATTCAATATGATCGATGATTGTTCTCATCTTCCACCATTCCTATAGTTCACTTCCATGCCACACTTTCTTTTCAAACTTTAATTTAATGCGTTGGGTAAACTGAAATCTTAGAAAGAACTGACGGTTTTGATTATCTGCCAGATTTCCTACTGTTTCAAAACACATATTCCTGTGGCATCATGAGAACAAATATGACTGGTATTTAGCATCCATGGATAAAATTACAGCAATAGTATTAATTTATCTTTCTTCAATATTTAGTTCTATATCAATTCCACCAGGTATCACAAGCTAAACCATCTTCACGAATAAATATTGGTAAATGAATTCACCCCTTATCAATGCTTACTGAAGCATTAGTATTAGTATAGTTGTATGTCAAGTTTCCTTTATCAAGGCTTTACAAAGCACTTACTTTTAATTTTATTCTTCCCAAAATACAAGGTCGAGCAGATAATAAATAAAATTGAAGAGCAGCAAATGTTGGAACTTGTTAACCTCCTCTACTAATGAGCTGTGGATAAAAAGAATAAGCTAAGCCACAGAACAAATAAAAACATCTCTTGAGACTAGAAAAGGTGAGGGATAATTCTATAAAACAACAATGAAATCTTTAACATCATTTACCATATTATGATTGACCAAAGAAGAAGCGATACAAATATAAACAGGATATACAGTAGAAGAGAAAAGATGTTGAGTTTAAAGCGGGGAAAAGATGTCAACGGCAATTTAGTTACACTTACAGGAATGGGAACCATCTGATTCAATCTTTTACCAACTTCACTATCAAGGACAGACTCATCTGATATTTCCAAGGAATGCCACAAATCCTCATTAAAAACAGGTACATCAGATCCAGAAGACGAGCCAAAGATATCAATTTCATGTACTGTATCATTTTCCTTTTCGCTTTGACCATAATTCTCCACTTCTTTCATATTGTTTGGTTCATCGATGGCTTTTTGATAGGTGTCACTTCCAACATATGGTGGACATGATATCGTAACTGCCATACAAAATGTGTCATGGGAAGAAGACAATAACAGATAAATGCAATGCAAAGTTTGTAATACCAGAGTCATGAGATCTATTCGAATCAGAACACCAATCTTGTGCAAGAACTGATGCCCGAACATGCTGATTCTCAGAATTTGATGACCCAGAAGCTTCCATGGAATCAATTCGTGATAACTCTTCTTGATAAGCACGAGCAACTGCCTCATCATTCTCCACATTATCATAATGACAAAAGCCTTCTCTAACATATTCAACTTGACCTGAATCCGGATCATATTGAGCTATGATACTGGGTGAACCATTATTAGAAAGTGTACAGACACCTAGAAGATGATGTAGACCCCAGCGAACAACATCAGGATCCATGTCATGTGTTGCCATGTGCATGTTGAATAACAGATACTCTAACTACCCAAGCAACTAATCTGCTTGGTATGCGTGCCTCACAATAGTTCAACTGCTAGAAAGAGAAAGAAGAAGAACAGGAATTGGTACACATTTATTATATAATAATAACTGGGCATATGGTATTTAAACATGTTATCCAAGAAATATGTGTAAGCATCCTTCACAGACAACATTAACAAAAACATATTGATTAAGAGTGAAATGATGCTCCTTCCGTCTAAATAACATGTATTTAACTTATCTCAAATAATGATAATAATAATAATAAAATAATAAAGATAATAATTCGCATGTAATTCGCTGGACTGGTAGCGAAGAACACGAATCGGATGCAATTCCCTCAATCTACTCCCAAAATAAATAATAAGTAAAACAAAATTCACGATGGAACCTTTTAAAAAGAAAAATTATGGTAAATTATTAAATTCATCCCAGGATAGGAGTTTCACATTGAGCTATTAGTCTCAAACCGATAACAATGGAAACTAAAAAAGAAAAAAGTGAAAAATCATCCTCAGAAAGGATAAATATTAATGAACAACAAACGTTAACTTTATCTAAAAATACCGACCTGGTAACATGCAACCCAATGGAAAACCCTAAAGCCATATTACAAAAAGAAATTATAATGCAATCAAAATTAAAAAGCAAAAGAAATTATTAATAAAATCGTGAAAAAGAAGCAACAAAAACCTCAATCGAGAAGAGGATGAAAAATTCCGTAAGGGGATTGAAAAACTGGATACATCAAAAATCGGAAAGACAATGAACAGAATGCCGGAGCAGAAAAGAATATGGGAAAGTTTGCAAGTTGGGTTAGAGTTGCCGTCTTGTTTTGAAATTCTTTGCAGTTTTGCTGCTCAGCCTCGCTTCGGCCATCGGCGTTAAAAGGAAAAAAGAAAACCACGACACCGTATTGGGGGTGACGTGGCATGCGGACCCGGATTCCTAACCCGCAGCCGAACTTCGTCGTATTTTTATTTTTTTAATTTTTAAATATTGAACCAACAGCTTTTTTTTTTTTTTAATATCAAAAACATAACCCACAGTTTGTTTAAAATTAAAAAATAAATAATATTTTTAGATAATTTAAAATTTTATTAAAAAATATTTATTTTGTAAAAAATTTATAAAAAAACATATATTATTTTATGTTTGATTTTAATAATAAAAAATTAAAATATATATTTAATTATTTAATTTTATATAATGTTTAAATTTAGTCCTTTAATTTTATAAAATATATTTTTAATTTTTAATTTTTAAAATTATTAATTTTAAATGATTATTTTTTATTTCAATCATTATTATTTTTAAAAAATTAGATTTAATATGTAAATATTTGATATTTTTTAATCAATATTGTAAAATTCAACATAAATTTAAAAAAAACTAATAGTACTGTAGTTAAATTTTTTTTATAAAATTAAAAAATTAAAATAAAATATTATATAAAGTTAAAAAAAATTCAAGGTACACTTCTAATGATAGTTTAAAAAAAAGTGAATATTAGAGTTATTTTTATTCTTTTGGTAAAAAAATTAAGTAAGCCGGATTCAAGAACTTACTCTAATGGCATATTAGTTAGTTATTTTTATATTTTATAATATTGTCATACATTTCTATTTTATAAAATAATTTATTATTTAATTATTTTAAAATTTTATAATACATTCATCCATCTCCACATTTTTTTTAAAATCCTTTCTCATTTATGCGTCAGATTAATTTTAAAAATTACCTGAAATAGCTTTTCAAAATGATCAAAAATGTGCTTCTTTTATATTTTAATTATTTTTAAAATTTTAAATAAATTTCATAAAATCTCATAAAATAAATAGTTTTTCATAAAAATCTAAAACAAACAAGTCCAAAATTAAATCAAGAAGTGATTACAAATTATAGTAACTTCTTTTTGTCATAATCAACCACCTATTTATAATAACTAGTATATGGCCTATGCTATGCCCAGGATATAGAAAAATTAAGTTAAATAAATATGAGAATTATTTTAAAATTTTGAATGAGTTGTTATTAAATAAAAATAATTTACTCATAAATTAAATTTAGAGATATTATAAATTAGTTCTAAATTACACTTTATAGATATGTGAATAATATTTTTCTATAAATAATATTTAAAGTTGTGTTTGGTGGATTTTTAATAAAAAAATCAAAATTTACAATACTTGCTTGACATGTGCCCCAATTCATAAATGTATACAAGTTTAGGAAAGTATAACTAACATTATAAAGATTTTGATGTTATTTTAATTTATCATCATGATGATAGAAGATAATATAATTAAGAATTAATATTGTAAATATTAAATGATAAAGTAGAGTCTAACAATATACTAAAACTTTAAGAGTTAAATCCTTCTTACCCTCAATAGATCTTGACATCACTCCAACAACAATAATTAAGTAAATTGGGTATCACTAACATATATTGCAAAAAATAAAACAATTATCAATATATATTATGAATATAATATGAAAAGTGAAACATCTTTTAATTATTATTTTTCTTTCATGAAATATCATCTTCTCAAAAGGCCAACTCTTTGCTACATAAATCAATCTTCTTGTTGAGAGGATATCAAGCAAAGAAATATATAATTTAAAGTATGAAATTGTTTTTAGTAAGCAATATCATATTAATAGAATTGTGAATTAGAAAGACAACAATATTAATTAAAATATTATTTAGTCAAGTGATGCATCATTCTTGCAAATGAACCTTGGTATATATAAGCAAATTATATACCCATCCATCCATCTATCCATCTAAAAGTAGAAACGTCAGCATCTTGGATATGACATGTGTCTCAAATATAATTTTGATTTATTTATTTATTAGCTTTTAAGCATAAATAAAACTACATCTCCCAAATATCTCTCTATATAATATAATATAATTAATATATATATATATATATATATATATAAAAGTTGAACCACGAGTAACATCGTCATAATGACACATGTTCCTAATATAATTTTGATTTATTTATTTATTAATTTTTAAATATAAATAAAACTATCTCCTCCAAATATCTCTATATTATCTCAATTCTCATTAACTTATTTATCTACAATATCAAAATTTTTTATTTTAAAATAATAAGAAAATCATTTATGCCTTCCTCATCTCCAAAAATCCCTGCATTATCCAAACTTTACAACTACTTACTCATAATTTTAAATTTTAACTTTAAAATTTCCATTTTCAAAATTATGCAAAATTTGATACTTTAATTTTAAACATTTCCTGAAATTATGACTAAATTTAAATTTAAATTTTAAAAATATTAGTAGAACCACAAGCAGCATCCTCAACTTTTAATATAATTTTTAATATAATTTTGCTTTATTTAATTTTTAATTCTTAAATATAAATAAAATTACCTCAACTACCAAATATGAAATATCTCTACATTATCTTAACTTTACATTAACTTATTTATTTATAATTTTAAATTTCTAATATAAAATAATAACCAAATTATGTATGGATCCTCATCTCCGAAAAATCTCCCCATTTTGTACACTGACCAACTTCTTACCTGTAATTTTAAATTTTAATTTTAAACTTTCATGAAGTTACTCATAATTTAAAATTTAAGATTTCAAAATATTAGTATAATTTTGATTTTGATTTTAACAACTCATAATTTAAAATAAATATAAAAATATCTCAACTCTAAAAATCTCTCCATTATTTTAACTTGTCAAGCTACATTAACTTTAAATTTAAAGTTGAATTTTAATTTTTTTTAAATTAACACTAACTTGTCAAACGTGAATAATGTAGTTACATGAGATAGGATGGTTGCACAATGAGGTATCAAATGGTGTTTAGTTTTTCCTAACATGGGACAGTTGCATTAATTTTTTTGCATAATGTGAAAATTATAAATTTATAAACTGCCATATTCATTTTATAACTTTTATTACAGTTTGACCATCGATTTAGATTAGTCATCTTCTACAAAGTTAAAAGATAAAATCTTTTATTTGAATCCTCAAAATTCTCTCTCTCTCTCTCTCTTTCTCTCTCTCTAGCCTGATTTTGAGACATAACCCTTATTTAAAGGGTTCAGGGTTGAGCTCTTAAGCCCTCTTTTAAAAAAAATCCAACATTTTTATTTAAATAGAATATTCTAAAATCTAATATGAAACAAATCAAAGTTTCACATAAAATTTGACAAAGATTTAAAATTTTAAATTTAAAATGAAGATTAAAATCTTCATCAGTGTAAATCTAAATACTCCTCCTCATCATCTAAGAATAAAATATTAGATCCCTTAAATGTAGTTTCATTTGTTGAAAATGGAAGTGAAAATTCAATGTCAATTATCATTGCAACTTCTTCGTCATCACCTACAATAAATATTAACTAAATTTTGTCATCATTAATCAAATATATGTATGCATATGTGTGTGTATTTAAGATAATCGGGTTTATTAGGGTTTAAAGGACCGTCCGAACTCGAGCCCGAGCCTTTTTTCATAGGGCTTATTAGGGCTAGGCCTCAAACCTAGTTACTTTAAAAAAATAATTTTTAAAACTTGAACTCTTATTTAAAGAGGGCCTCTATGCCTGGTTCTCTAAACTCAACCCTTATTCTCAACTCTACCTACTAGGATCACTTTGCCACTAGGGCAATGCACCAAGTGCAAAATCCTTTCTTATTTCATCAAACAAATTTGCTTTCTACTCTCAATTCTTGTACAAGTAAAGTTTGTTTTGAGATCTCTCCCTTACACAAAGACTAAACTAAAGATACCAAAGTCTTAATTTCTCAAAATTTATTGTGAATTTTCATCATTTTCCTTTGAAATATATGCAAAAATTTTCTGATTATAGTTATTGTTGATGCAATGAAACTAGAGATGAATATGATGGAGAAAATGATCAAACTCTATGTCACATGAGCATGAATCTGTTTTATTATCTAATTTTAATTTTGTTTCCATTCAACTATGAGTTTGAAGATTTGGACTTAAGACATATTATTTTTACAGACTCTATTCATGTGTTTATTTTTGTTGATTTACATGTTATTCAAGTGACTGTTAGCTTTGTGTTTTGGTTGTTAAGATAGAAAAACAAATAAAGAAACTTGCATATTTTACCATAATTGAAAATAAAGAGGATTTTTTTATATTACAAATATGTGTTCTAGTTTATTGTCCCTTTTTAAATTCATCTTTAAATATTGTCTGTTGTATCCATTCCTTCAAGTTCATCAAGCTAACTGTAATTACTTTTCTTATAACCACATTTCATTGTTTATCATTTCCTTCCCTTTAGGTTCAAGGTTCAATGCCAACTCATTGATGCATCTGGGATATATTGTAAATTTTTTTTTTGCCATGAAATCTCTAGCTTGATGAAATGTAATGCTATTTGAGTTAAATGGATGTGTCTCTTTAGGTAATTGTATGGTTTTCAATTTTTATTGAAACATCATATTAAGTGACATTGAATATGAGAATTATATTTTTTAATATCAACTGAAATGTCAATACACCTCAAGAATCCATATCCATAGATATTTACAAAGTTCATATGAGGAATTATTGTTCAATGTGACCTTTTTCAGGGAGGCTACTTCATCATACCTAATGATCAAACATTCTCTATCTATAGAATCTATAACAGTATTTGTTTAATATTCTCATCAATCTTTCTTTTAACTATTAAATACTTGATTCACCACCTCTAGATTAAATTATTCTTTTGATGCTTGATTTCTTAATTACACCATACCTCATCAAGTATGTTAATGGTCCATTAGTTGTAGGTTTTCATGAATTAATAACACATGACTTTAAGTATGAACGAACAACAACATTCCTACTTACTAATCTCTTATGTTTTACATATGGATATTACCTTGCTTCATGTCCTCCTCTTTTTGAAGTTGAATTTCTCATATGCTTTAAAATGTATGAGTTTATATTATTTTTATTATTGATAAGTTTTAATCAATTTATGAGTTTTAAATAGTAAGAGTTCTCTCTCTCCCCCCCGCCCCCCAACACATACATAGGTTATACTAAAAACAATTAGCAGGAGTAAAGTAACAATAGAGAACATACAACAGCAGTAGCATGTTTGTGTGTGTGTATTAAAAGTTATTTAGACATTAGTAAAAAATTATTTTTACTTAATAACATTTTAAATTTATTATTTTTTATTTAAATTATTTTTTTCACGTCCTATACATCGCACGGGCCACATACTAGTTAGAATAAAACTAACCAAACTTTCTTTGATTCTTGCATATTGATAAGTCAAAATTTTATCCTAAAGACTAAAACTTTATTATGGCATTGCTTTAATATAAGCATGCAAAAAATTAGTAGAATTTTGATAGTTTTGAAGGAAAAAATGAAGAAATCAAGTAATTCAAATGATAACTATGAATATATTACTCTATGGCAAACCATTAATAGGAACAAAAAGAAGGGATTAAAAGGAAAGATAAAATCATCTATCTACAATATTGACGAATATATTATAGTTGTTGTATATTTTTTGAATACTAAGGCAACTCATAAGATATTGAAATGGTTTGTAAGTAGACATTATAAATTTAAGATGGATTTATGAAAATACAAATGTGAAGGGCTAACTTGAAATAATGTCATAAAAGCTTATAATAATGCAAATGACACAATGAAGAAAAAATAAAAATGAGAGTGCACAATCAAAACATGAAATTCAAACGTGAAACAATTGTAAAGTATTTAAAATGCACTTGTTTTACAACAACAAATATGTAATGAAAAGAATTCATTAGGAAAAAGAATCATAATATATCATAAGAGAAACACCACTTGAGAAAACAAATAGAGAAGAAGAAATAGTTAAATACTGCAGGCGGGAAGATGAAAAAAAAAAGGAAGAGAAAAGAGGGTTTTGCGTCCAATCTTCTAACATAAACAAAACTTAATTAAGACAACGACTTCATGAAAAAGCAGTTTTGAATTAACTATAAGAAAATGGGGAGTGATAAGAACATGGGGAGTAGTTTTTGATAGTTTAAGAAAATAATGAAAGGTGGTTTCTGACAATTTTAAAAATAATTATTTTTAAATTTGAAATTTGAAATTAGGAATAAGTTAAGATGAAGTTAGGATAATGGAGAGATGTAGGAGTGAGGTAATTTTATTTATATTTTAAATAATGAATAATAAAATAAAAAACATCAAGGACGTGTGACACCACAAGATTTAAGCTTGTAGTGTTTTTTTTAATTATAATTTTGAATTATAAATAAGTTAACATGTTTTTTTATTATAAATATGAATTATAAATAAATTAATAGGAACTTGAGAGATAATGGAGATATGTGAGAGTGAGGTATTTTTATTTATATTTTAAATAATAAATAATAAAACATAAAAAATCAATGACACTTAACATTACTGTCTTAAGTTTGCAGTTCTACTTTTATACATATAGATAAAGAAGTGGGGGTTGATAAAAAAAATAAAAATAGCCTATCATATTTATAACATGGCTAGCTAACAAATGAGTACAAAAGTTTGCTTCTCTAAACATAAAGCTTAATGAAACATTACAACTTCTAAGCATTAGAAATCTAGCATAATCATCGGCCAAAAAAAGAAACCTAGCATAATCATTGATATTCTTAAATGTTGATGATTATCCAATTGAGTGATAAGATTCATTGCCTCTACATAATTAGTAAATACTTTCACTCTCCAAGGGCCTAATTTAGAACATAGTTCTAGCCCTTTAATGATTCCAGCTATTTTAGTAATTGCTAGAGGAAAGCTTGCCACACAAGAGTTAAAACTAAAGTTTTTAAAAACTGAACTGGTCATTAATTTTTTGTTTGTATGAAGAGAAAATATAAGAGGAAAGAAAATATGGAAAGAAAATAAAAAAAATTCAATTTTCCTATTTGGATGAGAAAGAAAAAATGAGAGAAAAGAAACATTGGAGAAGAAAATAGAATGTAGGACTCACTATATTTTCTTTCCAACTTTTCTCTCAAAATATGAAGAGATTTTGGAAATAAAATATAAATGGAAAAAAATGAATTTAACTAAAATAGTCATTTAAAATAGCAAGAATACATAACACAAATAAAATAGTTTCATCTAAACACTTGACTCGAAAACATCTTCATATGATGGTAATGTAATAATCAAATTTCACTTTCTAACTATTAGGCTCGTGTCAAACAATTAGGAAATACATCACACATTGCAAAGGAATCCATTCATGAAAATCATTTTGTTTAATAGGATTCGTTTAAAAGCAATCGTATCAAAATATTCTTTAGTAAGATTTTATCAAAATGATTAACAAGTTTGAACACACAGTCCATGAGAATGTATAACAAACAAGCGTGACTTAAAGCCCGAATTGATCAAGAGTGGTTAGAAGCAATAAAACAAGCACGGTAGGAGACACGAAACAAGCATAGGCATGAAACTCATGAATAACAAGCATGAGTATAATCTCACGAATACTAAGCTAACTAGAATTTAATTATAGTACACCAAGGGCTAATGAAATTGTTGTTAGCAACTAACGTTTTGATTCAATCCCACAATTTAAACTAAAAGATTAGACATTATCATTATTGTATTAAATAAACAAGAATATTCAATCATAGAATAATTCTAACTCTTCCTCTAAAACCAATTAGTATAATGACAGTAACTCCAATCATAATAAACAATATTAGAATTAAAATTTTACCAATATACAAGTGAATATGCCAAAAAAATTGATAAAAAAAAATTTGTTAATAATTTAATTGAGATACTATTCACTTACTTGAGACATCTCTCAAATACACAACTTACTCTTAGTTAAACACTTTAGAAGTATGGGCTGCTCCTTAATTTCCTAATGCCCAAAATAACACTATGGTCATCCTTTTTTTTTTTTCCCTCACGCCTTATGAATCTACAAGTCTTCATTCCAAAACAGTTTGCACAAATAGAAAGATCCCAACTTAAACCTTCCTCAAGTATCAAGGCAAGTAGTCATTAATTTAAGCTCGTAACAAGACTCATGCATTCAACAATAAAACCCACTTTTTAATTAAAAGAAAATCACATATATATATATATATATATTTTTTTTTTCTTTATTCAATTTCATTAACTTTATTTATCAAATCTCCCGTCAACCACTTTATATGTGTCCCTACAATTATCATACATAATACGTAATCCAACATTACTTAGAGAAACAAAAGAAGAAAATCTTCACTTCCATCTTCCTCAGACTCTGCGTCAAACACTGCAAAGATATTCCAAAAATAAATGTATAAATAACAATTTGACCCTTAAATTACCAACCTACATATCTTTAATTAATACTAATACAACCATCACATTTATTTGCCATCATAAACTAAAATTCTTCTATCAAATATTTCATCATGTGGATTCAAAATTAACCATAGAACAACCTCGTTCTTTAAATCTCTTTTTCAAAAATTTTCTAGACATCTATACAAATTTTCTATGCTTCCAAAATTCATTTCCTTATCAAAAATAAATATAAATCCATTAAAAACTGAACATGACTTCATAGTATTAATCCTTAATACATTGAATATGCTTCATCAATCAATCTCAACTCTTCTACTCATTTTATCGAACATTTGTGTGACATCCTCAAAGCAAGTTGAAGAAAAGCCAAATTTCCTTCTAATCAATGCCAAATGGCTAGAAAGAAAAGAAATTTCAGTTCATCAAATACAAATATACAGTAGGCAAAGAAAAATCAAGAACCAAACTTTCAATCCATACTCACACAAACATGGCAAAGAAGGAAGAATTTTAAGTTTGCCCACACTAGGAAGAAACGATGCAAGAAAGGGAAGGAAAATAACTTGCAAACTATGGTGCTTTGTAGTGATGAACGGATGGCAAGAAGTGTAGGCAGCACTGGATTGAGGGAGAAAAAGGATCTGACAATGCTGTATAGGGGAGATGAAGTGCAAATCGAACAGTGATCTACACACACCCACTCGCTAGAGAACGAAGGAAGGATGGAGGATGGAAGGGATGATGAAGATCTATTTGTTGGCAGCACCGGCAGCAGACGTGAATGGCAAAATATGAACTGCTTGAGTCGTGACCAGAAGAAACTGTCCTTAAGAACTATTTCGGCACACCTGCGACGACCGACAGTTCGCCAGGATTAAACAAACACTTCCTGCAGAGCAAGAAAATAGAACAACAGAGACTAAAAGCAGACACAGATGAACACGAGAGAAGAAGGCAAAGGGAGGAGAGAAATGCCTCGAAAACTCAAGAGGCTGGTCAAGGTTTTCTATCTGCACCCATGGCTATATATAGCCTGAAGATGGAGACATGAATGCTGGCTCATAATTATCGGATTAATGCTTCGATTACACACGTATAAAACACTATTAATCTGGAGACGTTGGCAGACAAAAATGTTTAAGATATTAACTCACAAAATCGATTAATCTGGAGACATTGGTAGACAAAAATGTTTAAGACATTAACTTCACAAAATCAATTTTTAGAAGTGGTTTAATGCCCAAAAATTGTCAAGGCTTCAAGTTCAAGTTTGAAACAGTAAAACTAGAGGTTTTTCGGCGAAGCTAAAAATAATTATTTATTTAATTATTTTTGTAAAAATAACTCGATAAAATGAACCCAGTGCCTCTTGAACTTGCGCACAGGGGGCGAATCAGCTAATTTCAACTGCGATTGTCCTATGTTGGCCTGTCTCATGTGTGCGAGGCCACTTCTCCTCCAAGCTCATTTTATTAGCCCACTTCATCCCTTAGTATATATACACTAAGAGAGTCCTTCACTTAATCAATGTGGGACTTTGACACACACACATACACTCCTTTGACACATACACAACAATCCCCCATATGTGTCAAAAGGATCTATGTTCGTCTGAGTTATTTACATGGAGGATAATCACTTCAAATTTGGTGTTTGTTGACTTGAACCAAACCTAGACTAATAAAACTTAGCACACAGAAAATCCAGTGTAACTTCGTTATTAAACCAATAGATCTTGAATGTGTATTAGAGGTCTTATTAATCAGATTATACTCCTACATTCTCTGTTGTTAATGATGGTTTTACACATTATCAGCCATACGCGTGCCTGGTTTTAACAAATACTCTAGAGATTTTACCATGATCTTATAGGAGCAGCCCAATTTCACATTTGTATAGGTGTTTTCATTAAGTGTATCTGCAATGAATATACCATCTATAAGGACTATGAAAACATTGAGAGCTTTCGCTTGGCCTCCGTTCAATGCATTTTATCACTTTCTCAAGCCATAGGAAGGGACAAAATTCAGTGCTAGTAGAACTAACAAGTTACTTGTTCTTACCCATTGAACCTTTTTCATGGGATCTCCAATCACAAAGGTTGGGTTGCCATCAAAGTTAATTTCAAACAGGTTTAAGTCTCATCCCCCTCAACATTTCAATAATAAATTTCTTTCCCAAGAGTTTAGTTAATGAATCCTTCAGATTTAACTCTGATCTCACATAATCGATTGAGATGACCCCATCTTTGAGCAGCTGCCTTATAATATTATGTCTTAATTGAATATGTCTACTTTTGCTATTAAAGGTTTTATTTTTAACTATTGCTATTACAAACTAGCTATTACAATGTAAAGACACTAATAGTGTAGGCTTTTCACCTTTTGAAATACTTGCTAAGAAGTTTTTCAACCACGCAGCCTCAATCCCAACCAGCTCCATGGCAATAAACTCAGAATCCCTTGAGAATTTTGTGTTGATTGTCTGTTTTGCAGACTTCTAAGTTATTGCACCATCACCAAGAGTGAATATATAACCACTAGTGGATTTTGTCTCTTCTGAATTCGAAATCCAGTTAGCATCATTGTATCCTTCCAATACAGTGAAAAATTTACTATACAATATACTATAATTCATGGTACCTCTCAAATATCTCAAGACTCTCACCATAGCCTTCTAGTGTTTACTTCCTGGACAGTGGGTATATCTGCTTAATCTGCCTACAGCATAAGCTATATCAGGCCTAGTAAAATTCATTAAATGCAACAGATTCCTAATAATTTAGGCATACTCATATTGAGCAATTGGGTCACCCTTATGCTTTTTTAATTTCACACTCGAATCATAAGGAGTACTCAGAGGAGCATCTTCAAGATGTCCAAACTTTCTAAGAATTTTCTCAACATAATGTTCTTGGGAAAGTAAAATCTCATTTTCATTCCTTATGATTTTTATACCCAAGATTACCTTGGCTTCACCCATATCTTTCATATCAAAATTTGAAGAAAGAAAATTTTTTATTTCATTAACAACACACATACTAGAGCCAAAAATTAGCATATCATCCACATACAAGCATATAATCACACAATCATTATTCACAAGTTTTGTATAAACACATATTTCTACTTCAATAGTAGAAAATCCACCAATTGTCAAAACTTGATCAAGTTTCTCATGCCATTACTTAGGTGCTTGTTTTTAGCCATACAAAGACTTGACAAGTTTACAAACTTTATTTTCTTGCCCAAGAATCACACATCCCTCAAGCTGTACCATGTAAATTTCTTTTTCCAAATCACCATTTAAAAAGGCAATTTTAACATCTATTTGGTGAATAAAAAGCTTGTAAATTGAAGTCAAAGCAATAAGAACTCTTATAAAAGAAATTCTAGTCACAAGAGAAAATGTGTCAAAATAATCTATATTTTTTTTGAGTAAAACCCTTGGCCACAAGCTTTGCTTTATATTTATCAATTGAATCGTCTAGAAAATATTTTTTCTTAAAAATTCATTTACACCCAATAGCCTTAGCTCCTTGGGGCAAATCTGCTAAAACCTAAGTTTTATTTTTTCTTAAAGAATTAATTTCAATTTTAATTGCTTCTTTCCAAAATTTGGCATCAGGAGAAGAAATAATTTCATAAAAATTTAACAGTTTATTTTGTACTAAATAAGTGTAAAAATCATCTCTAAAACTTGTTTCTTTCCTTTGCTTTTTACTTCTCCTTAAAACCAAATCCTTATTTAAATTTTATTCAAACTTTGAATTCTCAACAGGTTTAAAAACATGCTTAATTTTTAAGGGAAAAATATGTTTAAAAAATTCAGCATCCTTAGTCTCTACAATTGTGTTTTGGTCTAAAATATCACTTTTTAAAACTAAAAAATAATATGCTGTACTTTATTCAGCATACCTAATAAACATACAATCAAAAGTTTTAGAACTAATTTTTCTCTTTTTAGGATTAGGTAATAAAACTTTTGCAAGATAGCCCCACACTTTCAAATATTTTAAATTTGGGGTAAACTCTTTCCATAACTCATAAGGTATTTTCTTTGTTTTCTTATGAAATATTCTATTTTGTAAAAAACATGTAGACAAAATAGCTTCACCCCACAAGTTATCATGTGCAGAAGAACTCACAAGCAAAGCATTCATCATTTTTTTTAATGTTCTATTTTTTTTTCTACAACACCATTAGACTCGGGAGAATAAGGAGGTGCTATCTCATGTATAATTCTTTCTTTTTCACAAAAATCATTCAACAAAACATATTCTCCACCTCTATCAAATCTAACCCTTTTAATCTTTTTGTTTAACTAATTCTCAACCTCTGTTTTATATAAAAAAAAATTTCAAAAGCCTCATCTTTGTTTTTTAACAAGTATACCTTAGTATATCTTGAAAAATCATCAATAAAAGTAATATAATATTTTTTACCACCTCTAGTCATGGTTTGTTCTAAATCACCTAAATCTGTGTGAATTAAAGACAGTAATTTAGATTCTCTTTGACTAGAAAAATGAGGTTTTTTACTTTGCTTAATTTTTGCATATACTTCACATTTTTCAAAATCATTGTTTTTAGTTTTAGAAAGTAATCCAAGTTGTCGCATCCTCTTTATATAGCCTTTACTAGCGTGACTTAGTCTAGCATGCCATAGATCAAAGGAATCAACCATATAAACAGGCATATACTTAGAAGATTCAGTCTTATTCATTTCATCAACATTCAAAACACATAGTCCCTGATTACAATACCCTTTGCCTACAAACACATTATTTTTTATTATTACAATCTTGTCAGATTCAAATGACACTTTAACCCCAGCTTTCCTTAAAAGAACAATTAACAATAAGTTAGCTCTAACTTCAGGCACATACAGAACATCGTTCAGAGCCAGAGTCTTTTCTGATGTGAGCTTTAAGACCACTTTCCCTTTTCCTCGAACTTTGGCAGTTCGGGAATCAGTAAGGTAAACACGGTCTTCCCCTTCCTTTATAGGATTATAGGAGGTAAACATTTCCTAGCTAGCACATATATGCTTGGTAGCCTCGGAGTCTACCACCCATTTCTTCACATTAGAAATTAAGAGAGCTTGTGACACCACTGCAGTAATGATGTCATCATCACTGTCACCATCTCATTGTACCAAATTTACATTTGGCTTCTGAAGCTTATCATGGTTTGCTCTCTCCCTATACTGTGCTGTATAGTGTCCTGGTTTACCACAAACAAAATAGTCTCCTTTCTTTTTGAAAGAGGGGTTAGAAGCATTGGGTTTGTAATCAAATTTTTTATTCTTTTTGTCTTTAGTTTTAGAGTCATACCTCTTGTTGTGGGGGATTTGTCTCCATTAAGTTGGCTTTGGATGTCATCTCTCTGGTTTGAGTTACACATACTGCCTTGAGGTTGGTGTCTTCGATGATGATGTGAGTGATCAGATCAGTCAAGGAATGTTGCTTCTGTTTGTGTGTTAGCTACTATTTATAATCATTCCATGATTCTAGCAGCTTCTCAATTAAAATCCCAGCAACAAACTCATCTGAAAGGTTGATGTTTTCAGCACAAAACTCCTCCAGCAGCTTATGATATTTATTGATTTGCTCCTTCACATCTTTGTTCTCAATCATCTCCCATTTGTAGTAGTTGCCTACAATGAACTTTTGTTTGCCGGCATCCTCAGCAGTGTACTTTGTCACCAAGGACTCCCATATCTTACAAGCTTCCTTAGAGACATAGTAGACATCGAACATATCATTAGATAAAGTGCTAATTATAGTGTGTCGGTATACCTTGTTTGCATGAGTCTATGCAACTTTCTGGGCTTGATCAGTATCAGTAGGAGGCTCGGATTGATTAAGAGCAGCGGCCACACCATACATGTCAAGAATGGTGAAGACTTGTTCCTGCCAGTGTTTGAAGTTCCTACCATCAAAGACTTCTATCTTCAACACGTCTTGGAACAGCCTTGACGGGGGATGGCAACAGTGGCAGGGACGTACTGATCTCTAGTTGAACCTTTAGGCACACCTTTAGCAGTGACATTCTCAGCACTATTGGCAGCCATTCGGTTGGATAGTTCTTAATATTGTTGGTGGCACCGACAGCAGACGTGAATGGTGAACTATGAACTGCTTAAGTTGTGCCCGAAAGGACATTTTCCTTAGGAACTATTTTGGCACACCTGTGATGACCGACAGTTCCTTAAGATTAAACAAGCACTTCCTGTGGAGTAAGAAAATAGAACAATAGAGACTAAAAAGTAGACACAGACAAACACAAGAGAAGAAGGCAGAGGGAGGAGAGAATTGCCTCAAAAACTTAAAAGGCTAGTCAAGTTTTTCTGTCTGCACCTATGGCTATATATAGCCCGAAGATGAAAACATGAACGCTAGCTCATAATCACCAGATTAATGCTTCGGTTACGCACGTATAAAACACCATTGATCTGGAGACGTTAGCAAACAAAAACGTTTAAGATATTAACTCATAAAATCGGTTAATCTGGAGACGTTGGCAGACAAAAATGTTTAAGACATTAACTTCACAAAATTAGTTTTCAGAAGTGGTTTAATGCCCAAAAACTACCAAGACTTCAAGTTCAAATTCGAAACAGCAAAACTAGAGGTTTTTCGGAGAAGCTAAAAATAATTATTTATTTAATTATTTTTGTAAAATAACCCAGTAAAATGAACCCAGTGCCTCTTGAACTCGCTTGCAAGGGGGGCGAATTAGCTGATTTCAACTGCGATTGCCTTGTGTTGGCCTATCTCATGTGTGCGAGACTACTTCTCCTCCAAGCCCATTTTACTAGTCCACTTCATTCCTTAGTATATATATACTAAGAGAGTCCTTCATTTAATTAATGTGGGACTTTGACACACACACACACTTTTGACACACACACAACACTATCTCTCGCTCTCTGGATTGTGATTGATGGAAGTGGAGGAGAGAACCAAAGAACTCTTCTTTTCTAGAGCATTGGAAACGCGAGAGGGAGAGGAAAATAGGGGAGTTGGCTTGTCTCCACTACTCTTTCTCTCTTTTTTCCTCTCAACTACCTTAAAATAAAATTTGAGCGATCTGAATTTGGTGTAGATTAAACCTTAATGGGAGATTTAAAGTTTTTATTTATATTTTTGTATTTATTACAATTTTAATAAATTTATTTTATCACCAATCAAAACAATTCAAATTTAATTTTAAGGATCAAAAATTATAAGTATAAAATATAAATATAAATAAAAAAGGTTCAAATTTTATTTTGAAAAAGTATGATACAATCTCTCTAAAATATATAAATTTTTAATTTTCTATTATATTATTGTGAATATAAGAAAAAAATTATGATAATATAAACAAACCTTATGAATCATTTATATATTTTTAATTATTATTTATATATTTTAGAGAAATTTTTTTTTATTATTATTATTATTTTAGGACAGTGGAGGGAAAATTAAAAGAGAAAAGGTGGTAGAGACAAACTAAACCCGAAAAGTAGGTTAGATGCGCGTCTGATTTCTATTTGATTGTTGTTTTTATTCCTTTTCTAAAGGTATTTCAGTAATTTCATGACTTGAAAATAATAAAATTCCTCTTTTTGTTGCACGGAGGATCCGAACCAGTAACTTTATGTAATAGTATTTATGATACTAAGAAAGCAAAGTTTTCACTGGGCCATCAATTACCATCCCAAAATTTATAAAATACCCTTAAAATACTTTATTATAAAGTTTAATCCTCACCAATTTAAATTTTCTTGGTTATTACATTCGTCTTGAGTGGTTACTTCTTAATTGTGTCGGTCATTTTATTTATAGTAAAATACATATTTTTAAGTTATTATATTTAATTTTAAAAATGTGTCCAGTTTTGATTTTTAAGAAGTAAAAATAACATTTTTAACTAAATTATTTAATTTTAAAATATAATAATATGAAAAAATATTTTCCACAACTAATTTAATTTTAAATTAATTTGATTATGTTAATTTTAATATAATTTTTGCTTTCAATTTATTTTTATAAATATGATTACATAAAACATGATATATTTTACTATAAGGGCATCATAGTCATTATGATATCTGTTCATTTTTTTTTCTCTATATTTTCTCATGTCCATCCAAATGAGAAAAGTGATAATATTTTCTTTTCGATTTTCTCTTTTCTTTATTTTCTCTCATCCCATTTTCTTTTCTCTCAATTTTTCTTCCCATTCAAGTGGAAGGTAAATTGGAAAGGGTATTTGATTAAGGGTCAGTGATCAGATTGAAGTCAAACTTTGATTAAATTGACTCAAACTAAGGTTTTAAAAATCAGACAGATTATTGAACCGGATGATATACTGGTTTAAGGTTCAATGGTCGGATCATAGTCAAATCAGGTATGATTAATTAAATATATTTGCAATTTTACACATTAAATATTAAATTAATAATGAAATTTTATAAAATATTATTTCACAAATATTAAATTTATAAGATAATATTAAATTTTTTTACTTTATTATGATATATAATGTTTTTATTACTTAATATTGACTAGGAAAAATTTAAGAAATTACTGGTTAATCATCATAAAAAATTTATATCGAGGTTCATTAACAAAAAAAAAAGGGGGGGAAAGAGAAGAGGACTAAGATATTGTTTTCTTTTTAATTTAGCAAAGAAGATCATTCATGATGTTCAAAAACATTGTAAACTTATTTAATATTTGAAAACACACGTTTGTTATAGATAAAAATGATAAAGTATCAAGTGTTTTTGGAGGCTTAAAGAAATTAAATTAAAAATTGTATAGCTTCAAAAAAGATACAGATAAATAATTTGAAGTATAGAGATTAAATATTATACTTAAATTTAAAAAAATAATCCCATATTTAGGTAAAATAATTTAATAAAGATTAAGGAAAAAAAAGGAAAACAGAAGGCAAGTATAAAAACATTGTGTTCAGCTTGGGAATTTAGACACGCGACACATCGGAAGATTACGAAGAGCAAGAATGATGCTTGATCTATTAAAAAAAAAAAAAAAAGAGTGGAGGGAGGACGATGCGGGCTTTGTTGGGGTTAAGTTATTTTCGTGTGAAAATTACATCTCCGTGCCCTGTGTCAAAATTGCAAACACTGTTTTTTCTTTTTAAAATTTTTCTGGTTCCGCTTAAACCCGATCAATTTTTTGACCGGTTATTCCCGTTTTTGACCAGTTTAAACAGTCTTTGACTGGTTTATCATTACTCCAATTTAGGGGCTTGACCGAATTGGATTAAGAGTTGGTTTTTGATTGAATCGGTTAGTTTGGATTGATTTTTAAAACCATGTTTCAAACAAATTAATATATTTTTTAATTACATATGGTAAGTAAGTTAGATAAATATAATAATAAAAAATTGTAATATACAGAAATAAATTTTTAAATACGATAAAAATAACTTTTTTTTTGGCCATCATGATCGATTATTCATTTATATTAACATTATCTTTATATTTTTATAATATACTCATCCAGTCTTAAATTATAAGATATTTTTAGACAAAATTTCATATATCAATAAACTTCATTAAGTATATCTAACAACCTTACCTTTTTAAAATAAAAAAACTCATCATTTAATATATTAAAAAGAGAATAAATGAAAATTAATTATAGAGAGAGAAATGATAATATTGAAATTGATACATTTAAGGAAATCTTAATTTATTTAAAGTATCTTATATTTTGAAATGAAAAAACTCCTTCAAATGTGTCTTATAATTTAAGATAGAGGGAGCATATAACATCAATTTGGCCAAATATATGCATATAACATCACTCCACTTTCTCTAATTGCAGTTTCGCTTGTAATTGAAGTTGCAGGCCTGTTTTGGTTATAAAAAAAAAGGTTGTAGGCCTGTATGCCTTCTTTTTGCTAACACGTTAACTTTTTTCTTTATTTTTTTATGTGATGTTGCACTTATTTTTACGTTTGTTTGAGTAAAGGACAATAATATTAATCAAAAGAAAATTATAATAAAGTACAATAATTAAAGGAATAATATATGACATGTCTGCCAGATTTTGCTCCCCACAAAGTTGTCTTCCAACTTAAAGAAAGAAATAGGCAAAAAAATGAAAAGCATGGAGTAGATATCTTCGACAATAATTGAAGATGCAAGTCTGATTTGATTAAGCTGAGAGATGGTCTTCCCTTTGCTTATCATCGTGAGCTTCGTCTTTGGTAGGAGATTGTCGTGGACAAGGTTGTGGATTCATTTTATAGAGCTTTCAGTGTAAGATTCTGAATTTTAATTTCTAGATTAAATGAAGTAATTAGTGAGGGGATGATTAGGAATGGCTCGGATTGGGTTTGAAAGTGTTTTGGGCCACCGAGGCCTAGATTGAAGAACTAAATTCGGGCCTGGCCATTATGTGCCATTTGCCACAACAGATGATCAAATTTTTAAATCAAAAGCTTGCATACACGAGCTATGGAACAGACACAGAGAGAGAGAGAGAGAGAGAGAGGGAGAGAGAGAGAGAGAGGAGAAGAAGAAGAAGAAGAAGAAGAAGAAGTCTTTGATAGGGCATCACTTTTTGAGCACTTTGGAGGTATTTTGGGCTTGAGTCTATAAAGACATGTCTCCTTTACACTTTTCTCTTCTCTCTGTACAAATTTAGAGTAATATTTGAGGTTGGAAGATGATGATTTGCAGATTTAGGGCTATTGGTCTAAACCTATTAGTGCAAATAAGATTAATAGGAGTTATTTAAGGATTATATACCTAGTTTAGAAGTTTTTACAAGGTTGTGAGTTTGGGTCATCCATTTTAGGAGAACCCTAGACCTCTTAAGGGTGATCTTGGATTGTTGGGTATTATATTAGTTATTATTTAATCTAATGAGAGCTAATTAAAGTTAATGAGAGTTAATAAACTCATTGGATATGAGATTAAGCTTGTAGTTGAAAAGCTTGGTTATTAAAATGTGAAATTTGAAAGTTACAAGTGGTAATTTTAGTGATTATTAATGATAATTGTTATTGCTAATTGTAGAGTAACCTTATAAAGCAGCAAAGTGCTTGAATTTAGCTTAGAAGCAAGTGGTATTTGAGGATAACTTATGAATTCTCAAAGATTTGAGGTAACCAAAGAAATCTATTCATGTTATTGCTTGTTAAATTAATTGTAGTGTTTGTGAACTATAAAATTATGATTTCATATATATATATATATATCAATGTATATATATTGTTTTTGTTTTGAAATTATGTAGCTATGGCTCTTTATACTAGTAAGATAGTGATGTTTTGAACTCTTTTAGATTGAGAAAAGTTACTATTTAAAATGAGCATGATGGTGATCATGAAATATGCTATGTGTTGAATTGGCATGTGATGTGTTGGCATGAAAATAGTGATGGTGAGAGTTCAGCTGAGTAGAGAATAGTGATTTGTGTCTGCATAAATCACACCAATACCACAAAGCCTCAAGGTTTAGTTCTTAACTTTACCCTTAAACCCCACCTAAAGAATGTGGTAATAGGGCTTAGCCTTAAACCCCGCTTAGAAAAATTGGTAATAGGGATTATGACACCCTAATGTTTGAGGAGGGAGAATTTATGGTTCGAGAATGAGTGTGGGGCCTTGGTTGGGTCCATTCTCATGATTGGAGAGCTTGGACTAGCCTAATTATAAGGGTTTAGCTTTTAATTTTTTTTATAGTCCATGAATTCAGTTAGTAGTGATGGAGGTTTAGAGAAGATAAATGATGATGCATTGCATTGTGAATTGCAATAAATGATGTTAACTTATTTTATAATTGCCCACTTGGCATGCCTATGATTATTTGAATTATATTAGCATGTTTTATATTACTTTAGTTACTGAGTGGTTATACTCACTCCTTATTTAACATTTTACAGGCACTAGCTTTAGGTATGATAAGGGAAAGGCTCCTAAGGCTTAGGAACCAAATTTCCTACTATAAAGCCTCATTATACTTTTGATTTATGTGTAATTATTATGATATTGCCAATTAGGATAATTATTTTGATTGGTTAATCATTGGTATTTTGCAACCTAGGTCAAGTTGTATAAGCTATTAGTGCTTAATTTAGGCCAAAATAATGGTGCAAGTATGGTTAGTGTTATTTTGATATCATAATTGGTTACTTTGGTAGTTTGAATGATGGTTACCTCCCTTGTACTTTTTTGATGAAATTGGGTTTGGGGAGTAAAAATGGGATATAGGTGATATATGTGTGTTGTGGTGTTGTTTAGGTTGTTCTAGATCATTTGAGTTTGGTATAAGTGTTGGGTTGGACTTTTAGCGCTTGGACTAAGTTTTAGATACCTTATTGTTAAAAAGTATGAAAATGTGACTATTTTGTGTTTGGATCTTGTAACATCCCAAATTTTCTAATCCATAATCTATTTTATAATTAAGGATAAATTAGTAAATTAGTGAATTAACTATGTTAATCATGTCTTTGGGTTGTTAATGAACATTTTAGATCATGAATAGTTTTAATATCTGATTAGGATGGAAGTTTAGGTTGAATCGGGTTCAAATGGCATGAGTTAAAGTGAGAATTTGCTTACTGTGCCATATGACACAGTTTCAATATTAAGAAGTTGTGAGTCATGTAGAAAAATAAGAAAAAAGCTTGTATTTTTAGGAGCTCAAGGAGAAAAAGATATGCTTTGCTAGAGCTTCAATTTTCGTAAACTTAGAGGCTAATTTGGACCTTCAAACTCTTGGGTAAGCTTCCTACTACTCTCTTCTACCTCTCCATCTTGTTTTTCAAGAAATTTGGAAGCGAGAAGAGTTTATATGAGTTGAAGAAGCTAGGGATCCATGCTTAAAGACTTGCATGTGATTTTAATAGCCTAATCTAAGTTTCTTGGACTTGGACCAAGATATATTGTGAAGTATAGTGGTTATAGGTTGAGACTTATATAAACCCTAACAAAATTCTAGTGTCTTGAAGTTGTATGAGCTAGTTAATAATGTGATTTAGTTAAGAAGAGGTACAAGGAGTTAGTATGAGTTGGTTGTAGTTTTGACTAGCTCAAATACAAAGTTATGGGTTGTGGTTGGTTAAATTTGGTTAAATTTAGCTAGGAAGTACTTATGTTAAGTTGGAAAATTAACATATAATTCTATGTATTGTAGATTTTGTTAGTTGGAACCTTTTCGAAGTTAACAAAGCATTAGAAGCATATGTGAACCACGGGTAATCCTTTTTGTATTAAAAGGGTTGAGGTAATACGATAATCTATGTTATTTATTAGCTAATAAAGTTGTTTATAAGTGGATGGCATATGTAAATTAAAAAATGTATGTGTATATGTATATGTTTTAAGAAATTGAGGAGTTTTTGGAAAAAAAATAAAGTTGCATGATAAATTATAAATTAAGTAGGAGTTATAAACATTTGTTATATATGATGTTTTTTAAAAAAGCATACCATGGCATGTTTTTGACAAAATATGTGGTGAAACGATACTGGTCAATAAATATGGGGTGATTGATGTAACATCGTAAAATTTAATTCAAGATTAACTAAGTTAATTAAGGACAAATGTATAATTTTGAAAAAATATTAAGAAATAAATAAGTTTATTTAAGGGATTGTTATTTGGGTTTAATTTAGATAAATCCTAAATTATGATTTTTTAGAAATAGAAATAATAACAATAACATTATTATTATATGAAAGAAAAGAATAAAAAAAAAGAAGAAAAGTAGATGGGAAATGGATGTTGGGGTGTGTGTGTTTTAATGTATATATGTAGATATTAAAACAATAAATAGGAGGGAACAGATTTGCAAAATTTGTGCGCGCGCACGTTTGATTCAAGGAATAGGAAGAAAACAAAATTTATACGCAGGACCCACACTTTTTTTTTTTGTAAAACAACACACCCACCCTTAACATTTTATTTCCTCTTCCCTTTTCTCATTTCTCTTCATGTGTGGCAAGTGTGTGTCGCCGATGGTAACTGATTTAAAAAGTAGAGCTCTATGATAGGATAGTTTGAATGAGAATTCAAGTATTTTAAATTATGTAAGTGTTTTAAATATTTTTCTTAATCATATTTCCTCTTTAGTTTCATATTTTCAAATTATACAAAATCTAGGGTTTGAAAGAGAGATAAATTTTTGATGAATAAATATTATTATTGAGTTTGTTGGTAGTGTAATAAATATTTTAAAGTATTATTTTATTGATAGAATTGAAATTTGAGGCCTTTGAGTTATTTCATAAACTATGAGTAGATTTTTGATTAAATTTGAAAGTATAAATTAATTTATTAATATTTAGATGATTATTTGAAATGAGAAATAGATTATTATTACTATAGAATGTTGAATATAGCCTTAGGACCAAGTTTGCAATTTTGAATATTTTTATGTTCGAATTTTGGAATAAAAAATGAAAATTTTGATATTAAAAATTGTTTGAAGGATGATTTTAGTCAAACTTCAATGAAACTATTATGAAAAAAGTTATTGAACCAAGTGGATAGTTTCAAGTATATAAAATTAAATTTTAGAATTTAAGATGCTAAGACTAAGGTCTTAAAAAAAAAACTTAAGTGTTGGAATATAAGTGGATATTATTATTATTGACACATTGTGATATAATTAAATGTAAAATAATCATTATTTGGCAACAATCAAGCTTTGGAAAGCTTTGAAAGTTGTTGTAATTTGAGGGGTAATCTTTAACCTTTCAAAGGTTAACGTAACCAGAGAAAATATATTTTAATGCATTTATGTGTTAATTAGTTATTTATATTTGTAAAACAAATGAAACACACACACACACACACACACCTAGATTTTGAAATTGTTATTTGTAATATATATGTGTCTTTGTTAAGACCCTATAATTTGTAACCAAGTTAATTATGACATAATTTGAGTAACGAGATTTATGGTTGATGGTAATGTTCATATTCTTGATTATAAAATGTGGATTATGCATAGTGATAAATTGTATATGACCATGTTGAGTTTTTATATGATGCTAATGTAATTTATTTGGTAATATAAAAATTAATGCAAGAAGCATGATTGAAATATGATGATTCTTTATGCTTGTTGAGCAAGAAAGTTGATGAGCATGTAAGATAATTGTGAATTACATATATGAGTTTTTAAAAATGTATTTTCTCATAAGCACAATCATATGACAGGAGTTCATCTTAGTGAAGAAGCTAGCAGTTGTGCAAAATTTATATGATACTTAATTATTAATCGATAATCTTAGGGGTTATAGCCACTACTTACCTTTTAAGATACTATAGCATTGTTCCTATTAAGGGACTCAACCTTATTGGTCGGCCTAGAGTTTTGGATAGAGCTAGTTTCAGGCATGACACCCCATAGTGTGTGATTTGAAGGAAATCATGTTCATGAGTGAGTAAGGTAACTCTGGCCTAATAATCCCTCGTGATATGATTAAGGCCTTGGATAGTCTCACCACATGGACGATCCCTTCTAGTTGTCGGCCCACAAGTTTCATGTTAGAGAAAATAAAGGGGATATAAGGAAGAAATTGATCATGCATATTATTATTATGCCATGTTAGTAATTGATGGCTATGTTTGAGACTGTAATTGTAATTGTAAAAATGTGAACATGTGATAAATATGTGAATAATGTATATGTGGTCACTTATGCCAATTTTATACTTGACTTTATTCTTGAGATTATTCACATGAGTTAGATGGTAATGTGATTAAAATGATCTTGATATGATTATTTACATGGTCATCTTGATGAATTTATTAGCCACTTGCATTCATGATTAATTATCATGCATTTGTATAACTTAGACGTACCTTAATTATTGAGTGGTTGTTGCCTTACCTATCACTTTTAACATATTACAGGAACTAGCTAGTTTGGGAAGAACAGAGGAAAGGAGCATTAGGCTAAGTAATAATAATCACTTCTATAGGCCTTTCTCTTTTTATTTTGATATGTATATTTAGTCTATAATATTGCCAACTACGATAATATATTCTTGATCCACTGACATTATGGGTTTTGTATTAGGTGAAAATGTATTTTAGGCCTTGGGAATGTGATTTGGTGTTTATGTTTATATTAGTGCGTCAAAATATTTATGCAAATAGAAATAATTATTATATGCATGAATTTGAGAACTAAAATATTGTTATGGTCTCCCCTTGTGTTTTGTTGTCCAAGAATGAGTAGTTAATATTAATCATATATGAATGAAAAGGAAAATTCATACATATGATAGGCTATTAATGAATAGATAATTTATAGAGTATGATGATTAGGTGATAATTATTATGATAAATGTGATTGAGACCTTGACTCTTGCTGCCGGTTATGGAAGGGTTTGAGTGGCCAAGTGTTATGTTGATGAATGTATATATATTATGTGGAGTAGGGCACAGAGAGAAAATAAAGGGGGATTTTTTCTCCCATCTTGAGATGTATTCCTTAATCATGCTTCTGTATATGTTTAATTGTAGGATATGAGTTCTTGAAATATTTTAAAGACTTGGGATCTCTATGTTTTATATAGTTTGTAAAAATACATGTTAAGGATTTGTTTAGGTTAATTCTTTACAGGATAATCATTTCAGGTTAGTCCTTGATTAATTATAGTGTGATGATCTAAGTCCTAATTTAGGACATCCTTTACAAATTGATATTAACTTCTCAAGTATTGAGAACTGGATTGTGATTGGTGTGTGACTAGTTATATGATTGTGTACTTATTTTGTGGTTTTTGCTTGCATTTGCATATAGAGTTGGAAATTATCATTATACATATATTCTTTTCCTTTGTAAGCTAGCACTAACTTTAGGAGGGGAGAATATGATGCAAACTAGGAATATTGCCACCAATAATTCAACAATTCCATTGAGACCAAAGGATCAAGTTGTGGTAGAAGATGAAACAGAACCATCTCAAATCCAACAAGGACAGGTGGTACTATTCTTTTCTGGTATTACTTCCATCTTTAGGAGGGGAGAATACAATGCAAACTAGGAATACTGCCACCAACAATTTAACAATTCCATCGAGACCAAAGGATCAAGTTGTGGTGGAAGATGAAACAGAACCATCTCAAACCCAACAAGAATAGGTGGTGCTAGAGTTACCAAACCTGATCAAGTAAGTTTAAGTCCCAACTTAAGCAGGACCTTCTATTCAAGCTCCAGTTTAAGTTATTTCTGCCACTAGTAATAACAACAATATAGCACTTCTTACTTCAATATTGAGGGACATCCAGAAGAAGATGATTGTGTATGACTAAGTCATATTGAGGAAGGCTGTTAAGGGAACTAGTAAAGTTATTATGAAGGTTGCTGGTAACCTCGAGAAGAAGTAAGGGCAAGTAAATTTGGAAGTCAACAATCAATAAGAGGAAGAGTCCTTTAAGGGTTCTGAACAGAGTGATCAAGGCAACTCTGTGAGGTAGAGAAAAAGGAAGAATAAGGGTAAAGAGAAAGTGGAAGAGATCACCATTGATCATGCCTTCAAGAGGTTTGCAAGATTGAGCCCGCCATCATTTAAGGGTTCTATGTTGGATCGAGTTAGAGAGAAATGGCTTGATGAATTAGAGTTCATTTTCTCTGTGATGACTTATACTATTGAATAACGAGTCCAGTTGGCTACTTTCAAGCTTAAAGATGTGGCAAAATAATGGTGAGAAAGTGCTAAGCCTATTGATAGATCTAAACTAACTTGGAAGCAATTTAAGAAGAGGTTCTTTGCCTACTACTTCCTGCTAACTGTAAGGGTAGCAAAAGAAGCTGAGTTCCATAATTTGAGATAAAGTAATATGGATGTTGAGGAGTTCATAGCCAAATCCAATAAGCTCTCCAAATATTCTTTGACTTGAAGGGTAAATGTGAGCAGTTCCTAAACAAGTTGAGGCTTGAGTATAATAGGCAACTGACGGCTCATGATATTGATTCATTTGAAGTCATGCGTAACAAGTTCAGGGCTATTGCTAGAAGAAGCCAGATGAATGATGGCAACCGATGAGATGGCCAAGGTCGATATTCCTCTTTTATGGGCCTTACTAGGGGTGTGAGCAAGAAGTCAAGTTACAGCTTAGGATTCTCTAAGGGTTTAATAGAGGTGGAGGAAGTAATAAGAAGAATTTCTCCAAGGGATCACAATTTAAAGGATCTCAATCCAAGAGCTTCCATTCCAAGAGCTCCAGATGCCAGAGCCAAGCTTCAAGGTGAGATTCAATTCCATCTGTCATGGGACTATCGATAGTATGATCGCATTGTGATAAATGTGGAAGATTTCATGTCAATGACTGTTAGGCATGCTACAAATGTAACAAGGTAGGTCATATCACCCGTAATTGTCTAGAGGCTATCACTGATGGAGGATCTGTTGTTCCTACTCATGTATTTACGATGTCTAAAGAGGAGGCAAAAGCTTCTCTAAAATTGATCAAAGGTACAATTGTCCTTAATGATCAACAAGTAAAATCATTATTTGATTCGGGTGCTATGCATTCTTTCATTTTAATAGATTGCATGACTAGACTTAAAATGTTTGCATGTGAAATGGATGTTGTGATGAATGTTTCTATGCCGATTAGGGCCTCTACCAGGACTAGTCATATGTGCTCTAATGTCAATTTGAAGTTTGCTAATAGGGCTATAGTTATTGACCTAATTTGTTTGCCTTTGTCGAGCATTGATGTGATTGTGCAAATGGACTGGTTGTCAGCTAATAGAGAAACCTTAGATTGTAACAAGAAGACAGTCTTATTGCTAGTAGATACTTTTACTTTTATAGTCCTCGAAAAGACTACACATACCATTATGGTGGACATAGAAATGCCTAAGTTCTTGTCTACTATGGAAGTCAAGAAGTCAAATTAAGAAAGATGCCAAATGTTCATGGTGTTTTGTTCAGTGTAAGGAGACAAAGAACAAAAGATTGATCAAATAAAAGTAGTGAAAGAATTTCTAAAGGTTTTTACAAAAGATGTGAATGGTTTGCCACTAGAGAGAGAAGTCAAATTTTCAATTGATTTAGCTCTAGGTACTGGGCCAATCTCAAAGGCTTCATATCGAATGGCTCCTGCAGAATTAAAAGAGTTAAAGAAGCAACTGGAAGACTTGTTAGCTAAGGGCTTCATAAGCCTGAGTGTATCACCATGGGGATCACCAGTTCTCTTTATGAAAAAGAAATATAGGAGTATGTGATTGTGTATCGACTATAGCCAACTTAACAAGGTGACAATCAAAAACAAATATATGTTACCATGGATTGATGATCTCTTAGATCAGTTGGTTGGAAAGATGGGTATTCTCAAAGATTGATTTGAGGTCTGGGTATCATCAGTTAAGGATAAAGGTAGAAGATATACCTAAGACGGCTTTTAAAATAAGGTATGAGGACTATAAATTTGTACTTATGCCATTTAGGTTAACAAATACACTGACAATATTCATGGACTATATAAATAGAATCTTTAAGCCTTACCTAGATAAATTTGTTGTTGTCTTTATTGATGATATTTTTATCCACTCCAAGAGTGAAACAGAGTATGAAGAGCATTTGAGCTTGGTGCTACAGATTTTGAAAGGGAGGTAACTTTATGCCAAGTTGAGTAAATGTGACTTTTTCCTTAATAAAGTAAGTTTTTGGGGCATGTTATTTTTGTGGAAGGTATTGCAGTAGATCCTCACATGGTTAATGCAATGTTGAAATGGGAACGACCGACCTTAGTATTAAAAGTTAAAAGTTTCTTGGGGTTGGTTGGCTATTACAAGAGGTTTATTGAAGGGTTTTCTCAAATAGCATCAGCATTGACTAAATTGACTAAGAAAGACAAACCTTTTATGTGGACCGAAGAGTGTAAAGAGGCTTTTATCACCTTGAGAGAAAGAAGTTGACGACTGCACCAGTCTTAACTATCCCTAATCCTAAGCAATTATTTAATATTTATACAAATGCATTGCTTAAGGGTCTTGAATGTGTTCTTGTGCAATATGGTAGAGTTGTAGCCTGCACATTGAGATAGTTAAGGCCTCACGAGATAAACTACCCCACTCATGATCTAGAGTTAGCAGTTATTGTCTTTGCTCTTAAGATCTAGAGACACCACCTCTATGGTGCACAATTTGAAGTGTTTGGCGGCCATAAAAGTCTCAAATATTTGGTAGACCAAAAGGAGCTGAATATGAGGCAAAGAAGATGGATATCATTCTTAAAAAACTATGACTTCGAATTGAAGTACCATCCAAGGAAGGCCAATATAGTAGCCAATGCCTTGAGCAGGAAGACTGTGCATGTGGCTTGTATGATGATTCATGAACATAAGTTATTGGAAGATTTCTCTAGTTTCCCACAAAATATCCCAGATTATGCTATGTTCAATTTGAATACTACAGTGCTTACAACCAAATTCTGGGATAAGTTACGAGCAACTCAACTTAAAGATCCATACTTGTTAGAGGTTTGAAATGTAATGTCCACCTTGACATTAATAGGATAACACACTAATACATGTTATGATAACCAGAATTAATTAAAATCTTAAGTAAAAGTTATCACCACCCAAGGGTTTAAAGGTAATTAGTTTAAAACATTGGGATTCTAAGAAAACCCCTTTTAAAAAATAATATTTGAGCTCAAAACATGGTTTAAAATCAATTAAATATAATAATGGAAGCATGAAAACACAATTTACACTTAAAAGCACATTTAGAGCAAAACTAAAAAATGCAGAATTTGCATCGTCCACTGTGGTGCATATCTTTCCTAAGGGTGACCTCTCACCCCCTAACATGATCATGCTCACATTTATCATATATAACACATATACATCTCAAATTTTTCAACTAGTCCGTATAAAATTTTCACCAAATTCTCATTATTTGCAAATAGATTTGTATGCACAAAATCACATTTCAAAATATGCAAAGTTATCAAATCTCAAGTGACAAATTAATGTATCCACTCACAAACAGTTAAGCATATAATTGAATAGTATAAATTATTCCATTACCTCAACCTTTTGTCACACAAAAGGGTTACTATGGCTTAACGTTAGCTCCACATGTTCTACATGCATGATGAGGCTCGAGCAACACTTAATCTAATGATGATTCAAGCTCCAAATGCTTTCAATGTGGTTTAAGAACTGTTGCCCTAGCAGTACATAAGCTTTTTTCGTCACTCTCTCATGCTTCCTTCTTTCTTCCTTTGGCGATCTGTTTTTCATGAACTGATAAATGCTAATTTTTGCACATGCGCCATGGTGCATTGATGTGCTCGCTATGGTGCATGACACAGAGAGTCCCATCATAATTTAAACTTTCCTCCATGTCATAGCTTACTCAAACCTCGACCTAGCCTTTTAAGGCTATCTAAGAATCCAAAAACTATATTAGTTTCCCATAAAAGTCATTAATCAATAATTTATCTAAATTGGCCAAAATACCCTTGTAAATATTGCTAATTCCCAACTTGAAAACTTAGAATGTTACACTACTTACCTTATAGGGTACTATGGCATTGTTCCTATTAAGGAACTCAACCTTATTAACCTATCTAGAGTTTTGGATATGACACCCCATAGTGTGTGATTTAGGGAAAACCGTATTCATAAATAAGTAATGTAACCTTGGGCTGGTAGCCCCTTATGATATGATTAAGACCTTAGATAGTCTCACCATATAGACAATCCCTTTTGGTTGTTGGCCTACGTATTTCATGTAAGAGAAAATAAAGAAAAATATAAAGAAGAAATTGATCATGTATATTATTATTATTACGTCATTTGAGTTATTGATGGCTGTGTTTAAGACTATAATTGTAATTGTGGTAATGTGAACATGTTGTAAATATGTGAATAATGTATATGTGGTCATTTGTGCCAATTTCTACTTGATTTTACTCTTGAGATTATTCACATGAGTTAGATGTTAATATAATTAGCATGATCTTAATATGATTGTTTACGTGATTATCTTGATGAATTTATTAGCCACTTGCATTCATGATTAATTATCATACATTTGTATAACTTAGATGAACCTTGGTTACTGAGTGGTTGTACTCACTTTTCTCTTTTATCATATTACAAGAGCTCGCTCATCTGGGAAAAACAGAGGAAAGGAGCATTAGACTAAGTGATAATAATTACTTCTATAGGCCTTTCTCTTTTTATTTTAATATGTGTATTTAGTTTATGATATTGCCAACTAGGATAATACATTCTTGACCCACTTGCATTATGGGTTTTGTATTGGGTGAAAATGTATTTTGAGCCCTTGGAAATGTGTTTGGTACTTATGTTTATATTAGTAGGCCAAAAATTTATACAAGTGAAAATAGTTATTATATGCATGAATTTGAAATTTGAAATATTTTATGGTCTCCCCTTATATTTTGTTGTCTAAGGATGAGTAGTTAATATTAATCATATATAAATGAAAAGGGAAATTCATGCATATGATAGGATATTGATGAATATATGATATATAGAGTATGATGATTAGTTGATAGTTATCATGATAAACGTGATTGAGACCTTGACCCCCGTTGCTAGTTATGGAAGGGTTTAAGTGGCCAATGTTATGTTGGTGAATACATATATATATATATATATATATATTATGTAGAGTAGGGTACATAGAGAAAATAAGGGGGGAGTTTTTCTCCTATCTTAAGATGTATTTCTTAATCATGCTTCCACATACGTTTAATTCAAGGATGTGAGTTCTTGAAATATTTTAAAGTCTTAGGTCCCTATGTTTTATATAGTTTGTGAAAATACATGTTAAGGATTTGTTTAGGTTAATCCCTAATCATTTTAGGTTATTCCTTGATTAAGCATAGTTAGTGTAATGATCTAAGTCCTAATTTAGGACACCTTTTACAATTAGTACCTATCTAATATGTTATAAACTTATATTATTATGTCATGACTTTATATGCAGATCTAGTATTAATATTGTAATGTATAAGCAGAGAAAATCATGATATAGGTAGGAGTTTACCTTTGAGGAGAAAATATGGTGATAAATCCATATAATCCTAACTGCTCCATAGACCTATAGATTGTTATATTATATGCTCTGCATTCCTGAAGAGGTTTAAGGATCGGAGGATACGTGGTGTCCCCTAAAAAGGTTTCAGGAGGATTTGTGTATATGACACCCATATTATGGGATTAGGGAAATCCATAATCTGAAAGTGAGGGAGAACCTTTGGTTAGGCAACTCCTCCACTGAAGGTGGATAAATCAGTTGAGGTAGGTTGATCCAATGGTGAAGCCTATGGATTTAGTTAGAATAGCAGAGGTTCAGGTGGAAAATCCTGATCATGCGTTCCACAATGGTGATATTAAATGTTGCATGTACATGTGGTTAGATATTTATTTTATTACTTGTTTATAGCTTTCATGTTAATCAATAATATAGAATATTTACTTATTAATATTTTATCTCACCCCTGGTTATAATTTTATAGGTTTCGAGGTGGATAGAGAAAAGGAAAAGAGCCGAGAGTAAAGAGTAGTTGGAGTACTACTAGCTGTAATGCCAAGTCTTTAGTTGTATAATGAATGTAATCTCTCTCTTTTCTCTCTTTGTGTGTGTTGTTGCTGTTGTTGTTGCCAATTAAAATTGCATATTAACTTGAGTTGTAATTATAAGAATATGTATGTTGTATCTCAATCCAGAATGGTATAATATGATGATTTATGTGGTGATGTTTGTAATGCTGGGTTAGAATATTAGTACAAGTGCAAGTACATTGTAAATATATTGTGATGTGCTTAATTTACACTTGTAAAATGTTGATTCATAATATATTGCCCTAAGGAAATGTTTAATGAAACATTGGCTAATTAGGCTAACATAAATTATAAGTATATGTGGTGATAAATTAATGTGACATCTGTGATAATTTGGCCAAGTAGTGATCGTACTCAAATATGTTATGTTTAGCCTTGTTATGTTGTATTGAGGTCTTAGGTTATTAAATCTTATGTTTGATGTGGTATTGTGTGATTACTTGTTTAATTAGGTGTATATGGTATACTGAATTTGGTTTTTAGCTAATGGTATAAATAATGAGATTAGATCAGTTGGATGCACTAAAGATTAGTGCAAACTATAATTTTATGACACAATTTTCATGACAATTATATAAAGAACTGAAGTTATAAAATATTGAGAGAATTATATTGAAATCCCATACAAGAATATTAATTACTATAAGGTCTATTGATAATTGAATTAAATTGCATTGACAAATTGAACTAAACTGTATTAACAAACTGATGATAGCTAATATGATGACAATTCCCTTAAAAGACTGTTAGATAATGCAAAATTAAAATTTTTTATTAGTAAATTTTAATTATATATTTAAAAAACCTATTTTAATTTTTTTATTAAATGTTACTCTTATTTCAAATATAAAAATAAAAATTTTAAAATATCTAATACAAAAATTATATTGTATAACTTTTTACTTCCATCTAATGTAATTCTAAGTTTAAACTTACTACCATAGTTAGGATTACCTAATTCAGTTAAGACACATAACTAGTAAGAAAATGTCCCCGTAGTCTACACCTTCTCGTTGTATGTACCCCTTAGCTATTAAGCAGGCTTTTATTTTTATCAATTTATCCATCCACCTTCTTTTGTATTTAAAACCTATTTACTCTCAATTGCCTTTCGGCTTGGCAGTAAAATCAACAAATTCTCAACTTAGTTAGTTTTTATAGAATACATTTCCTCTTGCAGGGTCTTTTGCCAATTTTCCTTAGCAGGTCCTTTCAGTGCCTCTTTGATACTTTTGGATCTTCTTGTCTCTATCTGGACTAATAGTGAATGCTACTCTTCAACTAAGAATCATCTTTTTAGAGCGCTTTGTCTCTCTTACTTCTCTAAAGGGGTTTTAAGATTCTCTTATTACGTTTGAGTGAGGTTTTCATGTAAAAATGACTCATCTCTCCCACTCGGATCAGCAGATTGAGGAGTATTCACTAGTTCCTCTATTAGATCGATCATTAGTCTCATAGAGATTTTAAGATCTGTTAATCTATCCTCTACTAAGAAAATTAGTTTCTAAGAATATCTGTCCCTTAATTAATCGAATATAACTGAGCTATCTCATTTTCACCAATAAAGACATAACCCTTTCAA
>NW_026555341.1:17309152-17372517 GCF_029017545.1 Prosopis cineraria | reverse complement strand
CATGCTGGCATCACCCAGACTCACCTTTTCAATTCTCGCTCTTTCCTGATCTCAGATTTCCTCTTTTCCGTTTTCAAAGTTTTGAGTCTTGTCCTCATTTTCCTACCTACTCTACCTTGGTGATTTTCTCTTATCCCTCGTAAAAAGAAAAAATCTTCTTTTCTCGCAATCATTATGCAACGGAATGAACTTTCTATGTAAATTATTGGACTGCTATGATATAACAAGCCATTTGCTCAAGCGATTCTTGCACAAAGGTGTTTGAGAAATTACTGTTCGTGTCAGTCACAATTCTCAGTTCTGCTTCGTTCTTCATGCCAAATGCCAATTTTTTGTCTCCTGGAGAACATGAAATTTTCTCGGTTTCTTCGTTTTTCTTTGTTCTCTACAATCATTCTTGCTCTTCTTGGTCCGATTTCAACGGCAAAATTGATCACAAGCGAGAGAAGAATTCTTTTCCCAGGCTGAGAGGTTGCTTGAGTATCCTCAGGTTCTTAGAGGATGGAGGAAATGGACCAACTTCTGCTATCTCCCTCCGTCACCTTCTCTCAAGATTGTCTGCTCCAACGGCCATGTGACTGAATAAACCATTGTTGGGGACAAGGTCTCGTCATCATCTTCTCAAACTCTTTCAGAAAGATTCTCCATTGATTCTTTCTTCACTGTGTTGACGAAACTGTCAAGTTTGAAGGTACTGTCACTTGTGTCTTTAGGCTTGTGGGGTCCTTTGCCTGCCAAGATAGACAGGTTCTGGTCACTTGAAGTTCTGAACATTAGCTCAAATCACATAGATGGTGAAATCCCATCATCAATCCGTTTTATAAAAAGTCTCAGGGTTCTGAATCTGGCTGATAATTTGTTCAATGGCAGTGTCCCAGATCTGAAAGCACTAGCTTTTCTTGAAGAACTTAATCTGGGTGAAAACAAACTGGGTTCTGAATTCCCCTCACTGGGTAACAATTGTTAGAATTATCCTGAAATACAATTCTTTTAGGTTTCAGATTCCCTCCAGAATCATGTATTTTCACAAACTTGAAGAATTTGACATCTCTTCCAATGAATTTTCTGGACCCATCCCACCTTCTCTGTTCTCTCTTCCTTCCATTGTCCACATAAACTTAGCTCAAAACCAGCTTACTGGTGACTCCTCTGTGAACATAAACTGTAGTTCAAAGCTAACATTTGTGAATCTCTCGGACAACCTTTTAATGGGGAAATTTCCACCTTGTTTTGGATCATCAAAGTCCTCAAATCGCACGGTGTTGTATTCTGGGAACTGCTTTTCAGCTAGAAGCTTAACAGGCATGCATCAACATCCATCTTCATACTGTATTAAGGAGAAGGCCATAGCTGTGAAGCCTGTGGAGAGAAGCCAGAAGAAGGAGACAGGTATGAGAATTCTTGCAACCATTGGAGTCATTGGAGGTTCTGTTGGATTCGCTGTGATTCTGTCACTGTTCATTGTGTTCGTATGGAGGAAGTGCAAAGAAGACAGAGCAGATGATGATAAAGATTTAGACAGATCTGCTACTCATAAGCTCCGAAGACCAAACATTGATTCAAGTAAATCCATCTTTTCATTTGATTTGGTACCGAAAGTTGTTTGGTTTGAATTTTGAAATGAATTTGTCATTCTTTGGTTAAAATGCATCATTCAATTCTTAACTCTCATTTATGGTCATGCGATTAATTTACTTTCAGTTTTTAACAACAAATATATATATATATATATATATATATAGGTTCATATGATATCTGATATAATTGTAAAAATGTTGAAACAGTAATGATTTATTAATAACTTTATAATTTGATCTTGAATGTAATTATTCATATAAGTTAACTTTTGTGAGTTAACAATATTTATTTGATTAAGAAATTTATCAGATATAAATTAAAAGATTTCAACTATGAATTATTTTTATTCATACTAAATGCAGCATTTTATAAATATAATACAAATTTAATTTTAAGTCAAACTATGATGCATTGTAATTTTTTTTTTCCCTTCCGAATCTTACTTGCATATAAAACAAAATTTTCTTCCCAATCTTGTTTTATTTATTGATGTATTTATTTATTTTTATTCAAGGTTGGATTCTCTAGATCTGAACCCATTGCTTACGACCATTAAATAGTACTATAATACAGAACTATAAAATGATATTCTAATGATTCTAAGCCTGACCCAGAAGCTTTGTAACTCAAAATTTTCTGCTTGTTGTTCCTTTTTACTTTTATAATGACAACTAATCTGATCTTTGGGAAAAGGACGTGTTCCTCAGACAATGAGGCTATCTGCACTTGGACTCCCACCATACAGAATTTTCACATCAGAGGACATTGAAGAAGCAACAAACAACTTTGATCCATCAAATCTAATATCAGAAGGATCTAAAGGCAAGGTAAAAAAAAAAAGAGTAAAAGAAAGATTCCCATGTAATGAATAATGAGATACAAGATCGACCCCACACAACCACAAGACCAGAGTTATAATTTAATGGTGTTTAATTTTAGTACTCACCCACTTGAGCTGTATTTATTTTACTTACACACAGATATATAAAGGTTGGCTCAGTGATGGTTCAGAGGTCCTTTTCAACTGTGTAGAAGTAACACACAAGAACTTGACCCAAGTCTGATGAAGAAACACATAGAGGTGTTACCCAGTCTGAGGCACAGACATTTGGTAAGTGTGCTAGGACACTGTCTCATTACTCCTCAAGACCATTCTCAACCAAGAAGCACAGTCTTCATTGTCCTTGAGCGCTTTTCAAATGGGTCATTGAGATATCATCTTTCAGGTAACACAATTACACAAATTCAGGGATTCTTATGCAGACAGGATCATAAATAGCTATAAAAAATCTGTCATATATATATATATATATATATTTACATTGGGTAAGTTTGAAACCTTATCTTTACCCACATACTTTAGGTAACTGAAATTTATAATAAGTTTCACATTTATAATTTCTGAATAATGTGGTTTATTATATATTTTAGCTAGATTATGGAGAAATTTGTCATTTTCTTATACAAATTAAACTTCCCTGGATTTTTTTTTCCCAGGTAATCCCTTTAAACTTCGTGTGATGTGTAAATAACTCTCTTAAATTCTAAATTATGTGCAAATAACTACCCTAGTTATGTTTTTATTATATTAGTAAAGTAACAGACAAATTAGGGCTTCATTGTGAAGTTATGAATATTAGGAAAGTTATATGCGCATAATCCAAAATTTAGGGGATTTTATTTAAATACGATTTTGCTTATTTTATTATGCATGTTGATATTGATACATTAATAATAACGAGTCAATGACTTGGACGCTTATTTTGATTTGATAGATTTGAGAAAGAAGCAAGTGCTGAAATGGCCACAGAGAATGGCAATAAGCATAGGAATTGCAAGAGGGACCCAGTTCTTGCACACAGGGGTTGTTCCTGGCATATTTGGCAACGATTTAAAGATTGACAACATTTTGCTAGATGATAATCTCAACCCAAAAGTTAGTGGATATAATATTCCATTGCTATATAAGGTAATTAGGTCTGAGAGTTTGCAGAAAGTGATGGATTCTATTGGTATTATAATTTTTAGCTAGTAACTCATTCTTACTCCAGACGATATGTATCTTCTTTTTCCAATTTTCAGAATGGTTTTGAGAGTACTCTTCTTGAGCAAAGTGGCCCCCATCATGGCGCAAGGTATTTGTCGTACTACCAACAATTATTGATAGAACCAACCCTTTGTTCATTTGATTTTTACAAGGCATCTCAAGTTTGAATCTTAAAAATGCATATTGGCAATAGAGTTTTTACTTGAAAGAGTCTCATCCTGACTTGATTGGGATGTGTCTAACCTTTGTTAAGTCTCTTCAACTTAATTTGGGACAAGCTTAAGATACTGAATACTCCATTTAAAAAAATGGGGGAAGGGGTAAAATGGCAATTTAACTCTTACTATAGGTCGTTGAATTGTAATTTTTGGGTCCTTTCATGTGATTCATTTGGCCCTTTTTTGTAATTCTTAAGGTTATTTTCTATAATTTTTTAATCAATTAATAGTTAAAATTAACAACATAAGAGAGCTTGCCATGATTTTAAGAGTTTAGGGGTGAAAAAAAAAAAAGAGTTCAAGAGCCCAGATACTCCAAAGCTTATAGTTTAAAAGTCAAATTGTCATTTTATCAAAAATAAAACAACTATTGATGTAGACAAATTTGAATGATTCAGAAAGGGGAACAAAAAATTAACAATTAGTGGAAAGGTCAAATGTGAATCTTATCAAAATCAATTTAACTTTTCTCTGTTTTATTAGTCATGATCAGTGCAATTATATTATTTGATTTTCATCTACATGTGCAGAACTGATCCAGCAGCAGAAAAAGAAGACATTTATCAGTTGGGCGTTATTCTTCTTGAAGTTATTACTGGCAAACGGCTTTCCTCTTCCAGTGAAATAGAGGATTTGAAAGATGAGGTACCCAGTTAACATGTTCTGTGCCAAGCTAGATAATCTCAGATTTATAATATCTTCACAAATCATAAAATTTGCTAATATCTTGCACACATATTTCAAAGTTCAGACCCCCTTGAGGAGATATATGGCCGTTTAGTTACCACCAAAAAAAAAAAAAAACAGAGAGAGAGAATGGATCGAATTAAGAAAAAAAGGAAAAAAAAAAGACCAAAATGTGGAAGGTAGATGAGTCAACCAAGTTCATGATGATGGGAAGAGTAATTTATTTTATAAGATTGAGAATCGTGTTTCATAAAATTTGTAAAAAGTATGGTGATTATCATATTTGTAATATATGGTATTAGTTTTTATTACGCTTAGATAATTTAATTTGTTTTTATTCTTATTTCTCTAAGGGAGAATATTGATGAAATACTCCTGAAAGAATTTAATTTCTAATGAGAATTTGATCGAATTGGATATTTGTTAAAACAATAACTTCACTTGTTAATTGTTGACTAAATTATACCTTTAATCCTTTAACTTTATATAAAGTTTCAGTTTAATTCTTTAATTTTATAAAGTATCTTTTTAGTCCTATAATCCGAATACTATTAGTTTCAAATGATTATTTTTGGTGCCAATCATTTTTATTTTAAAAAATTAAACTTAATATGTCAACATTTGATAATATTTTGTCAATATTTAAAAGTTTAATATATAGATTTTTTGTTAATGAAAGTAATAATGTTAAAGTTATAAGACAAAAAAAACACTTTATAAAATTAAGGGATTAAAATGAAACCTTGTATTAAGTTAAATTATTAAATGTGCCCTTTAGTCTTAATTATTATTGTTTACTTGTTAAAAGTCTTTTTTAAATATTAAATTCTTTGAAGATTCCATCAATGATATTCTTTATTTCTTTAATCCATTATATTCTTATCTTTTAATGGGTCATAATAAACACTCATTATTCAATATTAATAATACCCCCCAAAAAAAAAAAAGTGGCCCAAATCATTTCATCTGTCATATTTAATTCCCTCTTGATCATTTATTATTTCAGTTGGAGAGAGGATTATCAGAAGCAGCATCAACACTGAGAAGTGCAATAGATCCAACCATCCAAGGAACTTATGCATATGAATCACTAAGGACTGCAATTCAAATCACAATCAACTGTCTATGTAAGGTTCCAAATAAGCGACCTTCAATAGAGGATGTCCTTTGGAACTTGCAGTATTCACTACAAGTACAAGAGTCATGGACCAGCAGTGGAAACCTTGGTACAAAGTTTTAGTTTCCCTCTCAATATATATAACTTGTCTGATGGATATGTTCATAAGATTATGGATCAGGAACAATAAATGGTTATGTATCATGTAAATCTCTTCCTGCCAGGCTAAAATAATCCGGAGTGTGGCCCTGCATTTTTCAATATTATCTTTTTCCTGATTCTTTTTTGGTATTTGAAAATCACATTGGACTTTGACTAATCCAAATTGAGTGTGACAGGACCACAAGGGTGGCAAAGTTCATACAACATATTTTTAATGCCTTTGTCTCAAACAGGAGATCACAGGTTAAATTAATGCGATTGACCAGACCAACTAGTAGAGCTATGCGCTTGTTGGTCTTAGTATTAATTACTCATTGTGTCCAAAATATAAAACATTTTCTATCAGACAATGAAGACACTCTAAAAAAATTGAATGGCATTTAATTATTTCCTTTTCACAAATGTCCTTAGTAATTATATTGTGGAGATATACTCTCTCCAAGTTTAAAATATAAGCAGTTTTTGAAAAAAATTTACATAACAATAAAGTCTTTATTTTCATAAAAATATATGTTGCTTTTTTTTTTTTACCTCTAATCACAATTACCAATCTAGTTTATGATGAGTAAGAGATATATTTATACAAATGTCTAGATTAATAAATACAAGGAGAAAAATAGAGAAAATATTTTATATGTACGAGATTGCTTTTATTTTGAACTAAAATTAGTTGACGGGAGTTGCTTATACTTTGGACTGAAGGGACTATTATATAAGAAAGAAAAGAAAGGTAATAAAGATAGAATGATTTGAATTTGAAATTAATCTTGGAAAATAGTGATATTTTTTTAAATCATTATAATAATACAAACTATTTTTTAATTACTTTTCTTAATCCTTGTAAATTTTATAAAAGTATCTTATATTTTGAATAAGATAGAGTATTATTTAAAAGTTTCTACCAAGACTCCGCTCTCATCATCACATCTTTTTTTGCAGGCTACCAATCTATGCTAATTTTGTCATTCTATGTTGAAATAATAAAAAATGTCAACAAAAATAATTGCAAATCATATAAGGGAGAATATCAATGAAAGATCGTTAAAATTATTTAATATTAGATAAAGACTTAAACAGATAAGATACTTGTCAAAACTTGAATGTCACTTATTAATTATTAATTTTTACTTGTTAAAAATTCTTGTTTGATATTAAATAGTTTCCTAGATCCTTTATTGATATTCTCCCATCATATAAATTTGGAGATTGAGGTGCAATATTGTTGATTTGTATGAATGTGAAAATATAGTGTAGATGAGTATAAGTGAAGAAATATAGGGACATGTTTGATTTCTATTTTCAAAAACTGTTTTATATTTTTTAAAATTAAAAAAAAACTCTTTTAAATAAGTATTTTGGATTTAATTTTTTTAAAACTATTCTTATATTTTGTTTTTAAAAAATAAAATGAAAACATCTTAAAGTTGTTTTTATTTTATTTTTCTTGTTTTCAAAAACACACAACATTTGACTATTGAAAACCATAGTTAATTTAACCAGCTACTGTGATAAACCACCATCATTAACTACAAGCAATCATCACTATTAACCAATTTTTTAATTATAAAACTGTTTTTGAATCAATATAATCAAACATATTTTCATTTTATTTTGTTTTAAAAAACAATTTCATAAATTGTATTACAAAATAATTTAAACAAAAATTGGAACACATCAAAAAGCCTCTAAGATTTCCTTTGATTATTAAAAAAGAATGGAATAAAACGGATTGAAAAAATCAACCTAAAAATGAATTAAATCACTTTTCTTCTCATAATAAGTATAATAAAACTCATTAATATATATTATAAATGTGAAAATTATCACACCCTCCAAAAATATCATGAATCATAGTTCTCAAACTCATGAATTAAATTATCCTTCTCCTTTAATTTATGAATGTGGTTTACTATTACTTTTAATAATCTCATTTTTATCTTTATTTTTTTAATTCCATTTTTTTTTAGGAACCAAATAGGACCTAAATGATTAATTTTTGTCCTTAAGCTCACGGTTATTGAACAAGACACTCAGATCCTTCAACAACCTTTTTAGCTTTCAAAGGATTCTCAGGAAAATCATTCAGCTGTCCATCTCTGCCTAATAGTCTCACACGTGCTCTTCTGTTGGTCTTTTCGCGTTCGTTACCACTGAACATGTGAGTAGCTTCTGAATTTGCAAAGAGTGAGAGAAGAAAGCCATTTTTTGTTATAAAACGGACATTAAAAGAAAACTTAGAGGAAATTAAGTAGAAAGAAATCAATATCTTCCACCTAATTCCTGGGAATCCACAAATATCATGGAAGAGATGAAGGAGCACTTACGTAAGTAGTCCTACATGATAGACAGATGGATTAGACATAGCGTTCGTTGATGGGTATAAGACCTACCTGTGACGCCAGGAGACTTGATGTTGATGGATCTTTCAAAGAGGGTGTTGGTAAGTGTAGCGGTGTAATTAGAGACGATAATGCACTATGTATTTGTGATTTTAATTCTAACATGTGTTGCTATCTCTTGTCATCACTGTAGCGTTTGGAATCATCTATGGCTTACAATTATGTTGGAATAGGAATGTCCATAATGTCCAATTTTTCACTGACTGTGTTGAGACAGTTAATCTAGTATCTCATTGTGACATAGTTTAGCATCCCTTCAAAAACATAATTTACCAAGTTAGATCACTTTTTGTATGGAGATTGGAATGTTAGATTAAATTTCATATATAAGGAGGTCAATTCTTGTGTTTATTTGCTAGCTACACAAACCCTTAATAGCTTTGAGTATTATGTGATATTTAATCAACCTTCACCTAATCGTGCTAAGGTGGTGGATCATGAAAAAGAATGTATGATAACACTACCTTGTTAGTTTGTAATCTATTTTTATTTTAGTACTATTTTTCATATTAGAAAAAATCTGTTGGATTTAGTCCATTGTACACCTTTGGTGGATTAGGTTTTGGCCCAAGCCCATTTAAGTGTTGAGTTGGGGCATATTGATAAGATAAGCAAGATTAGGGTTCTAAAGTATAACTTGCTGCTTTTATAATATGTCTTTTCAAACTTATATAATATGTATAGTTCGGTGTGATTTGCCACGAAACCAAAGCTGGAGGCTCAATGTGCGTTTGATTTTTATTTTTATTCTTTATCCTTAAAAAACAATTTTATAATATAGTTTTTAAAAATAAAATAAAAAAGTTATTTAATTGTGTTTAGAGTTTTAAAATTAAAAATCGATCAACAGTGATGATCACCAACGATTAATGATGGTAATTTATGATAATTACTTGTCAAAGTAATTGTAATTTTCACTAATCAAATATAATATATTTTAAAAATAAAATGAAATGAAAATAGATTTAAGATGTTTCTATTTTTTTTAAAAAATGAGAATAATTTTGAAAACAATTAAATTTAAAACATTTATCTAAACAAGTTCTTTTGATTTTTTTTATTTTTAAAAACATAAACCACACAAGCCCTCAGGGCATGTTTGGTTCTATTTTCTAGTTTTATGTTCTTATGGAAAAAAAAATTTGTTTGAATTATTATTTTGAAAAACTAATCTAAATTTTTGAAATAAACGGTGAAAAAATAATTAGCATTATATTTTTTTGCCTTTTTTAAAAATTTTTCAGAATAAAAAGTAATTTTAGTTTTTTAGTTATTCAGAAAAAATTTTAATTTTTTTTTGTTTTTCAAAACAGATAAAAGTTAAAAACACATTTTCAAAACAATTTTTTTTAGTCTTTGAAAAAAAAACTATTATGAAAACATGTAATTATACCTAGCCAAATCACTATCCCTCCAATTCTCTCTTTGATCTTTGTGGACATTCTTTTCTTAAACCTACACATGTTACCATCATAAATGCTATGAATTACTTTTCAATTGAGATTGGGATGGTTCAAACTTTAGATAGAGAATATAAAACCCATTATCTAGATTAAAATCTTGTTTGGAAAAAAAAAAAAAACAAAAAGGTAAACGACCGTTAGAGCCTAGAAAAGCGTTTTTTGTTGAAGCTAGGAGATGGAGCTTTTCTTTCAACGTGCATCATACAGTGATGATGGTTGAAACTTGAAAGTAGCTGTATATGTCAGATACCCTCATTCTGGCTACTCATATACATATATTTTTTGGTGAAATCTTTACTCAATATATTTTAAATAGCATATTTTTGTTGGTAGATAAATAGCATATTTTTTACATAATGTGTCGTGTAAACTGGATAGATATAATTGTAATTTACTTGGCCAAAAAAAAAAGATTTAGTTGAAATTTAACAATATGGTTTTTAAAGTGAAACTATTTTAATATAGAAAATATGCGTTTAATAGCTAGTTACTGTTGGTTAGATTGCAAAAATACCCCAACTATGAAATATTTTTTATTCAAATTTTTTAAAAAATGAAATTTAAAGTTTATTTTTTACAAAAATATTAAATTGAGTGACCAAAATATATATAGTAAAATTCATGTCTTTTATGTTATATACATTCAAAATAATTTTTAAAATACAATTGCAATAATTTAAATTTTAATTGTTCTTTTCTAAAAATATCAAATTAATCATACAAATATATATTGTAAAATTTAAATTCTTTTTTTCATTATACGTCTAAACTAGTTCTCAAATTATATCATTTAAACTAATTTTTATTTTATATTCTTTAATTCTACCTTTTTAAAATAAAATTGTTGCTCATATGAATTAAATATCTTTTAATTTAGGAATTTATTTTATATTTTTATAATTGAATGTTTTGAATTTTATTATTTAATTCTACCTATTTAAAAAAATTTATATGTATTATTGTATTTTATATTTGTAGTTTATTTTTTTAAAAAAATGTTTTTTAAATTTAATATTCTTTCCTAAAAATATCCAATTAGCCACAAAAAATATATATAAGAAAATTCATGTACAATTTTATTATCATATATTTCAGCTGGCTTTTGAATTAAATTATTTAAAAAATTTTTAATTCATTTAATTAACTTCTTAAAAAAAAGCTATCAAAATATAAATCACATTAAAGTCTTAGATTTTTTTTAATCTCAATTCGCTAACCTTAGTTGTAAATTTTTTTTAATTTAAACACTCATTAAATCTTGTTTTTTAAGTTCATCAAATGGCACAAAAAAAGAGAAAAAATAGTAATCAAGGACCACTGATAAAAATTTATATCAATTAATGACTAATTGTTATCAAAACCGAATGGAAAATAAGCCCAAATAAAATATTGTTAATTTAAAATAAATTATTGTTAAAACTTAAATGAATATTTATTAATAAAAGATTAATCCAAATTAACAAATATTTATTTAAATTTTGACAACAATTATAAATTTTGTTCAGCAGTCCTTGATTGCTGTTTTTCAAAAAAAAAAATGTTCATCTAACGTGTACACATGCACAAAAAATAATGGATAAAAATGGGTGTCATGAAGTGGATTAGAGGCCTCTCCACTTTTTTCCTTTTACTTTTCCAATCCTACCCCTTTATTAATTTTATGGTTAAACCATAGTTAATGATGATGACTTATGATAGTGATTGGTAATTGTAGCTGTAATTTCCAATAACAAAGTATAATATATTTGATTAATTTTTTTTAAAAAAGAAAAATGAATTTTTTTAAGAGAATCAAATTCAAATACTTATCTAAATCAATTTTTTTATTTTTTATTTTAAAAACAGAAAACTGTTTTAAAACATAAACTAAACAAGCTCATAGTTCCCATCATTGGTAAATGTGACTATAGTTTTCAATAATCAAGTATAATGTATTTTAAAAAATAAAACAAAAACAACTTTAAGATTTTTCCATTTTTTTGTTTTTAAAAGAATGAAATTTTTTAAAAGAATTAAATTCAAAATACTTATTTAAATGAGTTTTGGGAAAATATAACTTTTAGTTCCTGTACTTTGCTCGTATTTTGCTATTAGTCTCTACACTTTTTTTAGTATTTTAGATCCCTATACTTTTATTTTTTATTATTTTAGGTTCCTTTATGAATAAAGTGTAGAAACCTTGTAGGAACTTAAAATAAAAAAAATAAAGTGTAAGGACTTAAAATATTAAAAAAATATAATGATAAAAAACAAAACGCGACCAAAGTATAGAGAGCTAAAAGCTATATTTTTATTTTTAAAAAACAAAAAATTGTTTTTAAAAAACATAAACTAAGCTAGCTCTTAGTTCTTATAATTTTATCATGTTTTGTTATTTGTTTTTATACTTTTTTGTAATTTCTCTAGGTCCCTATAGGTTTTTTTGGCCATAATGTTAATCAGTCTATTTTTAAATATACTTAGAAGGATGATGGTGTAGCACTAACAATGTTAAACTATAGGATATATAACTAATAATATTAGTCTAATATCATTTCATGGCATATCAAACAAAGATAAGGTTTTCTTCCGTTTATTTTTACAGATTTTGAGCTCATTTGCGTCTACTTTAGTTTCATTCCCTACACCAAGATACCATATTTTGGTGGCATGGGATTCAGGATTTCTTTCACAAGAAACCTCAATTGCAATGGGATGGAGCAATGATATGAGTCTGGCCATGAGCCCCAAAAATAATACTACCTTAACCTCAATTTATAAGATAGTTTTAGATAAAAATTACACATATTAAAAAATCTTATTAAATACAATTTATAACATTATTTTTTTAAAATAAAAATATAATTTTTTTAAAATTTTTTATTTAATATTTAATTTGTGAAATAATATTAAAGAGAGAATATAAAGGGAAGAGTGATATTTAAAATTTTTATTAATAAAATTTTATTTTTGTTAAAATGTCTTATATTTTAAAATATTGAGTTTATTTTAAAATGTTTTTTAAATTGTGACGGAGAGAAAGCTTCCATTATTAAGTAAAGCCATTCTGTGGCATTTAACTTGAGCGAGCGAAAGATGAAGTTTCCATTAGGAGCATGATTATATGATGTCTCATATTTTGAGTTGATTATTCTTATTCTTTATTTATTATTTGCCTTGAAAACGCAATCGAACATCCTTCTTCCAGACCTATTATTACATGTGACGTCAATAAAAAAGAATACTATTAAGTGTGATTGAATTAAAAAAATTTCAATTGAAATTAGAATGAAACTTTGCTTTGTAAATTAGTTAGACAAACTAAACAATTCTCAATTATAATTAAAGTTCGTGACTATAATGCAATTTATGTTTAAATATTCTTAAAAAAAATTAGTAAAAAATTTGTTTTGGATAATTTAATTTAAATTCAGCTTAAAATAAATTATTTTAGTAAAAACATGGTTGGTCAAATTATTTGGATGATTTTATTTAAAATTATTATTTTGTATATTGCAAAAATCTTGAATAAATTATTAAATTACAAAATATTAAATTATAAAAGCTAAAATAAATTAATAAATTATAAAATGATAAATTTTTAAAAAGATAAAACATTCTCCACTTCATTAAATCCCATTCACATTTTTTTTTCACTCACATTGTTTAATGCTGTCAATAATATTCCATGAATCAACCAAAAATAAATTATGGTCAATAATATTAATTCTTTTATTTTTTTCATAAAATATTTGTACATGTCTTCAGGCTTCCATAAAAGAAGTCTAAAACTAAAAGTGTTATCTAAAAAGTGAAAATGTATTATTGGCCAAAAAAAAAAAAAGGGATCTGTTGTGCATCGGTCTGTGCGATAATAGCTTCTTGAATAAGATAACTATATCATTATGGAGGTTAAAACAATATAACTTTTTCTTCATATATGCCAGTGGAGGCAGCTTCTTATATATATGCGCTTAGGACGATGTTTCTAGTAAATTAAGTAGGAAAGAATGTATCAAATACTACTAGAAAAATTCAATTTAGCTAGGAGACAATTCCCTTACTAAATGGGAAATAAGTGAGGGATTTTTATTTCTTGTTAATTTCTTAGCAAAAAAACACTTGCTAATTTTAGTGATGAAATGCATGTCCTGGCTAATTTTAGGAGATTAATCCCTCATCAAACATGTTCACATTTATAAATGGCTATGGAATGCTAACGGTATGTCAACTCATATCACATCACCTATCCTCTCACGCTTTATAATTGACCAACTATCATATCACATATTTATTATATTTATGTCAAGCCAATACTTAACTTTTAAGCTCCAAACTTAACTTGTTTAAGTCTTTTAACTTATCTTATCTCTTATCAACTAAAATGTACATACAATTATTGTATGAAAAATTTATATATATTATCTAACTACACATATATATGAAATAATATATTATTAAAATATAAATATATATTGTATTTTATTTTCAATTATCAATATGATAAATTAATTTATATTCATACAACTATTCATATTATATTTATCAATAAAATATTATGTTTGTTAGAAAAATAAACTTAAAACGAAACAAATAATAAATATTAAATAATTTTATTATAAATATTTTATCAATTTTTAAATTTTATTTTTATTTTTATATGAAAATAATTAAAATATAATTAAAATTTATTATCAAAATTTTTTTTGGGTAACGATTAGCTAAGGATGGAATTTCTTACTAATTCCTTCACTAACATTTTAATATTTCAATAATAATTTTATCTTTAGAGAGGCATAAAAATGTCTTATTATTTCTTGCTACTTATTTATTTTTAGAGATGCATAAAAATACTTCACAATTATCTTATTTTATAGAAAAATACAAAATCTCTAGCTAATTTCTTGCTTATTTTCTTATTTAGAGAGGTATAAAAATAGCTCATTATTTTCCTTGACAATTTTATTATTTAGAGTGAAATTGGCAATCTCCTAATATTTTTTTTTTGCTAATTTTTAAGTTGAGCTATGAAATTCACTTTTCTCGCTAATTTTCTTACTAATTTGGCATTTTAGAGAAGAATATATAATCCCTTGCCAATTTGAATTTCTCTAGTAGTGAAAAAGGTCTAGACTTTTTACATAATTTGAGAGTAGGGCAATTTTGCTACTGTGTAAGAAAATTCAGGGAGATAGTAAAATCAATTTTTTTAAAAGAAAACAAATTTCAGTAAAAACCCTTTGACCAAACATAATAAAAAAAAAAGCCCTGAATTTTTGAAAACTCACTATAAATCTAAGATATTGAATTGAAATTAAAATCAGTGGGAATGATAAGATTGTCCTCGCCTCTCTACACTCTAGAGGACACCTTGAAACCAAATGTGAGCACCGATTATCTTGAGCAGTTGAGGTTTTGAATATTTAGTGGCCAGCAATAGGATTCAAGAACAGGTGAAGACTAAAGTTTGAGATGTATGGCCAATAACTGTGACCTAAAAAGATGTTTTTTTGACTTGGGTTGCCATGGATCATCAGCTTCTGAAGTTGGAGGATGCATGTATTGAAGCTTCCCAAACTTGTCCCCAAGACTTAAACTAGTGTGCGTGAAGATTAGTGACACTTCTATCATCAAAGTCCCTACATAAGAATTTTCCCTGATCGAGTCTTCAAGGAATTTGATTTTAATGATTAAACATGAAACCTATTAGTATAAGAATATTCTATCAGTACAAAACCAATAGTTAGAATTCTTTCAAGTTAGTGTTGTAACGAACAAGTGCAATAGAAAAATTAACAACTATAGTAGAATAATTAACCACACATACTAAGGTGATGAACAAGTCATTCAAACATTAAATCCTACCATTATGGGTATGTTCTACTAGTATGAGACCATCACTTAGAATTCTTTTAAGTCAGTATTGTAATGAACAAGTGTGGTAGAAAAATTAATGACTGTCGTAGGGTAATTAACCAAATAAACTAGGGTGATGAACAAGTTATTCAAACATGAAATCCAATCGATATGACTAATGAGCATGTTCTATAGGTATGAGACTAACACTTGGAATTCTTTAAGTTAATGTTGTAATGAAAAAGTGTGGTAGGGAAAATAACAATTGTCGTAAGGTAATGAATCACATACACTAGAGTTATGAATAAGTCATTTAAACATGAAATTCTACTAGTATGAGCATGTTCTACCTGTATGAAACCAACACATGGAATTCTTTTAAGTCGGTGTTGTAACGAACAAGTGCGATAGGGAAATAAACAACTATTGCAGGGTAATTAACTACACATGCTAGGGTGATGAACAAGTCATTCAAACATGAAATACTACTAGTATGAGAATGTTCTATTGATATGAAACCAACACTTGGGATTTTTTCAAGTTAGTGTTGTAATGAATAAATGTAGTAGAGAAATTAATAAATGTTATAGAGTAATTAACTACATACACTAGGATGATAAACAAGTCATTCAAACATGAAATCCTACAAGTATGAGAATGTTCTACCAATATGAAACTAACATTTGGAATTCTTTCAAGTCAGTATTATAACGAATAAGTGCAGTAGGAAAATTAACAACTATCATAAGGTAATTAACCACACACATTAGGGTGATGTAAAAGTAATTCAAACATAAAATTCTATCAGCGTGAGCATATTCTATTGGTATGAAACCCATACTTGGGATCAAACAAGTCATTCAAATATATTATTGTTCATTTTCCTACTAAAAGTTATTCATTTCCCCACTGGACTTGTTTGTAATGCTACTTAAAAAAAAAAAACAAAATGTAGCCTCTGATTGTGAATCTCTCCTCAACTTCCAATTTATAATATGATTAATATAATGCAACAATTCCATTCCAATGAAATGAACAATGAACAAAATTTAGTAGGGAAATAAACAAAATTTATCTATGGTCTGATGAAATTTTAGTTCATTTGTTCTTCCCTTATTCTTCATCATCTTTCTCAGAATCCTCTGTTGCAGACTGAAATAGAACAAGAATGAGTGGAAAAGCACATAGATGAGGTGGTCACTCTTGTTCTCTTGGATATTGTTCTTGTTCTTAGATAGGTGGTTTTGTTGTCAGATTGACATTTGCACAGTTTGTTTGAAGCAAGAGTGGTGCCGTTACTCAAATTGGTGACTCTCCAAGGCAAGAGAATGCTCTGTTTCAGCTAAATTACTTGCAAAGAGAAGGGGACAATCTTGTAATTTCCCACTAAATTTTAATTTCAATTTAATATCCCAGACTTGCAATGAGGTTTTAGAAATCCTTTTTACTATGTTAGGTCAAAGGCTCCCCAGTGCAATTTTTCCTTTAAAAGATAAAATATAAATGGCATACCTACATAGGTTGATATGTAACAAGATGCCTATGCAGAGCAAATACAGAGCAGCTTGTGATCAACACAGGAAAAAAAAAAAAATACCATCAGATCCAAGTTCTGAAAATTGAGGAAAAAAAAATTCTGCAAAAGATAAATTTCAAACCTTAGATTCCTCAGTCATCTTTTTTAATTTTTGCATCCATCATGTTCTTGTCAAACCCATTGTAAATGTCACTAGAGAAAAACTCGTTAACATGGATGGTTATGCTACGAAAAAAAAAAAAAAAACTCCTAAACTCCCAAAGATCATGAGAGCCCAGTCACACTTGAAGGCAAACGAGAAGAGCTTTTATATTTTCATTCAATTAAAATTCAAAATTTAATTTTAAACATTAAAAAACCACGTCAATTTGTGATATTCTGTTTTTCATACGTGAAAATATTTTTGATAAAATGAGGCCAAATAACAAATCTGACCCAAAAAAGGAAAAGTTACTTACAGATCTCACGTAAAGAATTTAAATATCACAGGGACTCCCAAAATTTCATTTATTATTAATAGGTGCCAAAGGACCTAAGTGAGATTTTGGACCCATTTATTTAAGATTAAAAAATAAGTAGTTTTTAGATAGTTTAAAAATTTTATAATAACAGATTTATTTTGAAAATATTTTATCAAAAGCAAATATTATTTTATGTTGGGTTACAATAATAAAAAATGATTATCAGTTAGTTATTTTTAAATTTTATGATATCTTTGATTTTTCTTTTATAAAAGCAATTTGTTATTTAATTATCTTAAAATTTATGATATTATTATATATCCCACCTTTTAAAACACATTGTCTCTTATCTATCACATCAAATTATTTTCAGAAGCTATTGAAAGTAGTTTCTTAATAATCAGAAATCTTTTTTTTTTCAAATTCTAATTATTTTAAAAATTTAAACAAACACCATAAAGGATAGATAAAATGAAAAAATTATCAAATTGTCCTTCATGAATTTATATATCCCACCCATTCTCTTGGATTTCCAGTGTCTTTTGGTCAGTGGTCTTTCTTTGGATGTTCAGGCATATATTGCTATGATCAATAGACTGTGTAATGAGGGCTTGTTAGATGAAGCAAAGGTAATGCTCTATAAAATGAAAGAGAATGGGTGCTCACTGAATTTAGTAACTCTCGATACAATTATTAGACCTCTTTTGGAAAAGGGTGAGAATGATAAGGCAAAGGATTTTCTTGATGAAATGTTTTGCTAGAGGTCTCCTAAAGCAATAAAAGAAGGCTAGATACTTTGATCCAGATCCATTTGATTGGTGATAATTGATACTCAGTGATAAAATTTATTGTAATAGTTAACAAATTTGTTTAATTTAAATAAACTTTGTGGACTATATAATGGCTGGCTTCAATTGCCTGTTATTTAAATCATGTTTGGTGTATATTTGTTTTTTTCACTTTTTGTTGGTACTAGTTGTCAAGATGTTTTTTCTTTTTTGGATTAACATGACTTTGTTTTTTTCTTTATGGCTCAACTTTGATCTATTAACTCGTAGGCATCTTATTTTATACAAAATCTATTGTGTGGTGCTTTTACATGCATGGTCTCAGGCCATAGAGTTATTTGTGCTTTACAAACTTGACAATATTGCTAAACTGATATTAATGATGTCACCATACCAAGTTGTGGAAGTTTCTACTTTTGGGAGTTGACGTTTTGACTTACTCATGCATGATTTCTTAAGAACCTCAAGCATCTTATTGATATTTGCCAGCTATGAAAGAAAGCAAATTTATTGTATTTTTTTGCAAAATACAGAATAATATTGAGATGGGTTCAACTTGTTATTGTGGGAGGCTAACTTTGGCGAAATGAATATCCCATATTGCATTAAGTTTTCTTGTTTTCGTGTTTGTTGGTGTCCATACTATATGATTCGAGGGGAAAGGTGCTATTATGTTGGAATTTGTTTTGGCTTTGGATGTCCTTCAGTCATACATAGCAGTTGTTCATAGATAAAGTGTAAACGTTTTTAATTGTTCTGTCTTTTTGTTGATTGCTTCTTAAATTTTGTCTCCTTTGATATGTTGATGTCCATATTTTGCTTTTCCAAATCATGCGGTGACTGTTAGTAGAAGTTGGTATCACTTATTTGGTCCTGGAATTGGATTTTAATGCATGAAAAATGAAAGTATCAATAACTCAAAGTATCATTAATATAATCAGAAGAGTCTGAATCTTGCAAGATTAATTGCTGGCTCCTGTAGCAGCGGCTGCTTACTCGGTCCGTAGTAATATTTTTGTCCGTAGCATGTATTAGGTAAGCAAGAGGACTTTGAAAGATCTTTTTCATTAATTTTCTTGCTTCAGGAATATTATCATGTGAATAAGTTCCATTTCCCACCCACTAATTAGTGCTTTTTGCATGCTATCATGTTGATAGTCTATAAGGCATTTAGAAGTCTGCTTGAATGCTCTACATTTGTTTTTCTTGGATGTTGTATCACTCATTGGAGTGAACTGTGAAGTAATTATCTTCCTATTTGTAAGATTGTTCTGTTTGACACTGTTCAATGCTTGGAGGGTTCGGCGATCATTACTCATAGCTACTCCTATAAATTTATAGCCTATGCAACAAGCTGCTCTTTCTTTGGTATTTTCTAGAAAATTTGACTTCATATATTTTTATTTGTCGTTTTTTTTCCCCACTTCTGGTGAGTTGAATTGATAGAGAAGTTCACCAGTTTTGTTCTTTCTTCAATTGGATGCACTTTTAAAGGTTTCTGCCAGGTGATGCAGCATGGGAAGATTGGTAGTATGGGATATTCATGTTGGACTCTACACCAGAGGAAGATGGAAGAAGGGGAATGTGAATGGCTGACGAACAACTAATGAGTGGCTGGGGTATATGTGAATGGAGGCTTTGGGCTAAAAGATATTGAGTCTCACAAGAAGTGAGTCTCATGAAGTGGGAAGAAGATCTTTGTCAACCCAAAGAGCATGGAGGGCTATGATTTTGAGAGCCAAAACTCATGCTTCTTGGTTAAATTAGCTTAAAACCTGATCTCTAATTCTGATGCTCTTTGGGTCCTGTGTCTCCCAGAGAAATATATGCTGGCCTTTAGCAAACAGAAGCAAGCTTAAATGCTCCTCATGCTCTCATTTTCGGAGAAATCTAATGAAGATCTTGGAGGAAGTTGATCTGGGGACATTAGGGGAACCCTGTAATGGGAAAGACATGCCTTTTAGGAATGACAACTGGGTTGGTGACCTTGGCCCACTTAAGCTTCTATACTTCGCCCCTATTTTTGAGGCCAAAGCTTCAAAGCCCATTGCTGATTTTGTTGATGCTGATGATCGATGGAATAGGGGTTCATTTCAACATAGACTTCCCCAAAGCTCTCGTAAAGTTTTCAAATACCCCCCCTCCTTGTAACGATCAAACTCATTTGTTGGAAGCTATTGCACTTTCAAGAACTGCAGAAATTTTGGCAATGATTCCCACACTGCTCATCATCTAGTGATAGCAAATCCCTTGCCATGGCTCATCAAGGCCTCTATTTTCAGTCACCTTTTGCTTACTGTGAGTGGATCTTAATTTTTTGGTCTCCTCTCCCCATTCCGTTTGTATTGATTTAATTATGATGTATACCCGGGTTTTAATTCCTTGGGCTAACATTATGTAATTCTTTTTTCAGTAATGATTACCATATTTCTCATTGGAAAAAAAAAAAAAAAAAAGCAGAGTAGCTAGCCTGGTTTAGGGCTTTTTTTTTCCCTTAAAAAAAAAAAATCCTAGGCCTGCCTAACCTAGCATGGGAGTATGAGGATCGTCGAACTACTTAAAGAACTTGACAACAACCTTCATGCATCCATTAGCCTATCTATGTTCCTGTCATAAGTAATGACTAGACTTTAGTCTGTTTAATTTTGTATACTTCTGTAATATGCCTTTGAATTGTTGACCAAGTGACGGAACCTTATGTTTGGTCTCTTACACTGTAATTCTTTAATAACTTAAGCATTTGATAGATATTTTCTGGCAATGAAAGAAAGAAAATTTGACGGTGTTGGAATAATTTCAAGATGGATTTATTTTGGTGCTGTTATTGTAGGCTGCTAGCTTTGGGAAAATGAATATTCCATAGTGAGTCAATTTGCCTTGCTTTTCAAGCTCATCTTATCTAATTCTGAATGCTTTGTGGGATTGTATATGGCAGTTGAAGTCTCCGCCCCAAGTAAATCACTTTCTATGGAGAGCTCTTAACCAATCACTTGCTACCAATAAAACAGTCTAGTAGAAAATGTGCTCCAAATCCCATCTGCCGTTTATGTGAAGAAGCACCTGAGACTATTCAGCACCTCTGCAAATGGGCTAAACCCATTTGGTATTGGCTGTCCATTATCTCTTCGCATTGACCCAATCCAGGTCTCTTCTTTTGAAATATGGTGGGAGTATATGTTTTTGCACAACCTCTTCTTGGATGACCTGGGAAAGGCCTATATTGCCATGCTATGTGGGAGCATTTGAAAGATGAGACATGCTGCAGTTTTCTCTGCTGCAGAACTTAATCCTGTTTTTGCGGTAGATAATGCAAACTTTGCTTCATTAGAGTTTTGGAATGCTAATAATACTGATTTACAAGAGGATTCTAAATGTGAACTTTTTGCTGTCAATTGGAATCGTTCTGAACTCAAGATTAATTGTGACAGGACCATGAAGGCTATTTTGTCAAAGTCTGGAAGGAGAGGGTTGCTGTCCCAAATAGTCTTATGGCTGAAATTCTGGCTTGCTCTTGTGCTATTGACATTGCTTCTACCTACGGAAACATCCCAGTGACAGCTGAATGAGATTGCCTAGAGCTTTACAAAGCAATTACTTCTAATAACATCAGCTCTCTCTCGATGAGATTGCTCTTGTGATGTTATAATGTTTAACTTAATTTTTAAGAAAATTAAAAAAAAAAAATAAAAGTTTATAAGCTTGGACTGAGCCCTCTAAATAAATGTTGGACATAAGAAAATGATTGATTGAGATAACGAGGGCTTATGTGCCTAAGCCAGGCTTATATAGGTCAAGTGTGCCCATTTTCTTGCTCTAGGTAAAAGATGATTCAATTGTTCATAATGAGGTCTTTGATTATTTTGATAGTGTTGGAGAGGGGATGATTTTGATCATGCTTAACTGCTTGTTGACCCATTTTTCATACATTTAGGATTTTTACGCGTGAGAAATTAAAGTGGTTTCTATCTTTGCTTTCACATATGCATGCTTGTGAATTTTCGTTTTTGTTAGTAAATTGAAGAAAAGATACTAATGTTCAATTATCCCACAAAATGGATTTTTATGTTCGCTGTGTTTGATTTTTTTTATAAAAAATATCATATATTGAGTCTTTGGCTGTCCAAATATTTATTAGGAGTGAAGTGCATTTTTGTTTTTAAAATAGTTTTGTAAGAGCACCGGTCACTAAACTCAAAACGGTGATGCAATGTGGCGATTCAAGTCTTGAAATTGGAGTAATTTTATCTATCCATTAAACTTCCATGAATTTAACTGTTTGCAAGGAGAAAAATTGTAAGTAAATTCTCTAAATAAAAACTAACTTGTGTATTTAAAATTTACAAGTGAATATTACTTTTGCATTAATTGACTTGTAAATTAAAGTAGTGCGATAATTTGCATGTCCTGAAAAATTATCAAATTGTCCTTCATGAATTTGTAATTCAACTGGCGTAACAAAAATTTGTAAGTGGAGGTTTTTTTTTATATTAATTGATTTATAAATTAAACTAATATATAATTGATTTATAAAGTTTATGTATTTTCGGGTCTAGACCCTCCTTTGTACCCACAAAAAAAAAATGACAACGAAATTATTATTATTAAAATTTAATATTTTTCCTAAATTATTACTCTATCCATCTCTATATATAAGATATTTTTAACCGAATTATGCTATCTAATAAAAGTTTGTTATTTAATTAAAAACATGTCAACATTTTAATTTTTCCCTAATTATTCTACATAAAAAATGATTCTCTTCTTCCAAAGTAAATTAATAAAAGTATTTATCATTTTCTCTTATCAATTTAATAAGGGTGTAATAGTCCACGTATTAAAAAAGTACTAACAATATCTTATATTTAGAGATAAAAAAAGATTCGAGAAGATTTCTTATATATAGAGATAAAGGAAGTAAGTTTAAGAGCATCTAGAACTGGAAATTTATTTTTTGTATAATGGTCTCCTTCAAATTTTAAAAACAGTGCAATTTGACTCTTGTTATTAACTTTGGCTGTTGGTTGATTTGGAAAAGATCTAAAAAATTATAGAAATGAATCAATAAATTTTTTTTTATCCTTGTATGTAATTTTCAAAGTCCTTTTCTACCATTTTTTTAGTTAACTAATGATTAAAATTAACTTTTATTTATGATATAGGCCAAATTGTATTATTTTCGCAAGTTGAAAATGAACATTACATAAAAAATGAGTTTAAGGTTTTAGATATTTTTAGACTTACTCACTTTGAATCACAATATAAATTATTATTTAGAAATCTTACTTGGTCGAAAATATAGGATGTTGGATAATTTTTATATTTATTTTTCTAATTCTATCCCTATTTCATTTATTACTCTTTTTCAAAAAAAAATGGCTTGAAGTTTAAATTACTATTATTGAGGCTTTTATATAAGGTATACAACGAATGTATAAATGGAAAGATGTGAACATTTTTTAAAAATTTAAAGTTTCAACTAATATTATTTATAAACCTTGAATTAGTTTATTATGATTTATATTGTAGTCTCAAGAGAGTAACATTTAGAGCCAATTTGTTCTTTTACGCTTAATATTTCTTAATTATTTAGAGTCATTGCGATGGTGATTTGATGATTGCTTCTTAATTATTATTTTCAAGTGCCACAAACTCACCATCTAACTTTTTAAAATTTTCTTATCTGCTAACTTTCAAATTTACCAACTTTCTCTGAATTGAAGACTTTATATTATAGACAACATTGTTCCTCCTTTAAATTTAGGTTGATTAGTGCTTCAAAAAAATAATTTAAAAATAAAAATACACCTTAACCCAAATTATCATATATCTAAGTATTATTTTTCTAACTAGATTTTGTTTTTGTGCAATGCACGTGATACAAACTCTTAATTATAATATAAGAAAATAGAGAGGAAATAAAATTTTAGTGAGTTCAATTTCTTAAAAATAGAAGGTTGGAAATTTTTTAATATATTTTTTCTTTTATTTATAATTCATTTATATTATATTTAACCAAAATTTAAAAAAAAATTTAAAACTCATTAACTATGTATAAAAAATTAGCAAGTTTTTAACAATAGCCCTATTAAATACTCTTTCTGGTCTCTATTATAAGATATTTTTTAAAAATAGTTTTTTTTGTCTTTATTATAAGACACACTATGGAGTATTACTTATATTTTTTTAAATATTACCTCTATTTAAATTAATTAACTATGAAAGAAAGAGAATGAAATGCAAATTTTAAAAATTTTTCATTTAAATAGAGGGTAAAATTAAAAGTTTATTATATGTTTAGATAAAGTTAATAATTTAACTACTCTCCTTAGTTCTAGTGAGGTAGTTGAAGGTACCGTATGATAAAGACTAAAGTGAGTGTACATACTTTAAAAATAAAATATTCTAACATTTAATAATGTTCCTAACACTTGATAAGAGAAAAAGGGTAAAAATAGATACAAAAATAATAGAGATACCCTATAAATAAAACTAAAAGAGTAAATGAAATGCAAAAGAAAGAAGTGAAAAAAATTTAAATCACACTTATTTATATAATAATTTATTAAATTTTTGTAATTTGTTACCCTGTATGTATGTAATAAAAAATTTAACAGTATATTGTATTATAAAATTTATTATCCCCTAAGCCAAGTGTTTCAGTAGAACTGAAAAGATAAAATCATTTTGTTAGTACTTATAATTTCTTTTCATTTTTAATTTGTTACCTATGTTTTCCCCCTTTGATTCCCTCCTTTATGGAGAAATACTTAAATAGACCTGATGTACCATGTCATTTATAATCTGTTCAATTAAAATATTTTAAGTAATCTAAATAAAATTTTGTATGAAATTCTTTTAATTGATTTTATTCTTATAATAGAATGAAAATTCAATTTATTATCTTTTTCTCTCTATTATTATTAATATCAAAATTAATTTATATTTAATACCATTTACATGTCAAGTTTTTATTAGACAAACCTTAAATAATATGATGTACCTGATATACTTAAGAATTTCTCCCCCTTAATGTTTCCTTTGCTAAACACATCATCCCCTACACTTTTTGAAATTTTTGAAATCGCTTCAGGGACTTGTGGAGATACCAACGCCGTTAACTCAGAAACGTTGAGGGAGAAACGAAAACACAAGAGTGTTTTTGAAAGTCGCAGGTCTCTGTTTTCGGTGTTGTACGAAGTGAAGATGGTGCTGTAGGGCAATGACTTTGATCAGTCTCTTGTGTTTTTGTTCAGTTTTGATATTCAAGAGGTTTGAAAGTATTCTATATTTATGATCTACTCTCCACTCTATAGGTGTATGCACTTTCTTCTTCTACGTGTATGCATCTTCTTTGAGCATTCTTCTCCTTATTCTACATTTTTTGTTGCTAACTGATTCTGTTTCTAAGTTAATGTATTTGAATGCTAGTCTCCTATGCTACAGCCTAAACATGGAAATGTGGGCTAGAATAAAGAAGTGTAGAGAGGAAAAAGATGAGCCACTACCTCAAAACAAGTTAAAAAAAAAAAAAGCAATGCAAATCATAAGTGTAAATTTTGTGGGGAAAAGAGATATAATCAAAGAACTTACAGTCCAGCACTCAAGCAAGCTTTGAATGCAAACTCACAGATTAGATGTAGCTCACAACCTATCTCTGGCTCGCAAGGTGTGGAAATAGCAGCCCTTAGTCTAATTGTTTTTAAAATTTTATAAAAAAAGGAGACACACGCATCCATACATGTATGCAACACATGTCAATGTTGGGTTTGAATCTAAAACCTCTTTTAAGGGAGAGAGGTAATGTTGCCACCAGGACAATTAGCCATTGACACTCTTAATTCAATTTTGTTAAGATACAGAAGAATGAATTGGGTATTCTCAAGTAATATTTGATAGCTATACTCTATTTAGAATTTATTTACTCTTTTGTGTTATTATTTTATCAAGTTTATTAAATGGCTCTGGTATTTATTTTTACTTTACTGTTCGTGAGTGGGATTTTTCTATTGTTGTCCCCTTCTTTTCATACAAAATGTGCTCCCAACATTGTAATCTTTGTCTTTACAAACATCTAATATTGTGACAGCAATATTAGATTAGTTTCCCTCTTAGTTTGTACCCATTTACATTCATGCGAATGAAGTTTCTTAGTATTATTAAAAAAAAAATATTGTGACAGCAAAAATGTATTATCCTGCCAATTGTGTGGTTCCTGTGACGGCAAATTGCATAATGACAGCAAGTTTATCTTTCTTCAAATGTTGTTTCTCTTCCTTCATCCTCTCATTCTCTTCTTCAAACTTTTCAAGAATCAGAGCTGCCACCAACCCGTATTGCTTCCACTAAGTCCTGCATCATTATATTTTAGAAATAAAAGCTTAGGGGTTCTATAGGCACACAACGACATGAAAGAGAATGATCAATTAATTAGTATGCATGTGTAGCATGATATAACTAAGTATTGCATGCACAATGAATAATAATTGAGAGTGAATCTGAAATGAGTATTGCAGCTACAAGAATTGCTATACGGATTACATAATTTCCAAAGGTGCTGGGAAAAATTACCATTTGGAAAATCAATATTAGTGGGAAGTCTTCACTGATGGGATGAGTTTCAAGTGTTAGACACGAAATCAAAAGATGTGTTTGGGGTTATGGCCCATCTAGAGAGGAAACCATTTCCAAGAGAAGAAAAATTCAATAAGTGAACCTGTCAAAATATACCTAGTTGTTATTATCCTGAAATGAAATTACACTACAACTATGAAGTGCATTAAATTACACTATAACCTATTAAATTCACAGCAGCCATTTGAACATAGATGTAGTTCGGGCATCAAATGTTCTACTACAGAAGAATCAAAGCAAGCATGCCATTATGTGTTCTGAATTACATGTTCTCTTTTTTGTGAACAAGATTGGCTTGTCAAATGAAGACAAAGTCAAGTCGCCCGATCACATGAAGAAGAAGTTGAATCACCCAATTGCTTTCTGCGTAACTTAAGTTCCTAATGTTTAAAACCATTCTCTTCGGTGAACTGAGATTCCTAATTGCCCTCTTGTTTTATGTTGAATGAAGGGCGAAACTCTCCAGTAAATGATGATCCCTTATTGCATTATGTTGCCTTTGAAGTTTGAACGTTTCAAGGGTCCAAAGTTAATGCCATCTATGTTCTGTAAGTCCCTCCAAGTGATTTCAAAAAGTGCAGGGGCTAACATGTTTAACGAAGTAAACACAACAGAGTGAATTAAAAGGAGAAAAAACTTGGCCCAAAAAAGGATGAAAAAAGGTATAAGTGCCAAATTGAAATGGCTCTTCAAGCTAAAATTATAGATTAATGCCATTCACATGTTTATGTTTTTCTTTTTCAAACAAAGAAAGACATTAGGGCTTTTGAGCTACATGTTTATGTTTTTTTTTTTTTCAAACTCAAACTTAAAAAAATTTAAAAAATTGTATAAAAAGATTTTTGAACCTAGCCTGTTTAAACCCTAAAAATCAGATTTGGGCTCGAGTTTGGTGACTCATTTAAGCTGATTTATTTTAAAACTATAAAATTAATGTATTTTAAAATTTTGAATTAAATTTAGACTTTGGAATGTGTGTTAATACTTTAAAATTATAATTTATATTATTTTTTAATTTTAGAGCGTTATAATTTGTATTGTAGGTGATGAATATGTAATATTTTAATGTCAAACTTGATTTTCAAAAAGTAAAAATTGAAAAAAAAAAAACAAAAAAGAGGCTTCAAGGTCCAACTGTGAGCGTAATTAATAAGGATTGACTTGAAAAAATAATTAGAGTCGAGAATATATACAAAGTTTATTAAGCTATTTGGTTATCCTTTTTTCTTTGTTTTTGTTTTTGTGAGTAGACTCAAGCTTTAAAATATTAAAAAAATTTGTATTAAAAGGCTTTTGACCATAACTTGTTTAAACCATGAAAAAAGAGTTTTGGTTTCAAGCTTAAGCACATTAACCCATTTAAACTCATATTTATTTAAGCTTGTAAAATTGAGATATTTTAAAATTTTAGATTAAATTTAAACTTTAGAATATATATATATATATATATATTATTTTGAATTTTAGAGTATTATAATTTGTATTTTAGATTATGAATATGTAATATTATGATGTAAAACTTAATTTTAAAAAAAAATTAAAAATATATAAAAAAAAGAAAAGTACGGGCTTCCATGCCTAGTTCTAAGCTAAATTATTAAGAATTTGGTTTTAAATTTAAAGATAAAGGTGCTTTAAGAATCCAAGGAGCTAAGCGAACGGTTTCTTAATTCTACGTATTAAAAGTTATTTTAATGACAATATATTTATTTTAAAGTTTATTACCCTTCCACTTCTACATACTGAAAGTATAAATAATTTTATTGTACACTTTATTATTTTATATGCTAGAAATATAGCCATCAAATTATTTTTTTAAAACATATATTATTATGTATAAATTAAAATTAAAAAAAGAAATTTCGTTGGGTTACATTCCTACCATTTAAGAATTTCTGTAATTTTAATTTGCAATTTTATTGCAAGTTTCACACATATTTTTACAGTATAGGTCTCATGTTTGCCATTTCTTTTTTCTCTCTCAAGTTGAGATCCAATATTTTCTATGAAACTTTGCTTTCTTATATTTTTTACATTTTATCATTTATCTTATGAATTATAAAATATCATCCATATTTCATTTTTATATGACTATTTAATTAAGTTAAAATTAAAAATTGTTAGAGCCAAAAATGTTTTATATATTCACACGAAGTCCAAATTAGCACCTTATGCTTAGGTAGGCTATCTCTCTGTTTTTTTTTTTCTCCTTAAAAATAAATTTTATGAACTTCATAAATTATCAATTACAAAATATCCATTCTTTTTTTTTTTATTGTAGATCTCACATTCATTTTTTTTTTTTGCACAAGAAGGCTTTAATTATTTTTTATGCAATTTATGTATTGAGAGAAAAATCTGAATCTCTTCCATTTTTTCAAACTCAAGTTATATATAGGAGGAATGACATTAAGGGTCTTAAAAACCAAGTTTATTTTACTTAGGGCCTAAATGAATCTGAAATTACTCTATAGGATTTGAAGCCTCAAGTGCAATATTTCTTCAAAGCAAAAATACTATTTTGCCCTTAATGGAAAGAAATAAAATTGAACGCAAAGAAAGAATGACAAATGTGCAGGAATGGATATTTAGCTGAAGAATGGGAAGGTTTCTAATTTCTAATGGAGAGGAGTAACTTTTGAGATACGTAGATTTCAAAATCTCTTCATCTTAAGCAGTGCTTTGATGATTTTAAGATCTTAGCTAGAAGTTTTTAGGTTTCTCACATTCTTGCTATAGAAATAAGCTAAGATTTTTACTATTATTGCTGTAAAAATGAAGGCATCTGTTGTTACTGCATAAATCATTTAAGGGTAGAAATAATTTAAGGTTTGTCATTATTGCATGTCAGTTGCTGGTGAAGTGGCGACAAAGATGATCTTCACTCATTTAATATGTAGTAGTTCATTTAATGAAAGCATTTAATAGGGGCTCTACATGAGGTAGTAGGGTATATATGAGATGGACTTTTTGTTGTACAAAGTTAAATATAATATTGTTGAAATTAGAATTTTATTTCTAATTCTACTGCTAATATGAGATAAAGGCTGCTGAACCATTTTGGTAATGAAAGTTTTAGAGTGGATTAGTTGTTATGCAATAATGATGGTTGACTTATTTATATTGGAGTTTTACACATGAATTGAATAAAATATGATCCAATATGAAGAAAATCTTCTATAAAAAATGTTGGAGTATTTATTGTGCAAAATGAACTTTGAGTTATTTTTGTTGAACGTTGAGATGTGCATTATTTAAGCTTAGCCTAATGATAAATTGGAATCATAAGACATTCAAGTGAGAATATATGAACTTTGTGTTATGCGTAGTGAATATTATGTTGTGCCATGTTTGCCTAACTTGAGCATTCCTTTTGTTAAACCTAACCTAATGATAAATTGAAATAACATGGACTTTTAGGTGACAATATATGAACCTTATGTTATCCATAGTGAATATTGTGTTATACATTGTTTGTTTATTTATACAATTTGTTAAAGAAGTCTAACCTATTAATAGAAGCTAAAAGTTGTTGAACAAAATATTCATTCATATTTCATTTTATTGCCTTTGTTATGCGGTGATGATTGTGAAATTCATCTCATTACATGGCTCAAATTCTGGAACAATATCATCAATGTTGACCATCCTTCGTTTACCATGTCTAGAAACACAACACAAGAACTATCGATCATAAGGTGTGGCATATTATGTTGGCTGGTGGAGCATCCCAATAATGCCATCCATGAACGTCCACTTACATTTATAGGAATAGGCAAATGAGAAGGAAAAATTATAGGATTATGAAATTAGATTCTCCAACTTAGATTATGTCTATATTTTAAGATGTTTTTTTGTAATTTGAAAATAGTTTTCGTTTATAATTGAAATTATGTATATATTTGCACGAAAAGGAAATGAAATTTACAAATCTTAGTCTTTCCATCATGTACAAGACAACATCCACTATTGTTACACCGGCCGTGCAACGTGGTGGCCCAATCATCATGAGGAAAAAAAAGAAGAGAAGTCGCCATTGAGATTTTGAGGAAAAATCTTGGGAAACCAACTGAAGGTGATAAGGATGATTTTCGTAACCAGAAACAAGTTTGGGATTCAATTATGAGTGGAGAAGGTTTTACACACCCCACATCACCTATTCTATAGAACGATTATCTTAGTTAATTATGTAATTAGTATAACCTTTTAAGATTATTTTAACTACTCTTTTTATTATTCATCCCTAAAAATAAATATAAAAAAAATTAAAAATTAAATTTAAATATGAAAAGAAAATTATTATTTATTTACAAGCGAACTTGATTTAAGATGAGAGTCAAGGGCCTACGTACCCTGTTAGAAGGATCAATGCTCACGTAATTTGGAATGAAAGTTTTACTTTTTTGCATTTTATTATTATTGAAGAGAGATAAGTTGAAAAACAAAAATAATTTTTTAAAATTTGGATATGTATATGTTAATTGCAAAAAATAATTTAATTTTATTTATTACCTGAATTTGAATTTGTAAGGAAAATAATTTAAAATTATTTTTTTGTTGAAAAATCTTTATTTTTTATTTTTTAAAATTTAACCGTTATACTTACGAGGTCTTATTGACTCACATGATATAACGGTTATTCTAAATATCTGTGGAGAATCTTAAAATCTCACACATCAAGAGTTAAATAGCTTAGTTTATTTACTTTATTAAGCATTTAATTGTATATATATTTATGTTTATTCTAATTTTTTTAAACATGTATTATATAAAATCTTAATCATTGTACTTGCAGAATCTTATTGATCCACACGGTAATATAATTATTTTAAATATCTGCAGAGATTCAAAAATCTCATGCGACAAAAGAATTAGATAATATTTATTTAAATATATATATTTTTTAATTTAAATTTATTATGCCTGTATATACTTATATATATATATTATAAAAAAATTGTAATCATTATACTTGTGGAACCTTATTGACTCATACGACAATATGATTATTATAGAGATCTATGGAGGTTTTAAAGTCTCATGTGATTAAAAGATCTAATTAGTAAATTTGATTATAATTTAAATACATTAATTTAATTAACTAATTTTTTATAAATTTTTATTATATAATTATTTAAAAAAATCATTCATTCATTTACTATATACAAATCAATAATCACAATATTTATGAGCATTTTTTATCCCACGTGATGAGGTAATTAATCAGAGTACCAACAAGGATCTTTTAAATCTCATACAATACTATTAAATATTTTATTTATTTTAAAATCTAAAAAGAAAAAACAATAATTTGAATGATTGAGTCATTGGAACCTCTATATAAATTTGATTCTCACACCTGCGAAATCTTATTGATTTACATAATATGAGATTATTCTAAACAGTTGTGGAGACTCTTAAAATCTCACACAACTAATTTTATTTGGGACGACTGAAGCCATGTTTGTTGAGAACCAAGACCAAAAAAAAAAAGAATAATAAAGCAAAACATAACCAAACCATATAAACGCATGGTATTGCAACTTTACATTTTGCCTTGCTAACCATCCAATTGACAAACCATGTGTAAACATAAATCCAATAGCCAATCACTTTTAAGTTAACGTCTTTTTTTTTTTTTATAAACATGGATGTATTTCCTTTTAATTGACAAAGAACTCAATCACCACCAAGACTCTTCTAGATTGGAAATATGCAAAATCAAAAACACAAGGTGACAGCTTTAATAAATTTTCTTCATTAATATTAGTCATGAAACTTTGTGAAGGACCGAATGTATACATTTTGGTTTGGCCTTTAAAGGAGAGAAAAACTAAGGCCACGTTCTCTATTCAGGGCAAAACCAAAGCTTGTATAGGGCCCTATATATATTCATCAAGCAACGCCAAGCTTGTATCTCACAGGATAACTCTAAATAAAGTGTTAATAATCAAAGTAGACTTGGTTGACTCTGAATTCTTTATTTCTTTGGGGGGCGGGGAATCAGCTCATGATCAGATTGATAAGCTAAGAATTTTACCCATCAAATGAAAGTACACGAAGGTAAAAAAAAATGAAGAGAGCGCACAACTCAATGTTCTTGAAACAATTATTCATCCTAGCCATAAATTAAGGAAGGTGTTTTTCAACATTTAAAACATAATTCCATCCAGAGATGAGAACATATATACACAGTAGGACACAATTCTTGACTATTAAATTCATGATCGAAAAATATCTTGAACCATAAAGGTATTATTTTTTATCAAGCAACATCTCTATAATTTTGTACATCCCCAAAACCCATTTATCAAGCACCTTCAATCTATCAATAATCAAGGTTTTGACAAAGAGAATCCAAACACCCATACTTTTTTATGATCTATTTTTCATCTTAAAATTTCGTTTTGCTCTAAGCAGCTTGGGGTAGCTTATGATTTTCAATTCTACCTCCTGGACTCATTTATTATGTGTCAAAATTCTTACTTACCAAATATGTTCGGCATGTTTGTGAATGTGTGACGTCTCTTACTCCTCTCCTCCCATCTCATGTTACTATGAAATGAAGTCTTTCCTCATATTAAGCCACGATTATATTGAAGTTTTACATAAAAAAATTAATTATTTTAAGATTCATTGACAATTAAACTAAAATGTATTGTTTGTGTTCAATACAGTTTAATTTAGTTGTTAATGGATCTTGCAGTAATTAATTCAAAGCAGTTTAATTCAATTGTCAATAGACCTTGTAGTAATTAATTCTCTTGTGTGGGACCTAACTGTAATTCTCCTTTATATTAACAAGACCCCATAATAGTATATTAAAAATAATATTAATTATTGAAATTATAAAAGATTATTCTAATTTTAATATAACTATTAAATACAATTTTATAATCAATTATATGTATATATATATATGTTAAATATTTTATAAATATTAATTGGACCACTATTATACATATTTTATTTGTTGAATTGAATTTAACAAATTTAATAATATTATAAATAATTATATTAATATTTACATCTTAAAAAAGGTCCTTTATTGTACTTTTCACATATAAATTGATTTGGATTAAAATCACCCAAATATCTCAACTATATTAAAATCACTTTTAAAAAAATAATATCAAACATAATCACATTAAAACATAATTAATTATAATAAAATTAATCATATTAATTAATTTTATTTATAATGAATTATATTGAACTGAAATTCAAATGACTTTAATAGTCATTTGCATTGATGGGAAATACAATTGCGTTAGAACCCTCCCTGATTTTTCCTAAAAATTTTAACGAGCGGTGGCTCCTCCTCAGGCTGAGACTACTTTCGTTGTCCCCTCAGGTCGACGTCCGCATCTCGGAGCAGCAAAGTGTTTTGGCGAAGGATATGAAGGCTAAAGGTGATGTTTTGTGGCGCTTCAAGGTATGCCTTCCCCAAATTTCCTTTCTTTCCCGCATCGTCTCCGTCTTCATTCCTTCCTTCTCCTTCCTATGCCCTTCCTCTCTACTTCTGTCTCCATTCCAATTCCACAAATCCTCTAAGGATTGAGGAGCTTGTCTCTTCTTTCCACGCCTTGCTTCATAGGCATCCCCGACCTTGTATAGTTCAAATCAATAAGGCTTTAGTATCTATTGCACGGATGAAACATCATCCTACTGCTATCTCTCTTTTTGCACTCGCGGAATCTAAGGGATTCACGCCTTCTTTCGTTACTCTTGGCGTCTTGATTAATTGTTACTGCCACGTGGGTCAAATGACTTTTGCTTTCTCTGTCTTCGGGAAGATTCTTAAGATGGGTTGTCAGCCAAATACGATAATTTTGACAACACTGATGAAGGGCCTTTGCATCAATGATGACGTCGGGAAGGCCTTAGATTTTTATGATGATCTGATAGTAAAAGGGTTTAACTTAAATGAGGTTAGTTACGGCACCCTCATCAATGGGCTATGCAAAACAGGGAAAACAAGATGTGCTGTCAAACTTCTCCAAAAGATGGCCAGAGGGCGGGTTAAGCCTATTTAATTATGTATAATACAATTATTGATGGCTTTTGCAAGGAAGGACTCATCACAGAAGCCAGTGATTTATTTCATGAAATGATTGGTCACGTAGTATCTCCTAATGCTATGACCTACACCTCAATGATAAATGGTTTGTGTTGTATGGATAAATGGCCAGAAGCAGCAAAGTTGTTCAGTCAAATGAGACTTGAAAGCATCAACCCTGATATTTATACTTTTAATGTATTAGTTGATGCATTTTGTAAGGAAGGAAGTGTTACCAAAGCTGAAGCTGTTGTTGGCATGATGATGAAACACGGTATAAACCCAATGTAGTTATTTACAACACTTTAATGGATGGGTACTGTTGGATCAATAATGTTAAGGAGTCAAGAGAATTGTTCGATGAGATGGTCAAGAGTGGTTTGACTCCTGATGATTTTAGTTATAGTATTTTGATCAATGGACTCTGTAAAATCAAGATGGTTGATGATGCCTTGGATCTCTTCAAAGAAATGAAACACAAAAATTTGATTCCCAATATGGTTACCTATAGCTCTCTTGTTGATGGATTATGCAAATCAGGCAAATTGTTGAGCGTGCAGGATATTATCTATGAGATACGTGATAGAGGCCACGTCCCAAATATAATATTTTATAGTATCTTATTGGATGGCTTGTGTAAAAGTCATTATCTTGATCAGGCAATTGCATTATTTAAACAAATTGTTGACCAAAGAATTCAGCCTAATATATGCACATATACCATTCTTATAGATGGTTTGTGCAAGGTAATAGACTAAATGACGCACAATGAATTTTCCAATATCTTTTGGTTAGTGGTCTTCCTTTAGACGTTCAGGCATATACTGCTATGATCAATGGACTGTGTAATGAGGGCTTGTTTGATGAGGCAAAGGCAATGCTCTATAAAATGAAAGAGAATGGGTGCTCACCGAATTTAGTAACTTTTGATACAATTATTAGACCTCTTTTGGAAAAGGGTGAGAATGATAAGGCAAAGGATTTTCTTGATGAAATGTTCGCTAGAGGTCTCCTAAAGCGATAAAAAAGGTTAGATACTTTGATCCAAATCCATTTGATTGGTGAATGGTGATAGTTGATACTCAGTGATAAAATTTATTGCAATAGTTAACAAATTTCTTAATTTAAATAAACTTTGTGGACTATATGATGGCTTGCTTCAATCGTCTGTTATTGTTAAATCATGTTTGCTGTTTTTTTGTTTTTTCACTTTTCGTTGGTACTAGTTGTCAAGATGTTTTTCTTTTTTGGCTTAACATGGCTTTGTTTTTTGTTTATGTCTCCACTTTGATTTATGAACTCATAGGCATGTTATTTTATACAAAATCTATTGTGTGGTGCTTTTACATCTATGGTCTCAGGCCGAAAGAGTTATTTGTGCTTTACAAACTTAACAATATTGATAAACTGATATTAATGATGTCACCATACCAAGTTGTGAAAGTTTCTACTTTTGGGAGCTGACGTTTTGACTCTTACTCATGCATGATTTCTTAAGAACCTCAAGCATCTTATTGATACTTGCTAACTATGAAAGAAAGCAAATTTATTGTATTTTTTGCAAAATACAGGATAATATTGAGATGGGTTCAACTTGTTATTGTGGGATGCTAACTTTCGCAAAATGAATATCCAATATTGCATTGATTTTTTCTTGTTTTCGTGTTTGTTGGTGCCAATACTATATGATTCTAGGGGAAAGGTGCTATTATGTTGGACATGTGTTTTGGCTTTAGATGTCCTTCGGTCATACATAGCAATTGACCATAGATAAAGTGTAGATGTGTTTAGTCGTGCTGTCTTTTTGTTGATTGCTTCTTAAATTTTGTCTCCTTTGATATGTTAATGTCCATATTTTGCTTTTCCAAATCATGCGGAGACTGTTAGTAGAAGTTGGTATCTTTTATTTGGTCCTGGAATTGGATTGTAATGCATGAAAAATGAAAGTACCAATGACTCAAAGTAGCATTATTATAATCAGAAGAGTCTGAATCTTGCAAGATTAATTGCTGGCTCCTGTGGCAGCGGCTTCTTACCTGGTCCATAATAATATTTTATATTCTTCTTCTTCTTTTTGTCCGTAGCATATATTAGGGAAGCAAGAGAACTGTGAAAGATCTTTTTCATTAATTTTCTTGCTTTAGAAATGTTATCATGTGAATAAGTTCCATTTCCCACCCACTAATTAGTGCTTTTTGCATGCTATCATGTTGATAGTCTATATGGCATTTAGAAGTCCGCTTGATGCTGTTTGACACTGTTCAATGCTTGGAGAGTTCGGTGCGATCATTACTCATAGCTACTCCTATAAATTTATAGCCTATGCAACAAGCTGCTCTTTCTTTGATATTTTCTAGAAAATTTGACTTAATAGATTATTTATTTGTCTTGTAGTCTCTCTCTTTTTTCTCACTTCGGAGTTTGACTAATAGAAGGAGTTGACCCGTTTTTGTTGTTCTTGTAATTGGATGCACTTTTAAAGGTTTCTGCCAGGTGATGCAGCATGGGAAGATTGGTAGCATGGGATATTCATGTTGGACTCAGCACCAGAGGAAGATGGAAGAAGGGGAATGTGAATGGCTGACGAACAATTAATGAGTGGCTGGGGTATATGTGAATGGAGGCTTTGGGCTAAAGGATATTGAGTCTCACAAGAAAGTGAGCCTCATGAATTGGGAAGAAGATCTTTGTCAACCCAAAGAGCATGGAGGCGTATGATATTGAGAGCCAAAACTCATGTTTCTTGGTTAAATTAGCTTAAAACCTGATCTCTAATTCTGATGCTCTTTGGGTCCTGTGTCTCCGAGAGAAATATATGCTGGCCTTTAGCAAACAGAAGCAAGCTTAAATGTTCCTCGTGCTCTCATTTTCGGAGAAATCTAATGAAGATCTTGGAGGAAGTTGATCTGGGGATATTAGGGGAACCCTGTAATGGGAAAGACATGCATTTTAGGAATGACAACTGGGTTGGTGACCTTGGCCCACTTAAGCTTCCATACTTCGCCCCTATTTTTGATGATGCCAAAGCTTCAAAGCCCATTGCTGATTTTGTTGATGCTGATGATCAATGGAATAGGGGTTCATTTCAACATAGACTTCCCCAAAGCTCTTGTAAAGTTTTCAAATATCCCTCCTCCTTGTAACGATCAAACTGAAACTTGTCTGTAATTGGAGAGTAACATTCTGGCCTCATTTGTTGGATGCTCTGCACTGTTAAAGACTGTAGAAATTTTGCCAATGATTGCCACACTGCTCATCATCTAGTGATAACAAATCCCTTGCCATGGCTCATCAAGGCCTCTATCTTCAATCACTTTTTGCTTACTGTGAGTGGATCTTATTTTTTTGTTGCTCCTCTCCCCATTCCTTCTGTATTGATTTAATTATGATGTATACCCAAGTTTTAATTCCTTGGGCTAACATTATGTAATTCTTTTTTCAGTAATGATTACCGTATTTCTCATTGGGGGAAAAAAAAGGCAGAGTAGCTAGCCTGGTTTAGGGCTTTTTTTTCCTTTAAAAAAAAAAAAATCTTAGGCCTAACCTAGGATGGGAGTATGAGGATCGTTGAACTACTTAAAGCACTTGACAACAACCCTTCATGTATCCATTAACCCTTCATAAGTAATGACTAGACTTTAGTCTGTTGAATTTTGTATACTTCTGTAATATGCCTATGAAATGTTTGACCCAGAGGTGGAAGCTTATGTTTTGTCTCTTACTCGTATAATTCTTTAATAACTTTAGCATTTGATAGAGATTTTCTAGCAATGAAAGAAAGAAAATTTGAGGGTGTTGGAATAATTTCAAGATGGATTTATTTTGGTGCTGTTATTGTGGGCTGCTAGCTTTGGGAAAATGAATATCCCATAGTGAGTCAATTTGCCTCGCTTTTCAAGCTCTCTTATCTCATTCTGAATGCTTTGTGGCATTGTATATGGCACTTGAAGTCTCCTCCCCAATTAAATCACTTTCTATGGAGAGCTCTTAACCAATCACGTGCTACCAATAAAACACTCTATATTAGAAAATGTGCTCCAAATCCCATCTGCCCTTTATGTGAAGAAGCACCTGAGACTATTGAGCACCTTCTCTGCAATTGGGCTAAACCCATTTGGTATGGCTGTCCATTATCTCTTCGCATGGACCCAATCCAGGTCTCTTCTTTTGAAATATAGTGTGAGTATGTGTTTTTGCATAACAGCTTCTTGGATGACCTGGGAAAGGTCTATATTGCCATGCTATGTGGGAACATTTGAAAGATGAGGCGTGCTGCTGTTTTCTCTGCTGCAGAACTTAATCTTGTTTTTGTGGTAGATAATACAAACTTTGCTTCATCAGAGTTTTGGAATGCTAATAATACTGATGTTCAAGAGGGTCCTAAGTGTGACCCTTTTGCTGTCAATTGGAATCCTTCTAACAGAGGGGAACTCAAGATTAATGGTGACAGGACCATGAAGGCCATTTTGTCAAAGACTGGAAGGAGAGATTTGCTGTTCCTAATGGTCTTGTGGCTGAAATTCTGGCTTGCTCTTGTGCTATTGACATTGCTTCTACCTTCAGAAACATCCCAGTGACAGCTGATTGAGATTGCCTAGAGCTTTACAAAGTAATTACTTCTAATAATATTAGCTCTCTGAATTGGTTGAGTCATGGTCCTGCTGCTGATCTTCTTGCTCATATTAGTAACCTTAGCAATATTAGTTTCTCCTTCATCAAGCACAATGGGAACTCCACCGCTGACTGGCTTGCTGCCATAGCTTCAAAGGACATGGATTTACCAGGTTGGATCTTCACCCTTCCACCTCCTCTTTAACTGGTTTATGCTTAGGATTTAAAGGCCAACTCTGCATCATGTCCTTCACCTTTTATTGATAATGAACAAGAAGGAATAGGCTAATTTGTTTTACTGTCAGTGCATTTTCTAATGCCTTCGCCTTGCTGGCTTATGGCTTTAGTCATGACTGTCAAAAGACTTCGATGTTTGCTTTATGAATGAAATTTCGGTTGGCCAGGGAAAAAAAAAAGAACATTGCGTTAAACTAAAAACTGACTATTAATGTTGTCTTTGTGTGTGTGTGTGTGTGTGTGTGAAGAAAATGACTAATTGAGATAACAAGGGCTTATGTGCCTAAGCCAGGTTTATATAGGTCAAGCCTGCCCATTTTCTTGATCTAGATAAGAGATGATCCAATTGTTCATAATGAGGCCTTTGATCATTTTGATATTGTTGATGAGGGGTTGATTTTGATCATGCTCAACTGCTCGTTGACTGATTTTTCATACATTTAGGATTTTTATGCGTGAAAAATTAAAGTGGTTTCTATCTTTGCTTTCACATATGCATGCTTGTGAATTTTCGTTTTTGTTAGTAAATTGAAGAAAAGATACTAATGTTCAATTATCCCACAAAATGGATTTTTATATTCGTTGTGTTGATTTTTTTTTTAAATATCATATATTGAGTCTTTGGTTGTCCAAATATTTATTAGGAGTGAGATGCATTTTTGTTTGTAAAATATTTTTGTAAGAGCACCGGTCACTAAACTCAAAACGGTGATGCAATGTAGCGATTCAAGTCTTGAAATTGGATTAATTTTATCTATCCATTAAACTTCCATGAATTTAACTGTTTGCAAGAGGAAAAATTGTAAATAAATTCTCTAAATAAAAACTAACTTATGTATTTAAAATTTACAAGTGAATATTACTTTTGCATTAATTAACTTGTAAATTAAAGTAGTGCGATAATTTGCATGTCCTGAAAAATTATCAAATTGTCCTTCATAAATTTATAATTCAGCTGGCGTAAAAAAATTTGTAAGTGGAGGTGTTTTTTTTTTATGTTAATTGATTTATAAGTTAAACTAATGTATAATTGATTTATAAAGTTTATATATTTTCGGGTCTAGGCCCTCCTTTGTACCCACAAAAAAAATTGACAACTAAATTATTATTATTATTATTAAAATTTAATAATTCCCCTTATTATTATTTTTATATTAATTTAATAATTTAATTATTAAAATTTAATAATTCCCCTTCTTGGAACTTTCCAAAATCAGTGCTGCCACCAAACCAAATTGCTTCCACTAAGTTGTGGATCATTATATTTTAGAAATAAAAGCTTAGGAGTTCTACAAGCATACAACAACATGAAAGAGAATGGTCAATTAATTAGTGTGCATGTGTAGCTTGATATAACTAAGTATTGCACGCACAATGAATAATAAAATTGAGAGTGAGTCTGAAATGAGTATTGCAGCAACAACAAATGCTATACGGATTACCTGATTTCCAAAGGTGCTAGGAAAAATTACCATTTGGAAAATCAATATTAGTGGAAAGTCTTCACCGATGCAGTAAGTTTCAAGTGTTAGACACGAAATCAAAATATGTGTTTGGGGTTACGGCCCATCTAGAGAGGAAACCATTTCCAAGAGAAGAAAATTCAACAAGTGAACCTGTCAAAATACACCAAGTTGTTATTATCCTGAAATGAAATTACACTATAACTATGAAGTGCATAAAATTACACTATAACCTATTAAATTCACAACAGCCATTTGAACATAGATGTAGTTCGGGCATCAAATGTTCTATTACAGAAGAATCAAAGCAAGCATGCATTACGAAAAACACTTATAGGAAGTAATCACCAAGCTACCATTTGAATCCTATTCCTTGGATCGATGGAGATGTACTTTAAAAATAAAGAGACAAACTTACGTGTTCTAAATTGCATGTTCTCTTTTTGGTGAATGAGATTGGCTTGTCACATGAAGACAAAGTCAAATCGCCCAATCACTTGAAGAAGTTGAAGCACCCAATTGCTTTCTCCGTAACTCAAATTCCTAATGTCTAAAACCATTCTCTTCAGTGAACTGAGATCCCTAATTGCCATCTTGTTTTATGTTGAATGAAGGGGTGAAACTCTCCAGTAAATGATGATCCCTTATTGCATTATGTTGCCTTTGAAGTTTGAACGTTTCAAGGGTCCGAAGTTAATGCCATCTATGTTCTGTAAGTCCCTCCAAGTGATTTCAAAAAGTGCAGGGGCTAACATGTTTAACGAAGTAAACACAACAGAGTGAATAAAAAGGAGGAAAAACTTGGCCTAAAAAAATGATGAAGGGCCTTTGCATCAATGATGACGTCGGGAAGGCCTTAGATTTTTATGATGATCTGATAGCAAAACGGTTTTAACTTAAATGAGATTAGTTACGGCACCCTCGTCAATGGGCTATGCAAAACAGGGAAAACAAGATGTGCTGTCAAACTTCTACAGAAGATGGCCAGAGGGCGGGTTAAGCCTAGTTTAGTTATGTATAATACAATTATTGATGGCTTTTGCAAGGAATGACTCGTCATAGAAGCGAGTGATTTATTTCATGAAATAATTGGTCATGGAATATCTCCTAATTTTGTCACTTACACCTCCCTGATAAATGGTTGGTGTTGTATGGATAAATGGCCAGAAACAGCAAAGTTGTTTAATCAAATGAGACTTGAAGGCATCAATCCTAATGTTTATACTTTTAATATATTAGTCGATGCATTTTGTAAGGAAGGAAGTGTTAACAAAGCTGAAGCTGTTGTTGGCATGATGATAAAGCACGGTATAAAACCCAATGTAGTTATTTACAACACTTTAATGGATGAGTACTGCTGGATCAATAATGTTAAGAAGTCAAGAGAATTGTTCAATAAGATGGTCAAAAATGGTTTGACTCCTGATGATTTTAGTTATAATATTTTGATCAATGGACTCTGTAAAATCAAGATGGTTGATGATGCCTTGGATCTCTTTAAAGAAATGAAATGCAAAAATTTGATTCCCAATATGGTCACCTATAACTCTCTTGTTGACGGATTGTGCAAATCTGGAAAATTGTCGCGTGTGCAAAATATTATCTATGAGATGCGTGATAGAGGACATGTCCCAAATATAATATTTTTCAGTATCTTGTTAGATGGCTTGTGTAAAAGTCATTATCTTGATCAAGCAATTGCATTATTTAAGTGAATTGTTGACTAAAGAATTCAGCCTAATATATACACATATACCATACTTATAGATGGTTTGTGCAAAGGTAATAGACTAAATGACGCATGACGGATTTTTCAGTATCTTTTGGTCAGTGGTCTTTCTTTGGATGTTCATGCATATACTGCTATGATCAACGGGCTGTGTAATGAGGGCTTGTTTGATGAGGCAAAGGCAATGCTCTATAAAATGAAAGAGAATGGGTACTCACTGAATTTAGTAACTCTCGATACAATTATTAGAACTCTTTTGGAAAAGGGTGGGAATAATAAGGCAAAGGATTTTCCTGATGAAATGTCCGCTAGTGGTCTCCTAAAGCAATAAAAGAAGGTGAGATACTTGGTCCAAATCTATTTGATTAGTGATAGTTGATACTCAGTGATAAAATTTATTGTAAAAGTTAACAAATTTGTTTAATTTAAATAAACTTTGTGGACTATATGATGGCTGGCTTCAATCATCTGTTATTGTTAAATCATGTTTGTTGTATTTTTGTTTTTTTTTTTTTTTCACTTTTCGTTGGTACTAGTTGTTAAGATGTTTTTCTTTTTTGGCTTAACATGACTTTGTTTTTTCTTTATGGCTCCACTTTGATTTATGAACTCATAGGCATGTTATTTTATACAAAATCTATTGTGTGGTGCTTTTACATGTATGGTCTCAGGCCGTAAGAGTTCTTTGTGCTTTACAAACTTAACAAGATTGCTAAACTCATATTAATGATGTCACCATACCAAGTTGTGGAAGTTTCTACTTTTGGGAGCTGATGTTTGACTCTTACTCATCCATGATTTCTTAAGAACCTCAAGCATCTTATTGATATTTGCTACCTATAAAAGAAAGCAAATTTATTGTATTTTTTGCAAAATACAGAATAATATGAGATGGGTTCAACTTGTTATTGTGGGATGCTAACTTTTGCAAAATGAATATCCAATATTGCATTGATTTTTCTTGTTTTCGTGTTTGTTGGTGCCATACTATATGATTCTAGGGGAAAGGTGCTATTATGTTGGACAAATGAATATCCAATATTGCATTGATTTTTCTTGTTTTCGTGTTTGTTGGTGCCAATACTATATGATTCTAGGGGAAAGGTGCTATTATGTTGGACATGTGTTTTGGCTTTAGATGTCCTTCAGTCATGCATAGCAATTGACCATAGATAAAGTGTAGATGTTTTTACTCGTGCTGTCTTTTTGTTGATTGCTTCTTAAATTTTGTCTCCTTTGATATGTTAATGTCCATATTTTGCTTTTTCCAAATCATGCGGAGACTGTTAGTAGAAGTTGGTATCATTTATTTGGTCCTGGAATTGGACTTTAATGCATGAAAAATGAAAGTACCAATAACTCAAAGTATCATTATTATAATCAGAAGAGTCTGAATCTTGCAAGATTAATTGCTGGCTCCCAGAGCAGTGGCTTCTTACTTCGTCCATAATAATATTTTTTCTTCTTCTTCTTCTTCTTCTTCCTCTTTTTGTCCGTAGCATATATTAGGTAAGCAGGAGAACTGTGAAAGATCTTTTCCAGTAATTTTCTTGCTTCAGGAATGTTATCATGTGAATAAGTTCCATTTCCCACCCACTAATTACTGCTTTTTGCATGCTATCATGTTGATAGTCTATAAGGCATTTAGAAGTCTGCTTGAATGCTCTACATTTGTTTTTCTTGGATGTTGTATCACTTATTGTAGTGAACTGTGAAGTAATTATCTTCCTATTCGTAAGATTGTTCTGTTTGACACTGTTCAATGCTTGGAGAGTTCGGTGCGATCATTACTCATAGCTACTCCTATAAATTATAGCCCATGCAACAAGCTGCTCTTTCTTTGATATTTTCTAGAAAATTTGACTTCATAGATTATTTATTTGTCTTGTAGTCTCTCTCTTTTTTCTCACTTCGGAGTTTAATTAATAGAATGAGTTGACCAGTTTTTGTTGTTCTTGTAATGGGATGCACTTTTAAAGGTTTCTGCCAGGTGATGCAGCATGGGAAGATTGGTAGCATGGGATATTCATGTTGGACTCAGCACCAGAGGAAGATGGAAGAAGGGGAATGTGAATGGCTGACGAATAATTAATGAGTGGCTGGGGTATATGTGAATGGGGGCTTTGGGCTAAAGGATATTGAGTCTCACAAGAAAGTGAGTCTCATGGAGTGGGAGGAAGATCTTTATCAACCCAAAGAACATGGAGGCGTATGATATTGAGAGCCAAAACTCATGTTTCTTGGTTAAATTAGCTTAAAGATATTGAGTCTCACAAGAAGTGAGTCTCATGAAGTGGGAAGATCTTTATCAACCGAAAGAACATGGAGGCATATGATATTGAGCGCCAAAACTCATGTTTCTTGGTTAAATTAGCTTAAAACCTGATCTCTAATTCTGACGCTCTTTGGGTCCTGTGTCTCTAAGAGAAATATAGGCTGGTCTTTAGCCAACAGAAGCAAGCTTAAAATGCTCGTCGTGCTCTCATTTTTGGAGAAATCTAATGAAGATCTTGGAGGAAGTTGATCTGGGGATGTTAGGGAAACCCTGTATGGGAAAGACATGCCTTTTAGGAATGACAACTGAGTTGGTGACCTTGGCCCACTTAAGCTTCCATACTGCGCCCCCATTTTTGAGGCCATAGCTTCAAAGCCCATTGCTGATTTTGTTGATGCTGATGGTCAATGGAATTGGGGTTCATTTTAACGTAGACTTCCCCAAAGCTCTCGTTGAAGTTTTCAAATACCGCTCCTCCTTGTAATGATCAAACTGAAACTTGTTTGTAATTGAAGGGTAACGTTTTGGCATCATTTGTTGGAAGCTCTGCACTGCTAAGATCTGCAGAAATTTTGCCAATGATTCCCACCCTGCTCATCATCTAGTGATAACAAGTCCTTTGCCATTGCTCCTCAAGTCCTCTATCTTCAATCACCTTTTGCTTACTGCGAGTGGATCTTAATTTTTTGGTGCTTCTCTCCCCATTCGTTTTGTATTGATATAAATATGATGTATACCTGGGTGTTAACTCCTTGGGCTAACATTATGTAATTCTTTTTCATTAATGATTACCATATTTCTCATTGAAATAAAAAAAGCAGACTAGTTAGCCTGGTTTGGGGCTTTTTTTTAAGGAAAAAAAAAAATCCTAGGCCTGACCTAGCATGTCCTAAAATGACTAGGTCAAACCTAGTTTGGTAGGCTAGCAAAGCCTCTAGATGCTCGCCTAATTTTGTAACTTTTGATACAATTATTAGACATCTTTTGGAAAAGGGTGGGATTGGTAAGGCCAAGGATCTTCTGGATGAAATGTTCACTAGAGGTCTCCTATAGTGATGAAAGAAGGTTAGATGGTTTTCTCCACATCTATTTAATTGTTAATAATTGATAGCCATGTTCGTGATGAACTTTATTGTAATAGTAAACACATTTGATCATTTAAGTAAATTTTGTGGACTATCTAATGGTCAGCTTTAATTGCATATGTTTTGTTTAAATCTTATGTTTGATATTTATATCTGTATGTATGTATGTAATTATATATATAATTTTGACTTTTTGTGGTTATAGGATGTCATTTTTTTCAGCTTAACATAACTTTGTTCCTTCCTTCTTACTAATTTGATTTATCAACTCTTAGGTGTATCTCAGTTGTTGCTCATGCATTGGTCTTTTGTTATTAATGTTAACTATAGCTAAGGTGATAATTTATTTGATGTTGTGATCTGAAATTATTATCATTTTTTGCTAGATTAGGTGAAAAAGAATGACTGAACTTCGTAGGGACATGGGAGTATGAGGATCGTTGAACTACTTAAAGAACTTGACAACAACCCTTCATGTATCCATTAACCCTTCATAAGTAATGACTAGACTTTAGTCTGTTTAATTTTGTATACTTCTGTAATATGCCTATGAAATGTTTGACCAAGAGGTGGAAGCTTATGTTTTGTCTCACTCGTGTAATTTTTTAATAACTTTAGCATTTGATAGATATTTTCTAGCAATGAAAGAAAGAAAATTTGAGGGTGTTGGAATAATTTCAAGATGGATTTATTTTGGTGCTGTTATTGTGGGCTGCTAGCTTTGGGAAAATGAATATCCCATAGTGAATCAATTTGCCTTGCTTTTGAGTGGGCATCCATACTCTGTGAATTAATTTTCCTTGCTTTGAGTGGGCATCAATTCTGCTCCAAGCTCGTCTTATCTAATTCCGAATGCTTTGTGGGACTGTATATGGCACTTGAAGTCTTCCCCCCAAGCAAAGCACTTTCTATGGAGAGCTCTTAACCAATCACTTGCTACCAATAGAACATTATAACACTCTATATTTGATAATGTGCTCCAACCCCCATCTGGTATGGCTGTCAATTGTCTCTTCGTATTGACCCTATCCTGTATCCACGTCTCTTCTGTTGAAAAATGGTGTGAATCTATGTTTTTGCATAACAGCTTCTTGGATGACCTGGGAAAGGCCTATATTGGCATGCTATGTTGGAACATTTGAAAGATGAGACGTGCTGCTGTTTTCTCTGCTGCAGAACTTAATCTTGTTTTTGTGGTAGATAATACAAACTTTGCTTCATCAGAGTTTTGGAATGCTAATAATACTGATGTACAAGAGGGTCCTAAGTGTGAACCCTTTGCTGTCAATTGGAATCCTTCTAACAGAGGGGAACTAAAGATTAATGGTGACAGGACCATGAAGGCCATTTTGTCAAAGACTGGAAGGAGAGATTTTCTGTTCCTAATGGTCTTGTGGCTGAAATTCTGGCTTGCTCTTGTGCTATTGACATTGCTTCTACCTTCAGAAACATCCCAGTGACAGCTGAATGAGATTGCCTAGTGCTTTGCAAAGTAAATACTTCTAATAATATTAGCTCTCTGAATTGGTTGAGTCATGGTCCTGCTGCTGATCTTCTTGCTCATATTAGTAACCTTAGCAATATTAGTTTCTCCTTCATCAAGCACAATGGGAACTCCACCGCTGACTGGCTTGCTGCCATAGCTTCAAAGGACATGGATTTACCAGGTTGGATCTTCACCCTTCCACCTCCTCTTTCACTGATTCTTGCTTAGGATTTAAAGGTCAACTCTGCATCATGTCCTTCACCTTTTATTGATGATGAACAAGAAGGAATAGGCTAATTTGTTTTTACTGTCAGTGCATTTTCTAATGCCTTCGCTTTGCTGGCTTATGGCTTTCATCATGACTGTCAGAAGACTTTGATGTTTGCTTTATGAAATTTCGGTTGGCCAGGAAAAACAAAAAACAAAAAAACAAAAGACATTACGTTAAACTAAAAACTGACTATTAATGTTGTCTTTTGTGTGTGTGCGTGTGTGTTAAGAAAACGACTAATTGAGATAACAAGGGCGTATGTGCCTAAGCTAGGTTTATATAAGTCAAGCCTGCCCATTTTCTAACTCTAGATAAGAGATGATCCAATTGTTCATAATGAGGTCTTTGATCATTTTGATATTGTGGAAGAGGGGATGATTTTGATCATGCTCAACTGCTCGTTGACTGATTTTTCATACATTTAGGATTTTTATGCGTGAAAAATTAGAGTGGTTTCTGTCTTTGCTTTCACATGTGCATGCTTGTGAATTTTCGTTTTGTTAGTAAATTGAAGAAAAGATACAAATGTTCGATTATCCCACAAAATGGATATTTATATTCGTTCTGTTGAATTTTTTTTTAAATATCATATATTGAGTGTTTGGTTGTCCAAATATCTATTAGGAGTAAGGTGCATTTTTGTTTGTAAAATATTTTGTAAGAGCACCGGTCACTAAACTCAAAACGGTGATGCAAGGTAGCGATTCAAGTCTTGAAATTGGAGTAATTTTATCTATCCATTAAACTTCCATGAATTTAACTGTTTGCAAGGAGAAAAATTGTAAATAAATTCTCTAAATAAAAATTAACTTGTGTATTTAAAATTTACAAGCGAATATTACTTTTGCGTTAATTGACTTGTAAATTAAAGTAGTGCGATAATTTGCTTGTCCTGGAAAATTATCAAATTGTTCTTCATGAATTTATAATTCAACTGTCGTAACAAAAATTTGTAAGTGGAGGTGTTTTCTTTTTTTATATTAATTGATTTATAAATTAAACTAATGTATAATTGATTTATAAAGTTTATGTATTTTCGGGTCTAGGCCCTCCTTTGTACCAAAAAAAAAAAACTGACAACTAAATTATTATTATTAAAATTTAATATTTCTCCTAAATTATTGCTCTAGTTGTCTCTACATATAAGATGTTTTTAATTGAATCACGTAAACAATAAAACTTAGTTATTTAATTAAAAGCACATCAACATTTCAATTTTGCCCCTAATTATTCTACATAAAAAATGATTCTCTCCTTTTAAAGTAAATTAATAAGAGTACATACTCTTTTCTCTTTTCAATTTAATAATGGTATAATGGTCTATTTATTAAAAAAATATGTTAACAATTTCTTATATTTATGGATTAAAAAAAAAAGGTTCTAGAGGATCTTTTATATATAGGGACAGAGGGAGTAAGTTTAAGAGCATCTAAAACGTGAAACTCAATTTTTGTATAATATTTTCTTTAAAATTTTGAAAACGGTGTAATTTGACTCTTATCATTGCAAAACTTAACTTTGGCTATTGGTTGATTAGGAAAAGATTTCAAAAATTATATAAATGAATCAATAATTTCTTTTTTATCCTTATATGTAATTTTTGAAGTCCTTTTTTATTTTATTTTTTGATTAATTAACGATTAAAGTCAATTTTTATTTATGATAGGGGTCAAATTATACTATTTTCACAAGTTGAAGATGAACATTATATAAAAAATGAGTTTAGAGTATCAGATGCTTCTAGACTTACTCACTCTGAACCACAATATGAAGCATTTTCTAGAAACCTATTTGGTCGAAAATATAAAGCATGAGATAACTTTTATATTTATTTTTCTAACTCTATCCTTATGTCATTTATTATTTTTTTCAAAAAAAAAACAAATCATGCATTGAAATTTTAATTATTATTATCAAGGCTTTTATATAAGATATATGACGAATGTAAATAAAAAGATGTGAACAGTTTTAAAAATTTAAGATTTCAACTAATATTATTTATAAATCTTGAATTAGTTTATTATGACTTATATTTCAGTTTCAAAAGAGTACAATTTAGGGGTCAATTTGTTCTTTTATTCTTAACATTTCTTAATTATTTATAGTCACTACCATTGGCGATGGTGATTTGATGATCTCTTCTTAATTATTTTTTTCAAATGCCACAAACTTACCATCTAAGTTTTAAAATTTTTCACATTTACTAACTTTCAATTTACCAATTCACTCTCAATTTAAGACTTTATATTATAGACAACTTTATTCCTCTTTAATTTTAGGTTGATTAGTGCTTTAAAAAATACTTTAAAATAAAAATATACCTGAATCCAAATTATCATATATCTAAGTATTTTTGTTCAAACTAGATTTTGTCCTCGTACACATAGACAATAGACGTGATATTAACTCCTAATTATAATATAAAAAAATAGTGAGGAAAAAAATTCTAGTGAGTTCAATTTATTAAAAATAGAAGGTAGGAAATTTTTTTAATATATATTCTTTCATTTATTTATAAGTCATTTCTATCATATTTAATTAAAATAAAAAAACCTTAAAATTCATTAATTATATATAAAAAATTTACAAGTTTCTAACTTTAACCCTATTAAATACTCATTCTGGTCCCTATCATAGGGCATTTTTTAAAAATTTTTTTTGTCTTCATTATAAGGCACACTATGGAGTATAATTATAGTTTTTTAATATTGCCCCTATTTAAATTAATTAACTATGAAATAAAAAAAATGTAGTGCAAATCTAAAAATGTTTCATTTAAATAGGGGTAAAATTAAAAGTTTATTATATGTTTAGATAAAATTAATAATTTAACTGCTCTCCTTAATTCTAATGAGATAGTTGAAGTTACCATATAATAAAGACTGAAGTGAGTATACATACTTCAAAAAAAAATACTCCAACATTTAACAATATTCCTAGCACTTGATAGTGGAAAAAGGGCAAAAATAGATACAAAAATAATAGAGTTGTCCTATAAATAAAACTGAAAGAGTAAATGAAATGCAAAAGAAAGAACTAAAAAAATTTTAAATCACACTTATTTATATAATAGTTTATTAAATTCTTGTAATTTGTGTACACTGTACGTACGTAATAAAAAATTTAACAGTATATTGTATTATAAAATTTATTATCCCACAAGGCGAGTGTTTCAGTAGAATTGAAAAGATAAAACCATTTTGTCAGTACCTATAATTTCTTTTCATTTTTAATTTGGTATCTACGTTTTCCCGCTTTGATTCCCTCCTTTATGGAAAATATTTTGATAAACCTCATGCACCACGTCATTTATAGTTTATCCAATTAAAATATTTTAAGTAATCTCAATAAAATTTTGTATGAAATTCTTTAATTAATTTTATTCTTATAATAGAATGCAAATTTAATTTATTATATTTCTTTCTCTGTTATCATTAATATCAAAATTAATTTATATTTTATATCATCTAAATGTCAAGTTTTCATTGAACAAATTATAAATAATATGGTGTATCTGGTCTGCCTAAAAATTTCTCCTCCTTCATGTTTCTTTTATTAAACACATTACCCCTTACATTTTTTGAAATCGCTTGAGGGACATATACATGGGGATACCAATGCCATTGACTCAGAAACTTTGAGGGAGAAACGAAAACACAAGAGTGTTTTTGAACGTCGCAAGTCTCTATTTTCATTGTTGTACGAAGTGAAGATGGCGCTATAGAGCTTCCAACGCATTCACTATCACATTGACCAATGACTTTGATCAGTCTCATGTGTTTTTGTTCAATTCTGATATTCAAATTGAGGTTTGAAAGTATCTATATTTCTATTTTACTCTCCACTCCATAGGTGTATGCATTTTCTTCTTTACATGTGTGTATGCATTAGTGTTATGAAAACCGGACCAGACGGTTGGACCGGTCCAACCGTCAACCAGTCTAGTTTTTGATTTGGTTTAAAGGAAAAAACTATTTTAGAAGTTAAGCTGGGTTGAGCCATTTTGAACTGGCGGTCAGACCGAGAATCAAATTTAGTTTTCAAAATCTGGACTGTTCAAAAAAAAAAATTTTATCAATTTTTTTAAAAAATGACTAATTTTTCTAATCATTTGATATTATTTTGTATCATGTAGCTTGTTAAGTCATGATAAACTTAAAATATTTGATTTGTTTAAGTTAAATAGTAATTTCATATGTATTTCTTATATTTAAATTATTATATGCATATCATTAGTCCAACCTGATTGAACCATGTGAACCGTGAACCATTGACTTTTTCGGTTCAATATCTGGTCCGGTTCTAAAAGTATTGGTATGCATCTTCTTTGAGCATTATTCTTCTTCTACCTTTTTTGTTGCTAACTTATTCTGTTTCTAAGTTAATATATTTGAATACTAGTCTCCTATGCTACAGCCTATAAAATGAAAAAGATACGTGGGCTAGAATAAAAAAGTGTAAAAGAAAAAAAGATGAGCCACCATCTCGAAAGAAGTTAAAAAAAAAAAAAAGCAATGCAAATCTTAAGTGTAAACTTTGTGGGGAAAAGGGATATAATCAAAGAACTTGTAGTCCAGCACTCAAGCAAGCTTTGAATGCAAACTCAAAGATTGTATGTAGCTCACAACCTATCTCTGGCTCACAAGGTGTGGAAATAATAACCCTTAGTCCAATTCTTTTTAAAATTTTACCCCAAACTTAGCTCTTTTTATTAAAAAAAAAAAAAAGAAAAGAGATACACACATTTATACATGTATACAACACACGTCAATGCTGAGTTTGAATCCAAGACCTTTTTAAGAGAGAAAGGTAGTGTTGTCACTAGGACAACTAGCCATTGACACTCTTAATTCAATTATATTTAGATACAAAAAAAAATGAATTGAGTTTTCTCAAGCAGTACTTGATGGCTATACTCTATTTAGAATTTATTTACTCCTTTTGTTGTATTATTTTATCAAGTTTATTAAATGGCTCTAGTATTTATTTTTTCTTTAGTGTTCGTGAGTAGGATTTTTCTGTTGTCCCATTCTTTTCATACAAAATGTGGTCCCAACATTGTAATCTTTGTATTTACAAACATCTAATATTGTGAAACAATATTAGATTAGTTTCCTCACAGTCTGTACCCGGTTACATTCCTGTGAATGAAGTTTTCTAGTCTTATTTTAAAAAATATATATTGTGACAGTAAAAATGTATTATCCTGCCAATAGTATGGTTCCTGTGACGGCAAATTGCATAATGACAGCAATTTTATCTTTCTTCAAATGTTGTTTCTCTTCCTTCATCCTCTCATTCTCTTCTTGGAACTTTCCAAAAATCAGTGCTGCCACCAAACCATATTGCTTCCACTAAGTCGTGGATCATTATATTTTAGAAATAAAGCTTAGGAATTCTACAAGCACACAACGACGTGAAAGAGAATGGTCAATTAATTACTGTTGCTTCTGCTTATAAAGCTCGAATGGAGGAACACTTATGGGATGTGAAAGATCCCATTTGGGCACTTTTTTATGACAGATTTTGAAAAATAAACTGGTAACAGATTGTGATAGTGGAAGAAGGAACATAGCTGAAGGTGCTATATTTGTGAGCTGTGTCACGCTGCAGATGAATATACATTGTCCATGTACTTAGAAAATTCAATCCGGCTTGCTCTAGTTGGCACCTTATCGTTCCTCACTGGCTTATGTTGGATTTCTTCAGGAACGGATGAAAGTTAAACCTTAATCCCAAGAGTAGAAGCCAATAATGGAGAGTGACATGTGGCATCATTTGTTTTTGGAAGCTCTGCACTGCTAAGAACTGCTGAATTTTTGCCATTGAATACCACACTGCTCATCGTCTAGCGAATGAAAGCCCTTTGCCATGGTTAACTACATGATCAAGCCCTAACTTGAATCACTTTTTATTTACTGTGAGTGGATCTTTATTTTTTTTTTTGACACTGCCCATTCTTTTTGTATTGATTTAAATCTGATGTGTTGCCGGGTTTTAGATCCCTGGGCCAACTTCATGTTATTCTTTTTTGGCTAATGATTACAATATTTTTCACTAAGAAAAGAGCTATGGTTTGGTCTTTTTTTTGGGGGGGGGGTGTGTTGCTGTTTGTGTTTGGGAGAATTATGCTTAGGTTTTCCTTGACATAATTAAACAAGGTCAAATGACAATTGAGTATAATAAAACGATAATAAATTATATTGTTAATGAACTTCAAGGTATTTAATTGTGTTGTGAAAGGCTAAGTATGCTGTCATTTTTTATTTATTTATCTCCGCCCTGACACACAACTTGAAATGACTAGATTGCTCCAGGGCTTTGCATGCCAAATGACACAAATGCTAAAATTGCCGACCAAAAAGAAGGGTAGTAAATGACACAAATAATAAAGAATAAAGAAATAAGGGAAAATTACTAAAAAAGACTTAAACAGAAATTTAATTGCTTAGAAGGTCATGAGAATGTTTTTAAAATGAGGTCCTTTGTTATCAATAATTGTTGAAGGCTAAATGACACAAATGCCCTAAATGATCAAAAGACAAAAATTGAGCAAGGCCATTTATTATCAATATGTTGTTAGGTCTATCGCTTTCAATGATTTCATATCAATATGGAGCACAGTCTTTCAGTGGCAATTTATTGAGCCCTAAAACATAAGGTCTTTGGGTGTCAATATGTTATATGTAATGTTTCTTTCACGATATACAAATCATCTTCTATGAAACATATGTGATGTTTTTTCTATGATATGCAATTAATTTTTCAATAGAATGCAATTTTCTTTTATATATTTGAATATCTCTTATAAATATTCTTTCATGATATGCTATCGATCTTCAAGAAAATGCAATTTTTTTCATATATTCATCAAAGAATATGCTTTTTTCATATTCTATAACAAAAATTCCTAATGTCAAAATTTTACATGGATTGTACCTTATACTTAAATATGCTTTTTGCATATTTAAAAAAAAATCTTGGTGTCAAAATTTTACTATTTTCAAAACGAAGACCTCACCTTAATCTGATTTGTCGCCATCACCATCAAAATCATGACCATCCATCGTCGTTGTCCAAATCATGGAGTTGCGGCAAAACAATGTTAAAAATTGCAATGAGAGACGAGAGGGGGAGAGGATTTCGTTAAGGGCATTTAAGTCTTTTGATTATTTCATTTGTTGAGAACGCAGAACCCAAGTCCTTCCTCAAATTCTAGGGCTTTATGGGCAATAAAAATTTTTCTTAGGTCCTTTTGAAAAATGATTTTCCCATGAAAGAAGATAGTAAAGTCTTGAAAAAAAAATTAATGATACTTAAGTTCTTTATAATTTTCTGAAAAATAATTTTTAAATAAGAACCTTAGTTATAATTAGGAGATATATTTAAAATTTAACTGTCTTATTTATAATTAAAATTTTTAAATTTACAATTATTTAAATCGATGTTTATGACTAATTTTTTTAAAAAAACTTATCAAAACATATTTAAATTTAAAATACTTTAAGATATCTTAACAATTTTTTTAAATTACAATTAGTTTACAACTAGTTTTGGGCCAAAAGAATAGTTTACAAAGAAAAAAGTTACGGTAAATAGAACATCAACTAATATGATTATTCGACCAATCTTTTCACTAGTTTGGCACCCAAGATCTCCATCCAATGAAACTTGAAGAAGTTTAATAGCATCTTAATATCGCACCAAAGCATGTTTCTTGCAGAATCTTTCCCAAGTTTGTTACAAAAAATTTCTCAGAATCCTTCCATTGATAAAGACTAAAGTAATATCTGAGAACTCTGGATCCGTTATCTACACGAAAAAAAAAAAATCTAAAACAACTAAGTTCATCCTTTTTCAATTTTACATTTCTTATTTAGAACATTGAAAAACTTTTTTGTTTTCAAAATACCAAGAGAAAACCATTATCCTAGTTCTTTGATGACAATATTATTTTTAACGAACAAAAAACTAGTTCACTATATATGGTAGAAGTTTGAATCTCCTTTATTTTTCAAAATCAGGTTATACATACATACGTGTACACACACACATATATAGAAGTTAAACCAAACAGGCTGTAAAATTTTATATATTAATTTTCATATAGACTTGGGATTAACATGATTGTTTTTTCAAACCTAAAGCCTGCTCATGTCCCCTTCTGGTCAAGCTTTCATAGAAAGCTTCATCATGAGAAAATGGATACAGATTCACCGGCCATAATGGATTGTCTTTAAAGAAATTTGTTAGCAGAAAATTAAAGAAAAGAAGTGGCAAGTATTGTATAGTTCTGAGTTTCATCTTTTCAACACAAAAGAATCTTAGCTGGGTCATAGCTTGAAAGATTGGCATTCCACATGCATGTTTTTATTTTTTTCATAAAAAAATTAATTATTTGATCCTGATAATTTTAACCAAATTGTAACTCAATTCATAAACTTTGACTCATTATAATTCAATCTTTATAGTTTTAATTCGGTTGTAACTTAATTTCTAAACTTTGCCTCTTGCACTTTAGTCCTTATAGTTTTAACCAATTAAATATTGATTCCTGTAGTTAAAAATAAAGTTATAAAGATTAAAAATATTTTAAAGTTTTAACATTTATGATATTTATAAACATTAAAAGGGTTTAGTAATTTAAAATATTAGTAATAAATTTTAACATAATTTTAATCTTTATAATTTTATTTTTTAAGATATGAAGACCAATATTTAAGTAGTTAAAACTATAGGGACTGAGTTGCAAAAATCAAAGTTTAGAGACTAAATTATAACCAAGTCAAAACTTTAAAGAATTGAGTTATAAAGAGTCAAAGTTCAGGGATCAAGTTACAACTAAATTAAAACAATAGGGACCAAATATATATTTTTTCTTTTTTTTATTTTTAATTTCTATTTAATGTTGCTATGCAGGTTCAAGCATAGAATAGCATTTCTTAGCATATTTGACAGTCAACTTCTAAGGTAATTTGCTGTCTTTGGTGTCTAGATCATCAAATGTTGTAACTGTGGATTTTGGTTGAGATGATGATGTTACTAGGTTCTCTCATAGTTGGGGGTGTTATTTGGTTTCAAAAAAATGCTATTTCTCTTATTGATGGCTTGTGGTGTGCAAATTAGGCTCATGTCATTTTGTGGAGGATGTTATCTATAAAAGGCATGCTAGATTGAATCTTCATGTTGTGACTATGAGTAGAAGTTGATAATCATTTCTTTGATCTGGATTTGGATTTTCAAGCCTAAAAAATGAAATAACAAAAGATTTTTACACCCTATAAGCTTGAGTAGTTAATGATTTTAGCATCACAATTACTATGATCAGTCTTATCAACAAGTCAGTCGACATGACAATTAACTTCTTTAAAGACATGATCAAAGAAGACAATCTAATTGTGCATAACAAGGCCTTTGATCATTTTGAAAGTGTTGTAGAGGGAATGGTTCTGATAGTGCACGTTGACTACTTTTGCTTCTATTTATAATTTTTAGGGAGAATTTCATTTAAGGACCGCAGAAGCAATTTATCTTTATGTGGCTCCCAAAGAATTTCAAAATATTAGTTCAGTCCTATGGGACTAAGTTGAAAATAAGTTGAAAGTAGAAAAAACTAAAATAACCTCAGTTCAATTATAAAACAAAAAAACAAAAAACCACCAGCCATCGTTGCCAGTGATCGGAGCTTTGTTGGTGACAACAGCCACTAGACTACCATTGTTGAAGCTCCAGCCGCTAGCTAGACCACCATCAGTGGTGGCTGGAAAATTATGGAGAATTGATCTTTCCAAAAGTAGCCAAAGTGAGTGTAAAACCCAAGACCCCTTGGTTCACCAAAGAATTTTGGACCACCAAGTCACTCAACCCATTCAATCATATGATGCATAACATTATATATATAATGAATTTTATTTTCAAACCACTTAATTATTACATTACTTGTTAATATCTTAAAGGAACTTGTTAATTACTTAATTTTCCTTGTTAATCCCCTAACTCCTGCGATAGAAATAAATTACTTGTTAATCATGTAACTATATTTGTTAACACCTTAATAAGACTTGTCAATTACTTAACTCTCCTTATTAAGTCCGTGACTCCCACAACAAAGCTGCATTACTTGTTAATCATGTAACTATCATTATTAATATCTTAATAAGACTTATTAATTACTTAATTTTACTTGTTAAATGTTGGAATCAGCAAGTAGATTTAAAGTCTGAGTTGTGCCAAGGACACTATCCTTAAGAGCTATTCCGTCACACTAGATTATTCGCACGGCAGCTGCCTAAGATTAAACAGACTCATCCTATAAATTAAGTAAGGCCACAGAATAACAAGGACTAACAAAATATACTCAAGCAACATAATACATAGAGGAGCTTGAGAACTCTAGAGCTTGGCACCAAGTACACTGCACTCCTAGGCTATATATAGTGACAACCAGAAAGTCCCCTTAATAAACCGTCAAACATCAGTTTTAAAATAATTAAAACAATTTAAGCCTCATAACTTGGGCAATTTTGAAGATTAAAGAAGTTTTTAAATAAATATTAAACCCTTTTAATGCCATTAAATCAAATAAAAGGTGACTAAAATCTTTCAAACTATAACTCCAAGTTGGTAAAAATAAGATTTAAGTAGGGGTTATAGAAATCAATATTATTAAATTATAACAATTCCTTTTGAAATACCTATGAATATTTTATAATATCCAACAATCCTCCACATTTTAAAAGGAAAAAAAAATCACAAAACTATTTTATATAAATAATTTTGTAACTCCACAAAATAGTTCCCAAAATTTAAGAAAATCACCCAGTATGCCTAGTACCACATTCAACTCATGCGTAGGGGAAATTAATAGACTTCAACTGCGTTTGCATGAGTTCACTTCTCTTCCAAGCCAATTTAGTTGCTCAAGTCCACACATTAGTATATATGTACTAAGTATTCCATTCATCATAGGATTTCCCTTTTTGATACACCTATAACTATAACTACAATTGCCCATATATGTCAAAAAAGATCATTATCATTTAAGTTATTCACACAAAAGATAATCATTTTGAATTTGATGTCTTTTGACTTAAACCAAATATAGATCAATAAAGCTTAGCACACAAAAAAGTTGGTGTAACTTTATTATTGAACTAACAGATCTTAAGTGTGTACTAGAGGTGTTATTAATCGGATTATACCCCCACAGTATAGGCTGTTAATGATGGTTTTGCACATTATCGGCCATGTGCGTGCTTGGTTTTTAACAAATGCTCTAGAAATTTTACTACAATCTCAAAGGAGTGTCCCTACTCTATATTCATATAGGTGTTTTCACCAAGTGTATCTACAATGAATACACTATCCATAAGGACTATGAAAACATTAAGAACTTTCGCTCAGCCTCCGATCAATATATTCTAGCACTTTCTCAAGCCATAGGAAAGGACAAAAAGTTAGTGCTAGCAAAACTAACAAATAACTTATTTTTACCCATTGAACTTTCTTCATGGGATCTCCAATCACAAAGGTTGGATTGACATCACAGTTAATTTTAAATCAGCCTAAGTTGCATTCCCCTCAACATTTAAATAATTAAAATTCTTTCCCAGGGGCTAGTTAATGGATCCATCAGATTTACATCTAATCTCACGTAATTGATTGAGATAACTCCCTTTTTTAGCATGCTTTTGTATCTCAATCAATATTTACCTATGTCATTATTCTCTTTACAATAAACTATTGCATTTGGCAATTACAAATCATCGACATGGCTTGTGTTGGTTTTACTTATAGTAGAATATTCATGAGAAGTTTCTCAAACTACTCAGTCTCATTTAGCCAACTTCAGAGTAATAAATTCTGACTCAAATAACATTTTATTTGACTATCAATAAATTTTTTCATTTGAATATAAAATTAGTTAACATCATTGTATTATTTTAATACAATGAAAATCCATTATTCATGATTTCAATATTTATGGTATCTCTCAAAGGAATTGACTCATCCTCTTATGAGACTATTTGATATGTTCAATTTCCATGCCACAACTATATCATGGGATTAACATTAATCAATGCAACAAACTCTCTAAAGTTTGTATGGCATATATAGATTGAGCATAAAACCATCCCATTTTTATTTTTAACTAGGTTAGCATTCTGGAATACTCGTTGACACTAAGTGTCAAATTTTTCATAACTCTATGATCCTATTATTATACTTATTTTCATCACCACTAAGGGTGGATGGTCATTAGTGGATCTTTTCACATAAATAAATAATTTATTTAACATTTGTGTATTTTATACAACAGGGATCTACTATTCACAATCCCATGATTTAAAAAATATTTCATTTTCTCATAGGGACCACAACACATATAAATAAATCATTATATACAATAATGAATATTTATGTCAAAAATAAATAGATCATGCACCTATTAAAATAAATTTATCTACACTAGAGATAAATAATTAAATTTGTACCATCAGCACAATGCTTGTTTTCAAACGAAGCCACAAAAATTACATAATTAACAAATTTGCCATCATGCAAATAATAGCCTTCTCTTAATTAATTGTTCTTTAAATCACAATATAATAATATCTTGGTATTGATAAAAGGAGGCTAATAATTCAGTACAAGATATAGTTGTGCAAAATACCCCGACACTTTTAAATATTTCAACCACATGAATAAAAAATATTTCCATACCTTATCAATAATAATTCTAATTAAATTAGAATCTCTTCACATAATTTCCTCCCATTCTAATTAAATTAGAATTTATCATAATATTTAATAAATTCACCAATAAAAGGCACAAATTTAGTGCCATATAATTTCCTTAGGGCTCTTAAAATCACCGCAAGTTCAATTGAGACTAATTACACTTATGACGCTTAAAGTCATGATATAACTTATTTTGACACTCATGTAGTCATGTGACCATCATCATGAAACAAATATTATGTCTCAATGCTGCCAAAATTATAAAAACTCACCACAAATATATTTATATTTACCAAGGTGCATATTTTACCACACTTTTAATTATAATCATAATGTATATCATCATGACATAGAATGGCAGAAATAAAAGCAAATGAGAGGGGATAAAAAAACACAAATACCGATTTGCACGTATACATTCACAAAAGTTTATTAGTCTTGAAACATATCATAATTAACTTAGGTTTTGCAAGTAACATATATTCAATTATTTATCACCAACTGTTGCGGCCCTTTTTAAAAAGCTTTGAAACACCATTAAACATAATAATAATGGCAATATATTATTAGCATCCAAGAGTTTATAACATTACACTCCAGCCTTAATATAAATTGAACGCTAATTCAATTACATTCAAACAATAGGAATATAACAACTGTTGTCCATTTTTTTATGCGCACAATATATAATTCCAAAACTTTCTCAAAACGTTGTTTTTTAATAAATTTCCAGTAATTGTAAACGGCTTGACATATTTGAAATGTCACTGACTACTATCTTGGCCATCATTATTTCCATCATGTCACCAAACATTATTTGCATTTCAATCCAGAAAAGGTCTCAACTAAAATTCTAACTTTACATTACCATTATTCCATTCAGCCAAAACACAGATCCCAAACATAATATTTTACGGATCATATAATAAGAAAATGAAACTCTTTCCGACTGCAATGTAATCTTTACCTATTGTAAAAGATACACGTGCTTCCTAACTTCAACACCATATATCTATATCTAGTAAAATTATAGGTTGAAGTATGCACGCGTATGACGAGGCAGAAAACCAAGACGTGTGAAACAGTCTCTAGGCAAGACGTTTAAAACAGCACATCCACGCATCTCTCTCATTAAGCCTGCCATCATTTTGAATCACTACACTGGATGGTATGCCCAGTATCATATGAGTTAAACTCAATACTCATGCCATCTTTCTTTTTCAAGAGCTCTTTGACAGCTCTTCGCCGAGTCCAAATCTATTAGGTTTAGTACAACTAAATAATACCAACATGTTGGGAATAGCTCTTAAAATTGTTTGGAACTGGCAAGTAGATTTAAAATCTAAGTCGTGTCAAGAACACTATCCTTTAGAGCTATTCTGTCATACTAATTGTTCGCATAACAGCTTCCTAAGATTAAACAGACTTATCCTGCAAATTAAGCAGGGCTATAGAAACAACAAGGACTAACAAAAATACTCAAGCAACACAAATACATAGGAGGAGCTTAAGAACTCTAGAGTTGGCACTGGGTACACTACACTCTTGGGCTTATATATAGTGACAACCAAAAGGGTCCCCTTAATAAACCATCAAACATCAGTTTAAAATAATTAAAACAAATTAAGCCTGTGGGTTTTGAACATAAAGAAGTTTTTTAAATAAATATTAAACCTTTTAATGCCATAAATCAAATAAAAGTGATGATTAAAATCTTTCAAAATTATAAACTCCAAGTTGGTAAAAAGAAGATTTAAATAGGGGGTTATAGAAATCAATATATTAAATTATAACAATTCCTTTTGAAATACCTATGAATATTTTATAATATCTAACATTACACACAACTCCTTTAACTGAACTGCATTATTATTAATCATGTAACTTTACTTGTTAATTAAGCAACAATACTTGTTAATGGCTAGCTTGACTTGTTAATACCATAACAAAATTTGTTTAACTGTTGTTTCAAAAAAGCAACAAGTTACTTGTTAATTTCTCAATTATACTTGTTAATTACCTATTATCACTTGTTAAATGAATATATAACTTATATAAAAATTAAGTTTGTCAAATAACACAAAGCGATGACAATCGGATCTCCATTATCAGTATTAAGCATACTTGTTAAAATATATTAGGTTTTAATTGTATAAGATTTTCAAACATCTAGTTGATCAGTATTAATCAAACTAGAGGTTTGAAAAATCTTATACAATTAATCAAACAATGGTCCACCTGAGGCTGGAGCTCTGGTGACAGTGGTCCAGTGGCTGTCGTCACCGATGAAGCTCCGATCACCAGCGACGGTGCTCTAGGGATGGTAGCTGGTGGTTTTCTTTTTCTTTTTTTATATTTGAACGGAGAGCATTTTGGTCTTTTTCACTTTTAACTTATTTCAATTTAGTCTCATATGATAAACTGATATTTTAAAATTCTTTGAGAGCCACCTGAAGATAAGTTGCTTTTACAGTTGTTAAATGAA